>NW_023270453.1:20619081-20663300 GCF_011800145.1 Mirounga leonina
TGAGCTCCTGCGGTCCTACTGTGGGGTGATGTGCCCTGAGCTCCTGCAGTCCTACTATGGGGTGATGAGCCCTGAGCTCCTGCGGTCCTACTCTGGGATGCTGTGTCCTGCCCTTCCTGGTTCTTTGTTCCGAGGCTCCCCCACAAAGACCAGACATCCAGGCCCGGCTATGTGCCTAATTATTGATCATCTCTAGGGTCTTGTGGTTCATTTCGCATTATTAAAATTATTTATTTCAGACACACAACTGCCTTCTGGACTTTTGGCCACCACGTAATAGAGCTAGTGCTCCTACAACAAGTTGATTATAATTCTAGAGAAACAGAGAAATGTCACTTTTTATTAGCTTATGTGATCTCATAGATGCAAATAGACAACTCCCATACATGTTTAAAATTTTGAAAGTCTCCTTCAGACTCCTGGTTGGCAGCCACTGGTCTGATCCCAGCACCTCCCTCTCCTGCTGAGGAGGACAGGCAGAAAGAGTCAGGGACTCCCTCAGGGTCTCAGTGAGGGCTCCTGGGCTTCTCTCTCCTTCCCCGGGTTCTTCCCACTACATCCTTCACGGGACAGCTGTGGGGGAGCATTGTTACATGGCCTGAACTATTAGCTGGCCAAGTGGATTAACTGACATTTTTCATTATTTTGTTCCAATGTTGCCTGAATTAACTTAGAAAAATACCAGAAACAAATGCCTTTGCATCCGAATGGGACTTTTTGTTCTGAATGCTTTCTAGAGAGAGCACCCTTTGTTTGCAGAGAAATATCACAGTCTCAGAGCTGAAAATGCCTAAACAGGATTCTTGTCATACGGAGAAGTATCTGACAGAACATCTGACATTTGAGACAGGAATTCATATGCACATTATCAGGAGTGTGCTTTCCTTAACCAGGGATGGAAGAGTCCCATGGTGGTCCTTTGACAGTTGGTGGCCCCGTGCCCTGGTGTGCTCATCCCAGCATCACACCTTGGCCCCTGCCATCTCCTCTGCCCCATGTCTGAGTCTGGGAGCATTTGTCTTTATGTTTTGACACCTCAAACCTTTCTTGACCACTTACTTGAGAGGAGTTACTCCCAGGCACCACCTACCCTAACTCCTGGCTGTTACCACTATTGATCTTCTACTGTTTGCTCGTTGTTTTCTGGAAGTTCCGGCTCCTTCCACCAGAACGGCTCCCTGAGAGCCATGTAAACAGTGGTGGATTCATAGTGGGTGTCTGATAAATTTTTACAAATGAATTAATGAATGACATGGGTGAAGAAAAGAATTGTGTTGATTCTCCAGAATTTGGTGAGCTCATAGTGTATTTGTATTAAAGCTGTCCTATTTCTGCTGGCTTGTGATCATCATCAAATTATGCATTGATGGTTTTTAAATGTGTGTGTGCCTGTATGTGAGAGGAACTGTCATTTTTGGAATAACATGATTAATGGAAAGATGGGAAAAAACTATGTTTCATAGGGAAAAAAAACTGCCGTATGAACTCTCTGTGAAGGGTTTCTAGAGGAAACACTCAAAGCAAGTGTTTCCATAAAAACCCAATCCAAACACTGACAGCTGGTGGGATTTAAGTATAAATACAAAGCAGCACCAAGAATCTTTACATAAGGGTCATTTCACAAAACCTTAATGGTTTACCCCAATTTTCTAAGTAGCTGAAGAATAAGATTCTCTTGAAAACCACACTGAACAACTGATTTATTTCATGAGATTAGCACTGGTCACTTCCCATTGTCCTCTATTCAGCAGTGACAGATGGCTAAATTTCCATGCCAACCTTGATAGTTTTAGATCTTCCTTTAGGTTGGTTAGAATATGCCAATAGACCCCAACTTTCAGACCCGCCTGGGTCACTACACTTGACTGAGCATCTTTCCTGTTTGGGTGGAAAATGTGCTTGTTGGTCAGGCCCTAATGAGTGGACGCGGACAGAAGGAATGGTGTATCTCGTTGAGTGGAGATCCGTCATGAAGGTGTCCTGTTTTCGGAGAGAGCAAAAAACATTTCCTTCTTGTCATTTACAGCTTCCCTTTGCCACCATCTGATGCTGATCTTCCATGTAAGTGTTGACAGGTTTTAGGGGACCCGAGCGACCTGTGTCCCCCATCTCCTACTGTCCGTTGGCTCCGTGGACCTGTCTAGCGGGCTGGCCTCCCCCCCACACAGTATGCCGTTGGCAGGGTGCTTTGTAGAGAGGCCAAAATCTCTTTGGACAAAGTTTGAATTTTCTACTGCAGTTCTTTGAAATTAAGTATCACCACAAATAGGGCAAACTCATGCACATCAGTACTGTGTTTAATGTGGCAGTTATGGTCCTATAATCCTATTTTTATGTATTTTTGAGTAATGAGAGAATTTTAGGTTTGGGGGTTGAATAAGTTCTGAGAGGCGTAACGGGTTTAGTTACTTCTGCGGACAGTTTAGGGCTTCTCCTTGCAAGTCAGGAATAAGGAAAGGATCCAGGCTTTTTGAGTTGGCTGTGTGACGTTGGGAACTTACTTCCTTGGAACGTGTTTCTTTACGGGGAAGCAAGGGAAAGGAATTCCTGCCTCAAGGGCTGTGTGGGGACAGCCCAGTGCCAGCCACAGCTCTGGCCCCAAGCCCTCCAGCGCAATCTCGTTTTTATTATATGTAATTCTTTGGTAACAGTGTGTCTGGCAGCCAAATGCATTATCTTTACAATTTGTAGAAAATTATATAAGGGAAGAAGTAAACAGGGACACTAATCTAAAAAATGCTAGGCACTTGGGCATTGTTCTTGAAGCGCTTTTATTCCTTCAGTTCTGGCTGTGATGCCAAGTCTCAGTCATCATGGAGCCAAGACACCAGTGTCCCCGGGGAGCCTCCCCTTTCCCCGTGCCCCCGCCTTTTTCCCCCTCTCTGTCTCTGTGTCTCCCTCACACTCTAACAGAGGCCCAGACATCGATACTCTCCAGCTGCCCCTTTTTAGCAGTTGGCTGGGAAACTGGAGGGAAGGGGGTCCCGGTTACTACAGAAATACAGGGAATTGAAATAGAATGCGAACTACTTCTGCATCTTGTTTTTTTATTTTAATCTAAGTACAAAAGACAAGTGTCAAAACACAATCACTGTTAATTACTCCACACAGACTCTGGGTTTGGGGTCTGCTGTCAGAGCTCCAGGAGTTTTGAGGATCTTGGCCTGAGCCCATGGGTATTTTTGGCGACTCTACTACCAACCGTTTAGAAGTACCATAGGAAGAATAAAGGAAACATTTAATTACGAGCTCTCTGATAAAAATTCCAGAATCACGTCTAATAACAATTTTTCAGATTTATCCATAGACAGGTCTTGGTTTAATAAATATTTATGGCCCGTCTCTGCTGGATGCTGGAAACGTGATAGGAAAGGCAGAGCTCTGTTCTGGAGCCGCCAGGGTCCCTAGAGGCAGGTGGAGAAGGGCCGGCATGGGTAATGGCGTGTGTGGTGCAGAGGGGATCCGGCCCAGTGTCGGTGGAGTGGATGCCCACATGTAACTCTTCCCATTTTGATGCATTCATTCACCTACATGCATCTGTGCAGACCTGCTCTTATGAGATCATATTTTTTCACCTAACATTATATTGTGAATATTTTCTCCTGTCTTCAAATGCTCTGTGAAAAACAAGGGACTCTGGCAACCTTTGAGTCACTGAGAGGAACGAAGTGTTGCTGGGGCTTGGAGCTCCTTGCGTGGTTCTGGCCGAGAACAGAGAGGGAGGTCGAGGCAGGTAGTGGCCTGTGTGTACTAGTTATCTATTCTTTAACCAGTTAACCCCAAGCACGGTGGCCTAAAACCATGAACATTTGTTATTGAACGGCTTCTGCGGTCCTGGGTCCAGGGGTAGCTTTGCCGGGCAGTTCTGGCTCGAGACGCCTGCCAGGCCTGCGTGCTCCTCGTGACTCGGTGGGGCTAGAGGTTCTGCTTCCAAGAGGCGTCCTCACCACCTGGGCCTCTGCAGAGTTGCTGGGCTTTCCCCAGAGCTAGAGATGAGAGAGCGAGAGAGAAAGAGAGAGCACAAGCTGGGGGAGCAGCGGAGGGAGAGGGAGAAGCAGGCTCCCCACTGAGCAGGGAGCCCGATGTGGGGCTTGATCCCAGGACTCTGAGATCATGACCTGAGCCGAAGGCAGACACTTAACTGACTGAGCCACCCAGGCACCCTACAGTCTACTCTTGACACCCCATGCCATGTGCCACGTTTTACTGGTCACACCACCCAGCCCTGACACTGGAGGGAGGGGAACACCAGGACATGGGATCATCGGGGCCATCTGGATCTGGCTCCCAGGCCACACAGGATTTTGGACATTATCTTAAAGTTAAGCCTGAAAGAGTTTTAACTGGGGTTTGATCTAATCTGGCTGGAATATGGAGAATGAACAGAGAGGCTGCAGGGGACATGCATGGGGTTAGCTATAAACATCAGGGTCCTTACGGGGGCAGGTGGATGGCTTCTGGAGGGGGACCCGCAGAGTTCTGTGGTTTGATGTGGAAGTGCTTAGGAGGGTGTTCCTCGTAATCATTAAGGTATGCGTTTGCTTTGGGTGGTCAATTGTTTGGCTTGATGTTCCAACTGAAGATCATCTGTAAGGAAGGAGGTGTGGAGGGTTCATGGGGGGCTCTTCCAGTGATGGAGGCCAGCAGCATCCTCATGGTGGAGTCGTGGCTTTGCAGTGGCTGGAGGTGCAGATCTGAGAGAGCTGAGGGACAGGGGTTGGGCGGGAGAGCGGGGAGCCAGAGGAGAGTCTAGGCTTGCTTTGAGCACCAGGCGGATGGCGGTGTCATTTCCCGAGGTGGTTTGTGGGGGATGAGTTTGAGGGCGGCCTGGACAAACTGAGTTTGTTGAAGTTCATTAGAAATTTCCTGCTGGAGAGAGCCGGTGGCTGGTGGGTTGTAGGGTCCTTCTTCTCAGGGAAGATCTGGGCTGGACACAAGGACAGCTGTGGGTGCTCAGGATGGAGGAGAGGGGGGTGGAAGGCCCCAGATGGAGCCGAAGCCACAGTCCTGTTTCCCCTCCGACTCCACTATTCTCCCTGGAGCTCCATGTCCTGAGTGCACTACGGGTCGCATGGCATGAGAATCTCTGGGAGCAGGTGGGCAGGACACCAACATGTCTGCGTGGACCCACTGTGCGCTTATCAGCATTTTCTGTTTGTGTTTGTTTCCTTGTCTTGCATATCAGATAAAATGGTTACATTTTGAAAATACACATAACAGTAAGAATAAGACTGGGAAAGAATGTAGAGTGGGTGCATAAAGGGATGAAAAGCTGGTGTTCAGGACGGGAGTCAGATGCTGAGTGGGTCTGTCGGCAGCAAGCACGGGCGTCGATCGGGTCCCGGAGGTGCCCACCAGCTGCCGGAGGTGCGGGCGGCGGTGAGAGACTGTGCTGGGAGCTGCCGTGGGGAATGCAGCTTTGCAGTGAGTGTGCTTGGTACCGACACCGTGCGTGGATATTCTGAATACTGACCAGAGGTTCAAGAAAGAGGGGACTGTGTTGTGACGTGTCGGAGCGGTGGTGATGGATGGACGTCATCCAGCGCTCCAGATGTACCAGAGACTTGGTGGGGTTAGGACCCCGCCAGGCTCCACCCCAGACCCCTGCAGAGCCCGTCCTGCCCACCTCCCTTGGCCCAGACCAGCATCACTCCAGTTCCTTTATCCGAAAAGTGATGGAATTAACACCTGCCTTTTGGTTTTTTTGTGAATTAACTGACACAAGGAAATACTGTACTTTTGTTCCGAGGAAGGGTTGATGGCACTGCGGGGTAGGGACAGCGCTGATGAGAGGCAGGTCCTCAGGGCTCAGCCTGTCCCGGTCCTGGGCTGCCTCCGTGAGACAGGGTGTCCCTTCTGGAGAAAAGACCAAGGGTCTGTAGACTGGTCCCCGGCTGCATCTACCTGCGCTGAATGCCCCTCTTGAGCCTGGGGTCACTTGCAGGGTTTCGTGGCCACGTAAAGAACACAAAGGACCAAGGCTTTTAAAACCCCAATCTGTGCATATTAGTTTAAAGACGTAGGTTCTGACTCTGGGTCTGGGCTGGGCCTGGCCTCCTGCATTCTTGAGCGCTCCCCAGAGACCCCAGAGTTTCTGTCCCTGCACCAATTCTCTGGTGGGGTGTAGGGGGAGGAGGGCGGGCAGGAAGGCGTTCAGCAGAGAGGTGGTGGGCCAACCACTGAGCCTCGCGGCCCGGTCAGCAGGTCTGTGAAAGGAGCACAAACACGCCCGTCCCACAAGCTGGTTCAAGTGAGAAAGTGTCCAAGGGACCATCCATGTTGCGTGGATGTGGGGCTGAGGGCGTGTGCCTTCCTGGCCAGCCCCCTTCGTGGATAACCCTTCCCACTGTTGCCGGGGCTCAGAGAGGAGTGATGTCCAGGCTTCTCATGGACCCAGAATCTCCGTCTCTGAGGCTGAAGCTGCACGTGGGATCTTTTTCAAGCTCTGAGGGGATTCGCGCACGACATGTTCCTGCTTCACTTCCTTGTTAGCTTTTCTTCGTCTTCATCACATGTGGGCAGCTCACGCCGTGAGGCTTATCGCATTCTGGCCCCTGACGGCCAGCCGTGGGCCCTGCAGCCGTCACCATGAGTGTCCCCTCAAGGTCTGGCTGCTTCTAGCGGCCAAGCAATCGCTGTCTGGCTGAGCGGGGCCTGGAAGGGGCAGGGCAGTTCTGCTTCCTCTCCCACGTGAGGCTCGCCTCCGGGACACAGGGACACGCAGCTCCATCCTGGGGCTGGTGCCGGCGGGGTCTGGGATGACTTACTTAGAGCCCTGCAAGGCTACACTATAAATACACGTGATGTAAGGCGAGAACGTTTTTGAAGTGGAAGGCGCCCGCAGTGGTACTCTCTCCCTGCAGCCATGGGCTGGGGGAGGTCCCTGGTGCTGCTCAGAGCTGGCTGGGATCATGGGCTTGGCGTGATGAGGCCACCTTGGGGCCCGGGGCCTTGCTGGTCCACTCCACTAGGAGCTCGAGGTTCATGTGGACGTCGGAGCCGACGAGGGCCCTCCGCCCCGGGGCTGGGCAGGGACGAGCTCGCCGACCGTGCTCCTTGGCTTCCTGTAGGATGACGGGGTCCCTGCATGTTACTGCTTTGCCTCTGGAAACAGCTCATGGCAGATCTGTGCTCTCTCCCCCGATGGCCCTTCAGCTTTGGGACAGCTGTGACCTGCCTGCCCGCCTCCCTGCTCCCACCATGGGCCACAGGACATGACTCCATGCTCTGTGCTGTCTCAGTCCTTCAGGCAAATGTCCTGCAAAGCAGTTCACTGGAAACTAACCTGTAAGGCACTTCATGTTCCAAATCCAGCTTCCTTTTTGTTAGAAGGCCATTGAATCGCGCTGATGAGAGCACATGGACCTTTAGGGCCAGCTGCCCGGTGCAGACCTCGGCTCTGAGCCTCCTGACATTCGTCCTCCTGGGCCCGAGACCCGCATCTGCATGTCGGAACGCTTGTGCCACTGGTCTCATGGGGTTGGGTGAGGATGGAACCACGGCAAAGCTGGGCATCCCTGTGACTCAACTGCAGTCACAGATCAGACTTAACACAGAGGTGTCCCGAGAGAACTCGGGATTAGTGACCTCAAGCCCTGGGCCTGGAAGGAGGCGAAGTCATGTCTGACCGGACCGAGGGAAGGGCCCGAGGGGTTTCTGTGAAAACGGGCTGATGACAGGTGCAGCGTCAGGTGGGGTCCGTGTGGTCCTGCACTCCATGGACGGAGTTGGTGGGATGGGGTGGGGGTGTTCTCTGAAGACTGTAGCCCCGGCTCCTCTCTCCTCCAACAGCGGGGTGAGGACTGTCAGTATGGATGGCGTGTTCATGGCCACGTGCATTTGGTTCAAAGCAGATGGGTCTTTTGAACTTGGAGTACAAAGCGATTACCCTGGGAGCTTGCTAAGGCCCCACATTAGAGCTCAGATGTAGCAGGTCTGAGGTGGGTCCCGAGGGGTCTGTGACCTTGCAAGGTGCTTGCGTGCAGGTGGCCAGTCCCCCAGAACACCTGTGGTCACCTGAATGTTCTGCATCTCCAAGGTACGAATCCTCCACCTTCCCATTCTTGTTTTTGTCCCTGCCCCGTGACAGGGTCGTGCCGCCAGCCCACAGCACTTCTCAGGAGCGGGAGTGCACAGCCGACTGTGGGGTGTGTCTCATTGCTTAGCACCTGGTGGCCCAGGATGTTTCTGTCCTGAGGATCCAACATTTCTTTATGCCTCTCACTTACGACAGACTTGGGTTATTTGAGTTTTGATGCACAGCAGTGTCCTTATCCTTGTTCTTAGTTGGTGGTAGAGGAACTGGAAAGCTGATGGGGGAGCTCACGCTGCCGTGAACGCTCGCGGGTGGTCAGACCACAGGGGAGCAGGACCGGAGAGGAGCAGGTCGACTCCCCGTGGGCAGGAAAGGGAGAGCCGCCTAGGACGTGGATCGTGGAGACAGTGTGCGCAGTAGTGAAGTGTTGACAAAAACAAGCCAGAATCCTCCAGAATCCTGCGTTGCGGGTGAAGAGGTTTGCGTTTTGCGGGCTTGTTTGCATTTGTAGGTATTTGTGGGCTGGTATGATCCTGGAGGTGTTAATGCACAATCCCCTGGTGATATTTCTCCATCTTGAGGCACCATGTTGAATCCGTTGGGGGTAGCGGGGGGGGGGGGGAATCCGCAGTGGGGGGAACCCGCGGCGGGGGGGGGTGAGGCTGCATCCAGCTTGCTGCCCGCCCCCCAGATGCCTGGAGGAGTGTCTTCCTCCCAAGACTGACACGGTGGTCCCCCTGCCTGGTTAGGAAGGGATGAGGCCATTACCTGCGCTGCTGTCCCCTGGGAGGCCGTTGTCCTCTGCTCCCGCCTCAGCTGTCATGCACCCTTCCAGGCGCCAGGAACCACCTAGGACGGGTTTCCGCTCTGCCGCGCCTCCCAGAGGCACAGGTTCCTAGTGCAAGCCAGTGAGGATTCCTCCCCCAAAGGCTGTTATTTTTATTACAGATCGGAAAGCGTCTGGCCTGGGCACGGGGACCCTGGTTCTAGCATGATTCCTGCCCCGAACATGGGAAGCCCTGCTTCCCAGACTGTTCCTGCACCGAGCCTCCCGTGGACTGACCGTGGGTCCAGCGGCTCAGCTTCTGCTGGGAACCAGGAGCAGGACAGGAGGTAGAGACACCTAGTTGCAGGTCATGGCTCCCGGTGCCACGTTCCTCAGAGGGGCCCTGACCATGTGGGCATTGCTGTGGAGGGAGCCCAGGCTCAGGGGGTCGGGGCCAAGGGGAAGGTGGGGAGAGGGCTTCCGGCAGCCCTGAGCCTCTGCTTGAGAAGTGGTTCTAGCTTCGCACTGAGACGTCCTCTGATAATGTCCTCCGATTACGTGGGCTTTCTCTGTGACAGTGGTGTGTGTGGCCTTGCGAGTGGCCGTGCGTGTGGTGGCTTAGCCACGCGTCCGGGGAGCAAAGGACAGAGCTGCAGAGGGTTCTGTGTGACACTTCCCAAGACCTTTGTCAGCTTTCCGCAGGCCAACTGCCTTCAGACCTGGCTGATCCAGGATGCTTTGTCACCTCCAAAGTTGCATCGAAGGAATGAAGGAAACCAAATACTGTGATATATTTTGAATATTTCATGTATTTAATATATCCGAATACTTAAATACTTAATACATGAGAATAATGATGAAGGACTTTTTCCCTCCATTTCCAAAGCAAAGGAATAAACAACCCTTTTACTTGGCAGGGACTTTACTACGTTTCTAAAAAGGCAGCAAGCACTGTTCCTAAAATAGTACCATCTGTTCCTTTGCATAGATCCTATTAAAATCCCAGCTATATTTCTACTATCTCAATGTCACAGATTGCAGAAAAAATTTTTTTCTACGAGAACTTCATGATGCTTTCCTTTTAAATAGCGAATAGAAAGTGTGGAGAGTCAATCTCAGAAATGAGCTATAATTCCTGGTCTCTCGAGAGCTGTCGTTGACAGCCTCCATCAGCTACAGCAGAGTCCGCGTCACCACGGCCCCAGGCTGCGGCGTGCATAGCGGTGCCGGAATCACCAAGACAATGTGCAGAGATGCAATGGTCTTCCCTCTAGTTCCCAGGTGCGGCTTGTCTCATGTAGGAGCAGCTGTGGCAGGCTCGATGGGGCATCCAGAGGGACGCGCTTCCTGGGGGCGCCTGCTGGGGGCTGCTGCAGGAAGTCCTCATTGCATCTGGGGGAAGGGACAGCGATTTGGGAGGCCTGGAAGGCTCCAGCCTGCACCCCGGTCATGGGCTCTATTGCATGCACCCCACATCTGTGCCTGAAGAAATCAGAGCCGACCTGTCATGACTCTCCGAGCCAGCTTCATGCTTAATTCTGCTCCTGCTTAGTTAAATGGTGCTTATGTGTCTGTACGTCCATAGGATGGAGGGAGGACCGATGTCTGGATGGCTATCAGGGTCTTGAATCTGTTGTTGTTTGTTGCTGAGTACTGTGCTGATGATGAATATACACTAACTTTTCTCTGTGGTCCATGGAAAATGGGCAGGTGTACATTTTCCCAGAAGGTGGTCCTGGTCAGTTGAGACTGAACTTTAGTCAGTTAACACTGGGAATGTTCTAGAGCAGTTTGAAAGTCGTGCACTAGTGCTATGTAGGGGTCTGGCTCTCTTTGCAACATGCTCTGAGCTCAGCACATGCTGGGGGGTGGATGTTGGGGCAGATCACTCCGTGTGCATTGGAGTTGCTCCCATGGGTTTTCTCCTTGGAAGGCAGTGGGGTCTCCTTAAAGGCAACGTGCATTCATGCTGGACCCGACTGAACCCAGCAGGAGGTGGGAGCTCCAGGCATGGGTCTGAAACCAAGACCTCTGTCCCTTTAAGAAGTCCACGAAGGAACTCGGGATCCTGCCAGCACGCCAAGTTTGCTCAAGAACAGAGCCCAGGCCAGCTGAGTGTAGACGTGGAGGCCGGACCCCTGACTGCCATTCTCTCTGTTGTGCAGGACATTGTGACAGTGGGGCTTGTCCAGTCTGTCCTTCATCTGTGTCTGGGGCAGCTGCTGGGCACCAGGCTCTGTGGGCAGGACAGGCAGCAGGCCCTGCGATGGGGGTGCTCAGCATTGGGAACGGGCAGGGAAGCTCTTGGAGAGGTGAAGGAGGGAGGAAAGTGCCCGCACCTGAGCCCCGGGTGTTGCCGAGCTGAGGGGTGGAAGCCGCTGGTGGAGTCTGAGTGGAGCACCCGAGCCGTCTGGGTTCCCCATTGCTGCGTGTCCTGGGGCTCATCCTAAATTTTAAGGGGATTTAAAAAAAATTGTAGGGGAGGAGACTGGGAATTTGATTTTGTTTCTGATTTTCTACGACTTCAGTTTCCATATCCCTTTTCCTGGGCTTGGAATAGGCGCTGCGGATATTTGTGATACAGAAAGAGGAAAGACTTTCGAGAGACAGAGTCCATACGAATCTGTTTGTTGTAACTGCTTGGGTTATTTTAAATGGGAAGAATGCTGACGTCTCCAGTAAACAGAACACTAGTAGCTCCATCTGCAGATTGAGAGGGCCCCGAACGGCGCCACCCCGTGGAATGTTCCACAGTGATGGAGACGCAGCCCTGGGCACGGAGATTGCTGCAGATACAAAACCAAACCTTACATCTTAATTCACTCTAGCCGCCTGTCACTGGTGGTTACTGCTTGGAACGACCCAGTCTGGAAGATGGTTTTGTGGCGGTCACAGCATTCCGTGTGATGATGTGGGCCCCTTTTTAAGCAGCAGGTGCCCGTGTTGGTGATGGCCCATGGCCCACGCAGCAGGCGTTGGTGATCGGTACTCCCAGATACTCGGTTCTGTGGGGGAAACCTGCGCTTGCCGCGAGCCTCAGGGCGGGACGGGGAGCCAGGTGAGGGGTCCCCCAGCTGCTTCCCCGGGGGGGCCCCTGGCGTCTGAATGCAGGCTGCACACACCACCCCCTCTTTGATGCTTTTGGGTGTCAGGTAAGCGTGTTAGCTTCCTTTGCCTGTTGGTATGTCTCCTAGCACAGGGAGTCCTCTGTCCATACGTGTGTGTGAGACACGCATTCTCCACGGGGTGATTTCTCCTTGGGGAGGTCTGACCGGTGGCTTAGTAATGGCTGTGTCCCCCACAGGCCTCCATGCGTGACTGGAAAGGGCATGTTTCCTGGAGGCAGGGGAGGTTATGAAAACACACGTCTAAGAAGGCTTGTGAGGGGTGCAAACAGCACCTTCATACACATGTACATAATGACTCCGTTTCACAGAGATGGACATTTAATTTGGGGATAGCTAAAGCCATGGCTTGTGTTCTGATTTTCCATCGAGTGGAAAGTAAAAGTGAACAGCAAAATCTACACCATCTTCCCACTCACATCTATGTGGGGTGGGACAATTGAGCCGTGAAGCCTCTCACTCTCATCTTGACTGACTCTCTCTCCCCCGTCTTCCTGGGGGTGAGTCGAGCTGCTCCGTGTTTTCTCCTGCCAGCCTACTGTTCCTTGGTCTCAGAAGTGTGCTATATTTGTACCCTGCTTTAAACGTGCACAATGGCCTAAATTGCTAGTTTCCGTTAGAGTTAGGTATAACGTTTTAATTACAGTGTCACCAGTAACTCAGCTCAGACAGCCCCTGCCTCTGCAAGAGCAGTGCTTCCATCGGCGGGGGGTTGGAGGATGGCCACTGCCTCCCTCCCTCCCATCACTGCCCGCTTCCGGAAGCGCAGAGTGTCCCGGGCCCGAGCTGCTGAGTGGGGCTTAGAGCCGGCCGAGCACGGCTTCCTGCTTGCCGTGGCGTGGGGGCCCGCCCCCCGTCGGGAGTGCGGACTTGCCCATGCCGGTGGGTTGGAACCTGCCTCCGGGGACCCCGAGACCCACGGAGGTGGTCGGGGAGGAGGGGCCGCTCACCGCCGTCCACCCTGAGCAGGCATCCAGGGCATGCGCGCAGGAGGCCACACACTGTGGGTCCCTAGTGACAGAGCGTTCGGCAGACTCAGCCACTCAGTCCCCGTTCTGAGCGGGCAACAGGCTTCACACAGGACCAGCTTTGGGGCTGCGTGGGGAGGGTGAGCATGCACGGAAGCGAGAGGAGGTGTTCCAGGCCCAGGGAGGCGCGGGGCGTGGAGGGGAGGACCGAGCAGGGCACTGCAGACCCACTAAAGAGGGGGCCTGTGCAAACCCAGTCCTGTTTATGTGCTCAGTGTTCACGTAGTTGTAACTGAGATATACGTGCGTGCATCTTCCTTGTCAGAAGGGCATGGTCACCTTCGATCTGGATCTTAGGCTTCATATTTATAACACGGCGGAAGTAATGACACCTCTGTTCATCCCCCGAGTTAATGTGTGTAGAGAGCCTGGTCACCGCTCACGGGCCATGTGACGTCAGTCGTGGGCCCAGAGCATCAGTGCCTCCCGTCCTCGTTCACAAGAACCCCGAGTGCGTGTTGGGCACCCGTCATGCCACCACGAAGTAGCATTTTCCCTGTGCCACCCTGCTGTGGCCATGGGATTGGGCTAAGGAGGAAATGTTTGCCGGCTCTGGGGGGCTTTTAAGGCGTGGGCACCTGCTTTCCCAGGTGGCTGGAGCGCGAGTGGCCACCATGGCCTGGAGGATTAGGGGACACTCCTGGGGCTCTGGGCTGGGAGGGCCCCCAGTTTTGTCCAGGTGAGCAAGAATGTACCTGAGTGTTGTTGAAGTCACTGGAACTTTGAGGTTTTTGTTCTGATCAGTTGAACCCAGTCCTGATGGATCCAGGTCCCATGACATAGAAGAATGAATTTGAAGTCATTACTGGTCTGATTTAATGAAAGCTTGTTTATATGATTAAACACGATCTGGAGAATGGAATTTGAGTCAGGCGAGTGTGTTGGCAGGAGAGGGGGTCTCCAACGTGCTCCAGTAGGGAGCACAGTGATGGACAGGTTTTGTATGTTTGTAACGAGTTCGGTGTACGTGAAATTAGAAGGAATTATAAAAATCTAAGCTGCTGGTTGTCTTCCTCACGGTACGGACATTCACGCTGATGATACGTAAAAGCAGGGTGGGCAGGCTGCAGACGTCGGGCCTGAATCAAGCTGGTGGCGCCGACGGTGCTGGCTGACTGCGTTCTTCCCCAGCACATACTCGAGGAAGGAAGAAGGAGGAAGGCCAGTTTCACCCGGAAAGACACTTGATGAAACCGTCGAAGTTTGCTTTCATTAACTCTGAACGCCCACGTTTCCTATTCCGAGCAATAAGATGGGGCGTCTGCAGGAGCTCAGTCTGCCACATCCTGAGTGTGCGGTCATCTCAAGGACGAGGACTTGGGGTGAGCTGAACTGGCCACTCTTCCACGGAGCAGCCTTTTTCTGCTTAAAAGGTTGACTTAGTCTATTCAGACTTAGGTATTTGCAGGTGTTTTCTCAAAAATGAATAGATTGACTCTTTCAGTTCAAGGAGAAATAACCTATCATTTGTCCCCAATGATAAAATTCGACCTTTCAAGTGAATATTAAAATTTTGGAGATCTTGTATTCACCACCATTTACTATGGGATCAATGGTGATTTTCCTACGTGTGATTTTTTTTTTTTTTTTAAAGATTTTATTTATTTGAGAGAGAGAGATCATGAGAGGCGAGAGGGTCAGAGGGAGAAGCAGACTCCCTGCTGAGCGGGTAGCCCAATGTGGGACTCCATCCTGGGACTCCAGGATCATGACCTGAGCCGAAGGCAGTCGCTTAACCAACTGAGCCACCCAGGCGCCCTGATTTTTTTGATGTTACAGGATGAACAGTGTCAACGTTTGGGAACTATGCATAATTTAGCAAATCTGGGTTTTGTAAATGACCGGTGTGTGGTATGTTAGTATGAGAGCCATGCGAAGTGCAAGGTGATCAATGAATTTGAAAGAAATTGAAGATTCCCCGTGAGATTTCAGATTGCACATTCCAAACAACCGTTAAGCAAAGTACCATTTATTAAATTTGATGTAGCATCACGGATGAATACCAAAATAGTCTGGGGAAAAAAATGAAGTGTCTCTATGTTTTCCAACTCAATACTAGCGTGAGGCCTGATTTTCTTCATATACTTCAAAATGACTTACTGCGACGGACACAGGAGTACAGACGAGGGTCCTCCTGTCCGGTATCAGGTCAGACGTTAGAAATCTGCAACAAAGTAGCTCTTAACCCTTAACCTTTTTCATTTTGGAAATTTTTTTTCCTTGACAGTGTTTATTAGCATGCAGTGAGTTTATTTTAAAATGAGTTAATAGGGGCGCCTGGGTGGCTCAGTCGTTAACCATCTGCCTTCGGCTCAGGTCATGATCCCAGAATCCTGGGATCGAGCCCCGCATCACATGGGGCTCCCTGCTCAATGGGGAGTCTGCTTCTCCCTCTCCCACTCCCCCTGCTTGTGTTCTTTTTCTCGCTGTGTGTCTCTCTCTCTGTCAAATAAATAAAATCTTTTAAAAAATTTTCAAAATAAAATGAGGTAATATAAACGTAAAATTTTTCTGTTATTTCTAATTTGGTGAATATTGATATACCCACATGAAAGCTTTTCGTGATATTCAGTAATTTTAAGAGTGCAGTTTGAAAACCACTGGCCTAGACTGAGAGCAAGTTGCCCGCTGTTAACTAACTTCTAATCTGTTGCTGAGGAATGGTTGAAGGCATGACTCTTTTTCATAACCGAGAATATTGCCTATTCTGGGCACACTGTGGGAAATAGTGCTAGTCACGTAAAGGTCCTTGGCGGAAGAAGTTTTCTGCAGACTGTGTTTGGAAAACACCGGATGATGCCAAACCGTTGAAAGGCGCACGTTTGCGGAGATGACGTTGTAGAGCATGGCTCACCGACAGCCTCGCGGCTCGCCAGAATGGGGCTTTTCAGGGTGAAGGATAGAACTTTGGAATAAAAGCTTATCAGTGCCCCGAGAGCTTTCTTTGCTTTTAAATTTGTGCAAGCCAGGGGGTCCCTAAGACCACCCTCAGGTTCAGCGATTTGCGAGGACCCACAGAATTCTTTGTTTATGATGGGTCCCAGTGAAAGGAAACGGGACGAAATCATCACCAGGAAGCCCACAGGGGGCAGGTTGAGGGGAGGTCCAGGCGTGGGGCTCCCAGCCCACTGCTCCCACTGGAGTGTGCAGATGGCATGAACCTCTTCTGACAACATGCATGAGTGTGACCAGCGGGAGCTCACCCGGCCTCGTGTCCAGACCGCCCGCATGCCAGACCTCTGCCTCCAGCCCTTCCAGGTGTCAAGACCAGCCAAGGCCCTGCGGTAACCCACACTGTGGGTGTTGATAGCTGGCACAGCCCGAGCCCACAGGCCAAGCAGGACCCTTGATCAGTGAGGACATTCTAAGGGCCCAGAAGTTAGCTCCCAGGAGCCTGGGACAATGGCCGAACCTTTCACTGGGCGAGGTCAGTCCTTACTGCAGTCTTTTAAATTCTCTGAAGGTTAAAAATGAAGTAAAAAGCCCACACAGTCCTGACAGAGAATAAAATTGGAAGACCAGCACTTTGCAATTTTAAAACTTGCTACAAAGCCCCAGTAATGTAGACAGTGTGGTCCTGGCATAAGGACAGACAGACTGACCAATGGAAGAGAACTGAGACTCCAAAAGTAAATCCAGTATCTCTGGTCAGCTGGTTTTTGACGAGGGTCAAGGCCATAGGCCAAGTAGTGGGGACAGAATGGTCTTCTCAGCAGATGGTTCTGGCACGTCCGATACTCACATGGAGAGGAAGGGAGTTGGACCCTAATAAAAAATTACTCAATGGACGCCTGGGTGGCTCAGTCAGTTAAGCGTCTGCCTTCGGCTCAGGTTATCATCCCAGGGTCCTGGGATCGAGTCCCACATTGGGCTCCCTGCTCAGCGGGGAGTTTGCTTCTCCCTCTCCCTCTGCCCCTGCTTGTGCTTGTTCGCTCGCTCTCAAATAAAATCTTTTAAAAATTTACTCAAAAATGGATCAAATGTAAGAGCAAAATCTATAAAAAACCTTTTGTATTGGTTTACTAGGGTTGCTGTCACAGACCACTCTAGACCCAGGGCTCACACACCCAGAGTTCACTGCCTCGAGTCCTGGGGGCTGGAAGCCCGAGGTGCAGGCGTGCGCAGGGCTGGGGTCTCCCGAGGCCTCTCACCTGGGCGTGCAGACGCCGTCCCCTCCCCGGGTCCTCACGTGGTCGTCCCTCCGTGCATGTCTGTGTCTTGCTCTCTTATAAGGACTCCAGTCAGATTGGATTAGGGCCCACCTAGTGACCTCATTTTACCTTCTTTACTTTTTTTTTTTAAAAAGATTTTATTTATTTGACAGAGAGTGACACAGTGAGAGAGGGAACACAAGCAGGGGGAGTGGGAGAGGGAGAAGCAGGCTTCCCGCTGAGTGGAGAGCCCGATGCGGAGCTTGATCCCAGGACCCTGGGACCGTGAACTGAGCTGAAGGCAGATGCTTAACGACTGAGCCACCCAGGCGCCCCACCTTCTTTACTTTTTTAAGGACTCATTCTCTCTCCAAATAGCCTCATAACTAGGTCCTGGACATCTAGGACTTCCACATATGAATTTTTAGGGAACACATTTCAGCCCAAAACAACTTTAGAAGGGGACATAGGTGAAAATTGCTGTGACCATGATTCCTCAGGGATATGACCTCTAAAGCACAAGCCACCAAAGATAAAAAATAAACTGGACTTTATAAAAATTAAAAGCTTTTGTGTTTCAAATGACATCAGGAAAGAAAAAACAACCTACAGAATGGGAAAATCATTTGCAAATTAAATTTAGTAAGAGTCTAATATCCAGAATACATGAAGAAGTCTTCCCACTTAACAGTAAGAAGAAAACTAACCCAATTTAAGAACAGGCAAAGGATTTGAATAGACATTCTTCTAAGATATACAAGGGTCTTAAAAAGCACATGAAAAGATGTGCAGCATAATTTGTCTTTGTAGAAATGCAAATCAAAACCACCATGAGATAATACTTCACACCCACTAGGATATCTATAATCAAAGTACGGGTCCGTGACAGCTGCTGGGAAGGACATGGAGGAGTTGGAGACCCCGTGCACTGCTGGAGGCAGGGGGGACGGTGAAGCTGCTTTGCAAAGTTCTGCATTTCCTCAGTATGTTAGCAAACTACCATGTCACCCAGAAATTCCATTCCTGGGCATATGCCCAAAAAACTTTAAAACGTATGTCCACACACACAACGTAATGTGCATAGCACCATCATTCATAATAGCCAAAAAGTAGAAACAACCCAGACGTCCACCGGCGGCTGAATGCATAAACAGGAGGTGGTCCGTGTGTACAATGAGATGCTCCCACGATGTGGATGGGCCTTGAAAACGTTCTGCTAAGTGAGACAAGCCAGGCAGAAGAGGTCACATGTTGTGTGATCCCATTTATAGGAAATGTTTAGAACAGGTAACTCCGTGGAGACAAGGCAGTGAGTGGTGGCCAGGGCTGAGGGTGGCTGGGAGTGGAGGTGGGCTTTCTTATGCAGGGGTGAAAAGATTCTGGAGTCCCTGGGGATGGTTGCATGACCTTGAGAATATACTAAAAATCACTGAACTGCATGCCTTTAAAGAAGGGATTTTGTGGTTTATACATGGTGTTTCAATTAAAGAAATTAAGTTCTTCTTTGCTGGTGTTGATATTTTAGAATATGGAAGGTACTGCGTGTAGAGCTTGTTACCATGGAAACCCTGTCCTAAAAATCATTAAACGTGCTCCATCTTCACGGATTTTAAACTGTGTATCTGGCATAATCGATGCAGTGAGCCATACCTAGGCTATTTCCATCTGACACAAAAACTCACTGCCGTTCTCCGTATGCAGGGAGAATGGGCGTGGGAATGCGAGCTGAATTCTACGCAGAAGGAAATTTCTCTTACCCGAGTGGCCGTCAGTGCTGCGGCAAGCCGCGCGGTCACCGTGCATTCCTTTTATCTCCATGGCAACAAGAGTTGGCACAAGTAATCACGGACATCTTTCCCACAAGGTTCCCAACAGGGCTGCCCACCCCGTGTGCTCCGCGTGTCCCCTTCGCGCTGAAATAAGTAACGGGATTGCGCAGGTACCCGCAGACAGACGGCTGAGGCCACGGGGGTGGGGGCGCGGGACGGCTCGCGGGAAACCTGACTGCAGGGAGGCTTCAGGGTGGGACGGTGCAGGGGCCCCGGGCTGCTCGTGACCCTGGCCAGGTGTCCTTGCACCTGCAGTTGTCACCACCGCTGTCCGAGCCGCGTGGTCACGGTGCTGCCACAGGGGTGCGCGGCATTGATGGGCTCCGAGGAAGGCAGCCCAGATCGTTGGCCTGTGCTTGACGGACAAGCGTGGAGGCCGCCGTCGGGGCTCGGGGGTGAGGACGGTGCCCTGCGGCTGCGCCCCCGGTCCACTGCTCGGACCTTTCTCACGTGGGTGGGGGAGACAGCGATGGGAGCGGCTCCCTCGGTGTCCCGAGTGCTCTGCTGGCCAGAGCACCACTGGGCAGGCAGATCCCGTGGAGACACCCGCCGACCATCCCTGACGCCGCCCTGGCCGCCGCAGCCTGGGGATGCTCGGAGGAGGGTGGCATGTTGGGCATCACAGAGCTAAAGCTCCCTGCCAGTCCTTTCCCAATCTGGCTGCGATCAGGGCCACTTGGAGGCTTTTGGGGAAGTCATCTTCGTGGCCTGAGCCTCCAGGGACGCCTGTGCTTTTGACAGGACGTGTCCGCCGGCTGGCGCGCCATCCTGCTCTGACCAGCAGAGGCCGGGCAGCTAACGGGCTGATTTTCTCAGGCACCAGGCAGACGTGCTGGCTGAGGAGACCTGGGCTGAGGGGCGCCCTGCACTGGAGGAGGAAGACTTCCCGGAGAACAGGGTTCGGTTGGTTTCCTTCACCTGGAAGATCGCCCCTTCTGCTGCTCGTGATCATTCAGGAGCTGGTGTGAGCTCCCCCCGCCTCCTCCTCCTTGTCCCTGTCAGTCCCGTCACCCAGACGCCTTGTCCACGTTAGGCTACCTGGGAGCTGTCGGTTCTTGGTGGAGCTGTTCTTGAAAGCAACCTCTTCCCATAAACTGTTTTAACATCAGCCTGGGGTTTCTTTCTGGTGGTTTTGTGAGACTGAGAAGTGTGTTTTCTCTTTCAGGAATAAGACATATCCTAGCGATTGTAATCTATTTAACCATGAAACTCACAGTGGTTTTTAAAGGGTGTGCAGGAAAACGCTCATTTAAAAAACAAGTATTTGATTATTTGAGCTATCGATAGGGACAGAATCAGGGCACCCCACACCCTCAGTCAGATTGTTTTCAGGTGTTACTTATTTGGTTTGGAGTGTCTTTCTTTTAACTAAAACGCTACAACTCGCGTTTCCTGGGCTTGGTTGTCAGCAGTAGGGGTCTGGGAATGGCAGCTGTGAGATCCCCGAGGTCGATTCCGTGAGGAGCCTGATGATGGCGTCCGTGTTTCCCAGGGTTGGAGGTAGAAGCTCTGAAGGATGAGTCCGCTTTCCACCTGTGCAGCTCCAGGAGGAGACAGGCAGAAGGTCTGACTGTCGAGGAATGCGCTGTTCTCGGCGCTGCGCTGTGTTACAGTTCTGAGTCTGTGCCCAGCGGTGCTGTCCGTGCGGTCTGGTAACGGGAGGGTTGGGAAGGTGCCTGCCGTCCCGGAGGTGAGACTTGCACAGTGGACTTTGACGCCAGTGTCCAGTTGTGGCTGTAGCCTGTAGGCAAGGCCTCGGGTGGGCGAGCCCTCGGAGACGGGGTTGGGCGAGGCGGCGTGTGTCGAGGGCAGCATGGGGCCTCGGCTGAGCTTGGACGTGCTTTTGTGGAGATGCCAGGGGACAAGGAGTCATCAGGAACAGGGGGCCGGGCAAGGGGCCGGCAGGTGTGCTAAAGGCTGCAGACGGAGGAATGCTTGCGTCGTTTGGGAAGGCAGCCTCCCAGGCCAGCTGTGTCCGGGGTGAGGGGGCCAGAGGGCTCACAGGCCAGTCTCCCTGTGCCAGTCGCGCAGCTTATTAAATCAGCAGAGAACAGGCAGCAGAACGCGGGGGCGGAGGTGGGCTGTGATCACGCACTCAGGGAAGGGAGCAGTCGGGTGGGGGACCTCTGTGCTCGCGCCCTGGGGGGGTGTTGATTTTTGTCCTGTGCCTCCGAGCACTTGGGGTAACAGTCCGCTTGGAAGAGCCACGGTGGTCTTGTGCCCATCAGCCCAACGCTGCTTCTTGAGCAGAGAACATCTGGGGCCACGTAGAGGGTCGTCCATGATGGCAGGCCAGGTAAGGCCTCATGAGCACCCCGTGAGCGTGTGTCTGATCCAGGGGCCTTGTGAGCATTTTCATGTCACTTCATATTTACTTTCTGGCTTCACCTAAAACACCTTTAAAGATTTTGCCTGGGTTTGGGACCCCTGGGTGGCCCGGTCGGTTAAGCGTCTGCCTTCGGCTCAGGTCATGATCCCAGGGTCCTGGGTTAGAGCCCCGCATCGGGCTCCCTGCTCCGCGGGGAGTCTGCTTCTCCCTCTCCTGCTGCTCCCCCTGTTGTGTTCCCTCTCTCTCTCCCTCAAACAAATAAATCTATAAAAAATTTAAAAAGATTTGCCTGAGTTTGACAAACCTCAGGTCCATTCATCTTTCATAATAGAACCAACAGTTTTCAGGGCTTCGTGCATCTTAAGATGCAAGAAATGGAGACTGTGTTATAGATTACATTTTATTTGAGAAAATTTTAATTTTTTTTATTGTAAAACTTACATGGCTGGAAAGCTACCCTTTCCACCGTTTCTAAGTGTCCCGTTCAGCGGCACTCAGCACATTCACATCGTGGGGCTGCCGCCTCCGGAACTTCCTCCTCTTCCCAGGCTGAAGCTGCCGCATTAATCACCCTGGCCGCCACCTCCAACCACAGACTGCTGACGAGGCTCTTCAGAAGGAGGCGGTGGACGGGGTTCCTGGAGGGCTGGCTGTAGGTTTGAGAAGTATTTTAGGTTTTTGTCTGTTTGCATAGAAGGTGGTCACGTGGTGGTAAGTCCCTGGGGGCTTTGGGGCTGGTTTTCCTGGTGTGAACTTGGCTTCCGACCCGTGTCTTCCAACCCATGTCCGAGATCCTCACGTGGGGATGACACTGCTGTTGTGGGAATCCTGAGCCTGCTCTCTTTGCAAGTTTCTCCTCCAGGTGCGCGAGGTTTGTGATGAACTTCTAGCCTCGAAAGGAGACTCCGAGTCGGAATGTTGAAAACCTGCACATCACTTCAGCGACTCCCCACCTGTCCGCTTAGTATGAAACATGGGGCTTGCTCCCCAGGTTGCTCTGTGCTGTGCTCGGTGTTGCGGTGGCTGTCAGTCTGCCCCACAGTTGTTCCCGAAACCCCCAGAATGGAGGAGAAACAGGCCGGGAGCTCTTCTGAGTATCTGGTTTCTCAGTATCTGTTGTGGTGTCGAGCGTTTGGTATGCATGGATTTGGGATAGGTTTCACAGTCTGGTGAGCTTTAAAATAACGTATTTCTGCATTTTGAAAGTCTGCTTTATCCTTTTAACCTGTAATATTGCTGGTTCTCAAAACTATTGGTTATTTTTTAAAAACCAAACAGCTCTCTTATAGTGTGAATGTGATTTCTGTAAGAATTTTAGTTTTAAAAAAATTGAGGTGTAGGGCGCCTGGGTGACTCAGTCGGTTGAGCGACTGCCTTCGGCTCAGGTCATGATCCCAGGGTCCTGGGATCGAGCCCCACATCAGGCTCCCTGCTTGGTGGGAAGCCTGCTTCTCCCTCTCCCACTCCCCCTGCTTGTGTTCCCTCTCTTGCTGTGTCTCTCTCTGTCAAGTAAATAAATAAAATCTTTAAAAAAAAAAATTGAGGTGTAAACTTACGTGATGATTAGTTCAGTAATTAGACAAAATTACGTTCTCTGGATATTTTGCATGAAAGTAAACACAGAGCACTTCTGGGAAAGAAGCACGTATCAAGTCTTTGGACCAGGACAGACTTACAGATGAAGAGATAGAAAGTAATTTGTTAATAAAAGAGTAGTGATATTCTCTGCCTTCAGCTCAGGTCATGATCCCAGGGTCCTGGGATCAAGCCCCATGTTGCGCTCCCTGCTCAGCGGGGACCCTGCTTCTCCCTCTGCCTGCTCCCCCTGCTTGTGCTTGTTCTGTCTCTGTCTCTGACAAATAAATAAAATCTTAAAAAAAAATTAGTGAGATTTGTTACATAGAACCTTTTACAAATCTTTATATTTCCAAATCCAACCCAAACAAAAACCCGTGCATCTTTTCTACACTGTGACCTGTACATAACTTTAGGTGCAACGTTTGAATTGGTATCACGTTTCCCTTTTTACAAGCTCCTTGTCTTCCCTGGATTTTGTTAGGGGAGTAAAACTGTATAAAATCAGAAAAAAAATCCAATACAGTGAATGAGCGGTTAATACTACATGAATGGTTTGTTCCAGCTGGTGAGAAATGCTGGAGGACTCTGACGGTGTCATGAACAAACACTTCACAGCCGAGGTCGTACGGAACATCAGAAAACACAGGAAAGTTTTGTCATAATTTACATCTGTGTGCTTGCTAATAACAGCAGTATTTTTTGCCCCTCTAATTGGCGTATTTTTCAAAATCACATTACTCTGGGCTTATATTGATACCGTTGGTAGAATTATTAATAGGCACAATTCTTTTTTTTGTAAAAACTTTTTTTTTAAAAAGATTTTATTTATTTATTTGAGAGAGAGAGAATGAGAGACAGAGAGCATGAGAAGGAGGAAGGTCAGAGGGAGAAGCAGACTCCCTGCCGAGCAGGGAGCCCGATGCGGGACTCGATCCCGGGACTCCAGGATCATGACCTGAGCCGAAGGCAGTCGCTTAACCAACTGAGCCACCCAGGTGCCCTGTAAAAACATTTTTTTTAACTCTAAATCAGAACTATACAACTTTTGTGCCCCTTCCTGGGTGTTCTGAGGTTCTTGGACGGAGCTTCTTAGATGAGGTCGAGGAATAAAAGCAAACCAGGTGAGTGTCTCCAGCCTGGATCTGAGCATGGCCGGCAGTCCCAAACTCTTATGTTTCCTGGCTTTGAAACTCCATAACAATCAACCCCCTCTCCTCACCGCGGAGGGACTGAGCTGCCAAAGACTCAGAATCCTGGTGTTTGTGGAGACCCCAAGGGCCATCGTCACGGGAGGCCTGCCCTGGTCCCGGGAGCCTTGGGCGGCAGGACCGAGCCCACTGGGACTGTGTCCGGGGCTCCTGGCTCCCTGGCTCGCTTTGTCCTGGTCCAGGGAGAAATAAGGATATGGTTGAGTGGGGATGGTGCCTGCGCTGTCGGGCGCCCTGAGTCGGGGGGCACTGCCAACACAGGCTGCAGGGGAGAGAAGGTGCCTGGGGTCCATGCCTACACCACAAGGCGTGTTTCTGATGGGAGTTCAGATGCGGCTTTACACGGTGCTTTGGGGGGCGGGGAGTGCGCACCTCTGAGAATTTGTACGGAAGGAGTCCAGAGCAGACCCCACAGCAGGCCCGGCATGGCCCGTGTCTTCTCCCTTTCCGTCTTGTGCGGCCTTACGTGACTGTGATTGGGGTGTTTGGTCTCCTCACTGGCCCCCACCCTGTGGAAGGCCCTCTTCTTCATCAGTGGGTTCCTGGTGGGCGTTTAATGAGACATGGCGTTGAGACCTAGGGACCGAAATATTTGGTTCCTCTCCCATTATTGCAAACGAGTGGCCTCCTAATGGAGTGTGTAACTCATTCTGGGAAAAACAAAGACTGAAAAATTGCCGTGTTAACATGATTTTTAGGTGGGGACTTTGAAATACTTAAAAATTGAAACTAAGACCACAGCAACTCAAGGGAAAGAGTGGTTTCAGGCCTTTACCTGCCATCCCCAAATCGCACACCTTCTCTTCCCTGTTCACGTGGACGCTACATGCCGGCAGGAGGGCTCACAGATGAGACACCCCAAAACAAATGCACGGCTGTCCCTGCCTCCGGAGCTCAGCAGATGACAAAGAATTCACGGTCCCTTCAGCCGTTTCAGGTCCTATCCCACATCCTGTGCTCTGTGAATGGGAATTCTTGTGGAACGAGGCTCCTTGCGGGGGGCGGGGGTCCCATGTGAGATTATCCTAGATCCAGTAACTGGTGTCCTTAGAAAGGGTGGAGGTTTGAGACCCCGTGACGCATGAGCCACACAGAGATGGAGATGCAGCAGTGCTGGGAGCTGGGAGCGGTGGACTGGTGCTCTCCCAGCGCCCATGGCCAGAACGCAGCCCTGCCCGCCGGGATCGTAGCCTCCTGGCCCCAGAGCTGAGGGTCTCGTGGCCACCCTCAGAAGCTATCATGTCCGTCGGAAAACATTGTTTGCTCTAGGATGAAGGTTCGCGTGAGGAATGGGAGATAAATGTTGAGAACATGGTGCCGGTGAGCATGTCCCGTGTGTACAGACAGGTACGTGCAGAACACGTGCATTGTGACGGAAGCTTTCATTCTAAGAACGTAGCACCACGGTCGGTGTGACGCGTGAGGCCATGCTTCCCGAGTGAAGACCGGTCATTCTTTGAGCAAGACCGTGTGCGCTCAGATATGACGTGGACAGTGTGGCCAGAGCCCACGTGGGCCACCGGCGTGTCTGGTACCAGACTGATCCGTTTTATCCAAGTGGTTAGAGTGGTAACAGTGAGTGAACAGGAATCAGCGGGTTAGTGGAAGCCGTGGTCCCCTGTGCTGGTCATCCTGGCTGTCCCCGCATGTGTGTGGACGTCCCCCATCTCTGCAGGACACGACGCACTGACGGTCTTTAGCTCAAGGTAAAGTGGGCGAGAGAAACCGCGTCTGTCATGAGAGTTACCATTCGGGGTTGACCTCCTTATGAGGGGTGTTCTGGGAGGAATCACAGACTCCCAGGGCTGAGGCAGCTTCAGATTGTTCTTGGAGGTGGGCAGGGATGGCCGCCAGGTTCCCCACAACCAGAAAAAGACTCTTGCCTGTTTTGTAAGGAGGACTATAATTTAAACTCACAGGCCATCCAGCAGATGAGAAAGGCCATGCGGTGGAATAATTCTGAGGCCACAGGGCACATCAGCGGTAAATCTAGGCTGGAAGGGTGCAGTTTCCTTCTGTTAGGTCGTGATCCAAAACCCCTGAAGGAGTGAGACGCTGTCTATCAGCAAAATACCCTGTTCTATTTCTCAGGTTTTCAAAATAAAGGAAATAAACCTTTCTTTATGTAATAGTAGGGGTAGGGGGTCTGTGTCTGTAAGGTGCTGGTCTGCCCCAGACCAGACTCCTCTGTCTCATTGATCTCTTACCTGCCAGGGCCCGACCAGGAGGAAGGAGGGGAGGAGACGTGCCTGTCCCTTAGGGGGAGAGTGTCCGAGCTGTGCCCGCCCATCTCAGGCCCCTGAGCACCAGGGCCACCTGATTGTACAAGCGGGAGCGATGTGCCCAGGTGGAGTTTGAGGTCTGGGGGTAACCAGTGGGGTCTTCTGCAATATGTCAGTATGACGGGTCCACACTTCCCTTATTATTAAGCACCAAAGAAGTGATTTGGGGCTTCATGATAGATTAACTATTAGAAAGGATTTTCATTTAAAAAAAAATTTTTTTTTTTTAAAGATCTTTTTTTATTTATTTGACAGAGAGAGACACAGCGAGAGAGGGAACACAAGCAGAGGGAGTGGGAGAGGGAGAAGCAGGCTTCCCGCAGAGCAGGGAGCCTGATGTGGGGCTCGATCCCAGAACTCTGGGATCATGACCTGAGCCGAAGGCAGGCGCTTAACGACTGAGCCACCCAGGCGCCCCCTTTTTTTTTTTTTTTGGGGGGGATTTTCATTTTTTTAAAAGTAAATTGTACCCCCAGTGTGAGGCTGGAACTCACAACCCCAACCAAGAGTCACAAGTTCTACCTACTGAGCCAGCCAGGCACCCTAGAAAGGATTTTGAAAACGTTCTTAGTGCTTTGAATCCTCAGCTTCTTTGGACTTCACTGAAAATGACATTTTGTAATTCCAATGCTCTGTCTTTGTGTCTGTGTTGAACGCATCAGTCTTATGCACAGTATTTGATAAGGCTGTCCAATGTTGAGAAGAACAAACTATTTTGAAGGACTTGAGCACTTTGTTTTAGCCCCGGGGCCCCGTTTGGTGGCCGTGTGTATATCGACTCCTCCCGACCCTGTGGAAATCGGTGCCCCTCTGAGAAGGTGCTCAAAGGGGACAGGCTTGGCGTAGGGAAGCTGGTAGCCTGGCTTCCAGTAAATATTAGCTGCCAAGGAGCGTAAACTGCTTCTTAACTTTTGTTGGTGAGGATTTGAACATCAGAACCTCACTACCTTTCTTCCTTCACCGCCTTTCTTCGGCTGTCATGGGGTCTTACTGCATTTCCCACTGGAAGTTCTGGAGAGAGAAGGTCAGTTCTGGTCCTTTGGTATCGACCTTAAGCCAACATGGCCAAGAATCAGGGAAGTCTCAGTCCGCTGTAAGAGCCGGCTGAGGCCCACATGGCCAAGCTCTCACGGTCAAACTCAGGGATCTGGAGTCTAAGAAGTATCGCTTTTAAGTGGACCAAGACAGATCTCGTAAGTGGAAAAACACCCCTGTTCTGACTTGTTTGCCAGTAAGAAGCATGGGGGCAGGTCACCCCCGTAACTAACGTTACGGACGAAGCCGCCTTTCTGCTCCCGCTCTGGGGGGGCGACTTATTTGGGCTCTCCTGCGCTGAGGCAGGGGGCGGGCAAAGGCTCTGCCCGGGAGGCCTGGAATCAGTGGATCGCGGATTTGGGAGCAGCTGCTGGGACTTCCCTGGATCGGCACCAGTGGGGATGTAAGGCTCTGGATTCGGACTTCCTGTCAGGGTTCGTGGACTGACCGTGGACAGCTGTGTTTCGGAGTCCCTTGGTGGAGGAAGATGCATGACGACGTAGCTTCAAGCTTCCTCTGGTTTAGAAAGTGCATTCAGTCGTTTAGATCAAGAACGATTGGTCACACTCAGGTAGCTGCCTCGGCTGTAGGCTCCAGGCTCCGGGCTGTTCTCTTGGAGTCTCGGGGAGCCCTGTATCCGCCCAACGTGTCCGAAATATACGTTACAGAATTACAAGTACTTATGGCCTGGTGGTTAATTTCTGTCACAGAATTTGGCACCGTGGAGCATGGCCAGGAGCCCACACACGGGCGTGACCCTTCATCGTCACCAGGAACTGCTGCGTGATGGGGCACGCGGCTCTGCTGTCCAGACCTTTGGAGCCTTCCATGCCTCCAGGCCTGGTGGTGCTCACAGAGGATGCGGTACCTGGGTGCATCCTGCAGTCCACCCCCCGAAGAATTCACACACGACGGTGGCTTTCCTTCGGTCTACACCTGCCCGGTGGAAACAGCCTCCCAGGCTCACCTGCCAGATTCACCAGCAGAGCGAGCTCCGGGCGAGCTCGGGAAGCACTGAGCTGTCACGTGGTGTCCAGCACGCAGGACGCCCTGTTTTTGTGCAGCTAGAGTAATAGCCATTCATTCCTTGTCTTACCTGTTACAGTTTAGTAATAGCATGGTTTTGGACTCCCCCATGAGGCTGTGCCTCTTCCAGCCCCGCAAGCACGCTGGTCAGCCTCATACATGCACTTGCCCCACGATCTTTCCCTTTGGCCTCAGGTTCTGATTAGAAGAGCAATTAGGAAACGGGGGATTCTTCTGTACATTAAAACCAGAAGCTGGGGCGCCTGGGTGGCTCAGATGGTTAAGCGTCTGCCTTCGGCTCAGGTCATGATCTCAGGGTCCTGGGATCGAGTCCCGCATCGGGTTCCCTGCTCAGTGCAGAGCCTGCTTCTCCCTCTCCCTCTGCCACTCCCTCTGCTTGTGCTCTTCTGTCTATCTCTCTGTCAAATAAATAAATAAAATCTTTAAAAAAAAAAAAAAAAAAAAAAAACAGAAGCTAACCCATTGGGAGGTTTGTCCCGAGTCCAGAAAGCTATTTTCAGTCAAGCACCTATCCAATAACCAAGGCACCTGATCAGTCCTTCTCACTCTCCACTTGATAGCTGAGAAAGCATTGATTTCGAACATGTTCTAATCCGTTGTGGCATGTGATACCGAATCCCAGGAAGCAGAGATACACTGTGGGTTGGAATACCATCCACCGTAGCGAGGTGGGAAGCTTCTGGGCTGACCTTATGATTCGCTGTCCCCTGGCCTGGCACCTAGGCTAGCCTCAGCCACAGGGGGCTCTCTCAAGGTAGCACCCAGAGGGCACAGCCCTGTTGGCAAAGCTTCGGCAACACTACAGTGTGAGTCGGGTCCCGGAGACTGACCAGTCGGGGGAGTGGCAGGATAACTGGGGGCCCAGCCTGCCGGTGTGCAGTGGTGGAGAAGGGTTTGTTAGCAAGGAAAGGGAGCGAACCCGTTGTCTCCCCAGTGAGTAGACCTTAGCTGTATAAAATGACAGCACAAGACTCTTACAGGTGTAGCACGAGGTTGGGGGGGTGCCTGAGGGCACACCACTGATTACTGGAAGAAGGAAGAGAAATGCCCATCATTCCCTCTGACACGCTTACTGACCTGTGGGCGTTCTGGCTCTAATCTGGGTTTCTGGTCGTCCCCTTACCTGTTTCCTCCTTTCTGGAGTACGTAGTCAGCTGTTTTGTTCCCAAGCAGGAGTAAAATACGGTAAAACAGGCTGTCGGTTGAGAAGTAACTTGTGTCTTTTAAGAACAGAAACCCAAAATGAAGCAAACGGGCAGCCACGTAAGCAGCGAATAGATTTGGGATGTACGTGGAGTCACGGTAGGACTTTCTCTGTGTCCCTGATTAGGGACCACCTCCCCCTATGAGGAGGACTTGCTCGGGCTCTGTAAGTTGGAACTGAAATAGGGAAGTTTCAGTGAAGCAGCATGATGGGTATTGTCCCGATCCAGGAGTGCTGGTGGGACCACAGGTGCCCCGTTGAGAGGAGGGGTGAGAGCACTGGGGCGTGGCCTCGCCCTGCCACTGGGAGCTGGGGGTGCCACACAGGGGGTAAACGCAGGAGAGTCCCTGCCTGCGGAGCTGTTCGTAGGCGACGGGGACGTTTGTAGGGTTGAACTGGCTCACCCGGCTCCTGGGGAGTTCAACTGGGCTCTGACTTTGACAGATTCTCAGCGGCCCTCACAGCTGATGAATTAACACACACACTTTGGGAGCTGCTGACAGTGCTTTTGTCTCCTGGTCATTTGGGAGCCCTGGGAGATGGGCACAGCCAGGGTGCCTCCGTGCTGGACACGGTGGGCACAGCCCGTGTGCGATGGGGTCCCGTGGAGGTGTATCTCATCTCAGACTAGCAGCCAAGCACGTCCCCAGCGAGGGGTGTCCGGCCAGTGCTTTCTGAGCTCCTGGGGAGTACACGTGGCCTCATTTGTGCGTCCATGAGCAGGGAGTGCGGTCCAGCGTGTGTGCCTGTCACCAGGGGGCTGGACGGGGCTGAGACTGCGTGTCCACGGGCGAGAGGAGCGGCGAGTGTAACAGAGCTCCATCCTGCACGCAGAGGGCACCCTTGCTGTGATGGGTTGCGGATAGCCAGTCCCATCTGTGCACTTTCCAACCCAGATGACATGCAGCAAAAGCGATGTGTCTCCACTGAAAGGCCATGTGCTCCGAACTATCACCGTAACTGGAGGGGATTGTGTTGGGAACAGAATTAAGTGAACAATGGAATTGTTTTTTTCTTTAATTGTAAAATATACATAAAGTTGCCGCCATAACTGTTTGTGGGCATAGGGTTCACACCGTATATAACTCCTGTAACTCCCTCTCCTCCATCCCCCTACCCCCTCAACCCCCTGGCGACTGCTGCACTTCCCGGCTCTGGGACGGGCTCTGGGATCGCAAGGGCTCTGCCTCGGGTGAGCTCAGCAGTACAGTCAAATATGTTTTCTGTGTCTGGCTCGTTTCGTTCACCATAATGTCCTCAAGATTCATCTGCATTGTAGCATATTGCAGAATCCCCTTCGTTTCTAAGCCGAATAATATCCGTTGTATGGAGCGACTGCAGTTTTTGGATCCGTTCATCCATCAGGGGACACTTGGGCTGCTCTGATCTCTTGGGGGTTGTGAGTAATGCCGCTATGAACACACGTGTGCAGATCCCCCTGCAGGACCCTGCTTTCTCTTCTTCTGGGTGTGGACCCAGCTGTGCTGGTGCCGAGCGACGCACGGTGGGTCTCCGTGTGGGTGACTTCGTGGGGTGCTTGAGGGTTGACGTGTCACTCTGGCTCCATGAAGCAGCCTCTGACTGGGGTAAAGGCAGGCTGCTATAACCGACATGCAGTCACATGAGAGCTAAGAAACCAAGCAGTTTTCTCTCACGTGAGGCTGGTGATCCAGGTTCCTTCCAAATCGCCGCTCTGCGTGCCCGAAGGACCCGCCATCCTTCCTGAGCTGGTGCTGCCCTAACGCTTGGGGCCAGAAGGGCACCATGTCCCCTTTTGCTTCCGTCCCGTAAGTGGCACGAGGCATGAAATGCAGCCCCATGCGCTGGGAGAACAGCCGCAGCTGGTGTCCTGAGCAGGAATGAGAGGAAACAGACCCATATGCTGTGAAGTTTCACCGTTTTCCTTGCAGGCCGACTCGATTTCCTTAAGCACTTCCCACTGCCCAGTTGAGAGAGCCTTGTTTCCAGGCTGACCGCTTACTGATCTCCTGACAGCCCACGTGTCTGCCGATCTTGGAGATGGCCTGGACGGGCAGGAGCCACTCAGTCTGTCGAGCCCTCGCACGGTGTTTCCATCCACGTGGCTCTCTGCTCTTATGTGGGAGGCGGGTCCCAGCATCTCTTCCGTGGAAGTTACTTCCAGCAAACCTTTCTGAGAGTGGAAAGAAGGGAGTCAAACCCAGATCTTCTTATTTTTAAATTTATTGCCCCCAAAAGTCACCCTAGAAGTACCAAGATCATTAGTTTAAAAAAAAAGGTGGTGGCAAGAGTGAAGGTGGGAGATTTCTGGATGATTCTAGCCAATCAGCACTGCGTGCTGACGAATGAGCTGGGAACCTGGGTCAGGAAGGTTGCAAGGACGGGCCCATCTCTTCAGGAGCCATCAGTCAGGAGAAACACTGCACATGCAAAAGATAAATGGTCATAGGTGGTCTGTCATCCTTGCCCGGACACCGAGGTCATTAGGACCTGAGTTATGAATTGGGTGAAGTTCATGAAGGCGTCAGAATTCAGGCCAAAGGGGGATCGCTGAAGGCTACCCAAGACCCACAGGCCTGGGACTAGGGTGAGGGAGACCCAGGGGAGCGGCACAGGGGGCACGAGGTTGCTGAGCACCTGCTCCGTCACAGCTGCTGAGGTATGTGGCTACCCTGGGTGCACAGTTTAAACACGGTTCAGATTAAGTTAGGGCTCCAGACTGCACAGCTGGGGAAGGTTGGGGCAGGGACTGAGGCCGCCTCTCCCTCGTCAAGACGACACTGCATGACGAGGGGACTGGTGTGGGATGAGTCCCCACACTCGTGCCAGGGACTCGCCTCGAGAAAACGGGGCTCCAGGTACTGCAAACACGAAGAGTAACTATCAGTTTGGTTTTTGGGTGTGGAGTCTGATGTTTTGATGTAAAGCACAAGTGAAATGCCTTTTGGAAGTTCTCTGGGTCAAAATAGTTAAAGCCACGAGTGTCGACGGGTTCTCGAAAGTAGAGAACTCAGAGAGAACGTACTTTTGTTGTGAAATCCATTACATTAGGCAGTCTTTGGGGGGCATTTTTATCTCTAAAAATGTTATAAAGCTAGTTTTGTTAAAATGTGAAGAAACTCGGGGCGCCTGGGTGGCTCAGTTGGTTAAGCGACTGCCTTCGGCTCAGGTCATGATCCTGGAGTCCCGGGATCGAGTCCCGCATCGGGCTCCCTGCTCAGCAGGGAGCCTGCTTCTCCCTCTGACCCTCACCCCTCTCATGTGCTCTCTCTCTCTCATTCTCTCTGTCTCAAATAAATAAATAAAATCTTAAAAAAAAAAAATGTGAAGAAACTCTCCGACTGTGGCTTAGTGGAGTGGGCCCCGGCACGCGGTGGGGGGACCAGGGACCACACTCCGGGTCCCAGGTGGGCGGGAATGGGATACGTGTCAGCACCTGTCAGAACTTTCCAGATGGGAGCAAGGCTGCTTTGGGCCGCTGGGGCTGCTGGCTCACCTCGTCTTGTGAAGGTGCGTTGTGCGTGTCTTGCGTTTTCTGCATTTGACCGGAAGCCCGGGTCACTGCTCTTCCAGGCCAACTCCCTCGCAGACTTACCTGAGCTCTGCGTCCACCCTGCCGTTCTGAGCACGAGACGCCCAAGATGCCCGGGCCAGGGGACGAAAGAGAGTCTGGTGCCTGCTGTTCATGGGGAGGGGGTGTGGGGCAGGACATGCTCCTCCCCGCTACCCCACCCGGGTGACCGGACTGCATAAGCTTCCGGAAATGCAGATTCCTGGGCCCCCCTGCTGGATCAGAATCAGTTCATCCAGCCCCAGTGTGAGAACCACCCTGGAGTCTGGATTCCTAGTCTGAAGCCTGACACCAGGTCCCAGGAGATTAAACGTGCCAGCAACAGCCCAGCTGATAATAGGTGCTCAGTGTTGGCTCCGTTTCCCTGGCTTTTTACCAGCTGCTGTCCTGCCATCCTCGACCTTTCAGGGGTCTCCCTTTCCAGGCTCCAGAATCTTCCAGAATCTCCTGAGCCTTGTGCAGACTCCCCTTCTTTAAGTTGGAGACGTTTCTTCTGGCGTCCGCACTTGCTATGGGAAGCAATGTGTTGCTTTTCCTATTCTGTCGAGTCCCTGGTTTCTCGACGGTACTGCTTTCCACTGTTGTCCGTCAGAATGTACTTATCTGTGTTCTGTTATAGGTTAATCTGCCTTTGTAGTCCTGGGGGCTTCTGTCTCCACTTATAAAAATTTCCCTCAAAAACGGCATTCTGAATCGCTGGTGGCACACAGCTGTTTGTGACTGGGACGCTGCCTACCCCAGTCAAAGTCTATTCCGGTTTGAGGATCTAAGAGCTTCAGGAATTCTGAAAATACAAAATGAAAATGACCGCTCAGTTAAACAGGTGTTTTAAATTTGATATAAAGCAATTAGTCACTGAGTTCTTACCCTGGGTTTTAAGGACGGGCCTCGTTAGGAATGCTTTCCTGGCGTCTGGTGCGTTCTGCCCAAGTCGAAGTACGTGGGATATTTTAGTGTCATGCGGAATGATCTCATTCGGCAAATTCTGGATTCAGTCTTGATCTTCTGACCTTGGAGATGTGGTCGTGTCTTAAGCTTTATGTGCTCTTTGTCTGGATTGTAGGCACGCCTCCTCCTCCGAGCGGAAGGACGTGGACAATATTATCCTGGAAAACACTGAGGGTCCTTCAAGCAGGTTTTCCTAATCACTGTTTCTGTTTCAAAAAATAAATTCAGTAGTGTTTGAACCAATTACCTGTTATTAATGTTGGCTGTCGAGTTAGTTGCTTAGTTGTTATCGAGTTTCTGAGTAAATGTGATTATTTAAGATGGCAATTCAGAGGGGGAGAGCACAACACGTCCCTAGTTTTCAGAATAAAATGCTGACACTTGGGGGAACTGTGTTTTGTTGCTACCCCTTCACATTTTCATCTCCATATGGAGCGGGAGGGCCGGAGCCTCCCTCAGAGACGTTTGATCAGTGAGATGAGTTTGGCTGCCAAATCTGAAGATGTTTCTGTTTGGGGCTTATTTTCTGTTACGTGTTTTTTTAGGTTTTCTTCTAGTCAGATACATGTCTAAGCTGCTGTGATTACCTCCGTGGCCACGCGGACAACTGAGATTTTCCTGTGGTCTTGGGCTGTGCAGCGCCTCCCAAACCTGAGAGCAGCATCTTGCATTGCTTGCTGCCCCATTCTCCATCTCACACAGCACATTTCAGGTTTCGGACACAAGTTGGTCCGGTCACTTCTGGAAGCAGTTGGTTGCTCAGAATAGCCCGAGATCATCCCAGGCCGTCTGTGGTCTGTCGGTCCAGCATCTGTGGGTAGAAGCTGCTCCTTCAAGAGCCCAAGCATGGAAACCCAGGCCTGGGGCCAGGGGCTCCCTGCAGGGCGCTGTCTATAATACCCTGGAGTCCCAGCTCGTGAGAACCAGGAGATGCAGGACCAGCCCTGGCCACATGGTCAGTGTCTGTCCTTGAGCTGCTGTGGGATCCCGTGGCCCCACTCCTCAGTGTCTGACGGTGTTAGGCTTCCCTGAGCTGGGGAGTCTGAGATCTAGGCTAAGAAGTCCCGGTGTGTGCTCCCAGGCCTTACACAAGGTAAAAACAAACCCTACAACCATACAAATAATTCAGAGCAGTGTGGATTCCTCATTCAAGGCACTGTCCTTTTGTTTCCCAGTTAAAAACCTCTGATGATGACAGGCGTTTGCTACTAGTCAGGGGAGCATGTGAGGCTCTCCTGTGGGTCCTTTTGTGGCGCAGAGGGAGCTCCCAGCCGGGACCCAGGCCAGCCTTGCTCCTCTCGGCCAGGGAGCCCCCTTGGTGTGTGTGACTGTGCCATCAGCCTCCACAGCCTCCCGCCTGCCTCATCAGCCCTCCCAGACCACAGGCCCTGTCTGCCTCGAGGGGTCTCCTCAGGAAGTTGTAAGGGCCTAGAGATGCAGTGGAACATCCAGGACTCTGACACCAGCCGAGCTGGGGAGGATGTGGAGCCATAGGGACGCTCGCCCACTGCTGGTGGGCACGCAGACCAGGGCAGCCACCCTGGAGGATGGTTTGCTGGCTTCCTACAAAACGAAACATCCCCGTACCACACAATCCAGCAATCGCGCTCCCTGGTGCTCACCCAAAGGAGCTGAGAGCTTATGTCTACACGGTGACCTGCACACAGATATTTCCAGCAGCTTTACCCATAATTGTCCAAACTTGGAAGCAACCAAGATGTTCTTCAAGGTCGATGGATAAGGAAAACTGTTAGTACAGACAAAGGGATAATATTCAGTGTTAAAAAGAAATGAGCTTCAAGCCTTGAAGAGGCACAGAACGAACTTGAAATGCATGTTACTAAGCAAAGGGCATCTGTCTGAAGAGACTCCATCCTGTGGGATCCCAACTCCGTGACGTCCTGGGAGAGGCTGTGGAGACCGTGAAAGATCAGGGGTTGCGGGAGGCTGGGGGGCTGGATGACGGAGCGTGGAGGGTTTTTAGGGCAGTGAAGCTACTCTGTATGATCCCACAGTGCTGCACTCATGTCATCATACGTTTGTGCAAACCCACAGAATGACCCTAATGTAAACTACGGATCTGGGTGGGGGTGACGTGTCTGTGTGGGTTCACCGATCATGACGAATGCACTGTCTGGTGAGGGTGCTGATGGTGGGCAGGATGGGCATACTGGGGAGAAGGGTGTCCTTCCACTCAGTTTTTCTGTGAATCTCAAACTTTTTTTAAAAAGATTTATTTATTTGAGAGAGAAACAGAATGCATATGTGAGTGAGGGGGAGGGACAGAGAGAGAGAGTCTCAAGCAGGCTCCCTGCTGAGCACGGAGTCCAAAATGGGGCTCGATCCCAGGACCCTGAGGTCATGACCTGAGCTGAAACCAAGAGCTGGATGCTTAACCGACTGAGCCACCAAGGTGCCCTGTGAATTTCAAACCGTTTTAAAAATAAGGTCTATAGGGGTGGGGAGGAGCCCCTCAGTACTGGTGGGGTAAAGTCTGTGTGGGGCTGTGTCCAGGATTTCCCTGTTAATATACACATACCCAATTATCCACAACACAACCTTTTCAGCATTAGCTGCTTCACTGAGCAGTTACTCACAAAGTTGGCGAGCTCTCCGGAGCTGGTGGGATGCAGAGATAATCTTGCCCTGACGTCTCATCCTCCAGGTAAAGTGACTTCCAGGGTCACAGCTGGAGTGTGGCCAGCAATGGGTCCGGGTGGCGGAGATGCCGTTAGACCTGGAACGCTTTTGCTCAGGGTCGGCAAGGTTTTTTAACTCTTTTAGTTTAATGAGCTGGTCTGTTTTTAGGTGCCAGGGGCTACACAAGCTGCTTCATCTTTGACGTAGGGACTCAGAAAGCAAAGGCTGTTATGGGTGGTATTCCCCCAAAACCAGAACCACAGCAAAGGATCCTCGTGTGCAGGGCTCCTGGGTGGTGCATTCGGTTAAGCGTCTGAGTCTTACTTACGACTCAGGCCATGATCTCAGAGTCGTGGGATTGAGCCCCACCTCGGGCTCCACGCTCAGTGCAGAGTCTGCTTCTCCCTCTCCCTTGGTCCCTCCCCACCGTGCTCTCTCTCTCTCTCTCTGGCAGATAAATAATAAATCTTAAAGAAGAAGAATCCTCATGTTCCACGCAGCTTTGCCCAAATGTAGGTGGTGGGACTCTGCACGGCCTGGAATCACACTCACTGGTTTTCAAGAGCTGATGTTCTGTTCACCTTAAATCCCGTGTGGATATTTATTTACCCGTGGTTGGGTATTTGGGCTCAAAGATTTGTGAAGAGGCTGACGTTGCCGACGTGTGTATGTCCACCGCTGCCCCTCATTCTGCAACGGTCCCGTGGAGTAGTCTCGATCAGCGGTTGCCTGGGGGCTTAATGCTCAAGTGATGTCTAACCTGCTGAGCTTAACACTTCTCCCGTAAGACGTGACCACACGGTGACCACGTAGTCAGCGGGGCATGCTCTACAGATGTGGATTAAAGGTCCTGTGTGTTAGGCAAATGCAGGCAACACGCCTAAAAACCACGGAAGGAGACTCGGAGCTTGTAGTCTGTTACCCTTCAGAGCACGTACCTTATCTGGGAAGGCAAATTTTTAAGAAGCCCAAGATTCTGTGATTTTGCTCCAAAGCAAAAGTTCCGTGGTGTATAGAGGTGGCAGAACAGAAGCGTCACGGGCTTTGGGGTGTGGAGCACCCTGTCTCAGAGCACTGAGAGGGGCCGCGGGACGCACGGGGCCCAGCAGCGGAGCGGACAGGGCCGCGTTTGGCTGTGGGCTCCCGTTAGGCTGTAGTGTCCCCACAGTCTCTGGGGAGAAGTAGTCTCTTCCCACAGAGGACACAAACTGTTTCAAGTGGGATACACAGTCTGTGTGAGTCCTTAGAAAGCTGTAGATGTGGAGACACTATTTTTGTAATACATTTAAGCTTCGTTTCTAATTTCTCTTCCCTGTGTTAAATCCCTGATAATTGCCAGCATGTAGGTGCGGGTCTTAAATACAATGCATACGATGGTTTTCTGAAGCTCTCAGTATTGCTTAAAAATCATTCGGTGCTCAGTTTTACTTCTGATGATTTTGGTCAAGGTCTCTCTGTTGTGCATTTCACGGCGGAGTTTCCAGTGTGATCACTTGAACAGCGCGGCTCCTTGTCTTGGAGCTTGGTCCAGCGAAGGTCCTGTGTAAAACCCGCCCAGCATCTTCGCTTGCCCAGGTTAGCAGTCCTTGCTCAAAATCTCTGCATCTTCTGAAATTTCATAGCCTTCTCAATCCTGTTGCATGACCTTTCCATTTTAGTACTATTCAGATTTTTTCAGAGTGTAAAGTTGGTGGGTGTGGTGATCGTGCCCTCGGTTGTTCATGACTGTGTTTGGGGAGAAGCATCATTTTTCTGAGGTGAGCTTCACACTTTCTCTGTGACCCTCCAAGACTGGCGCAAGGCTCTTTTGGGGGGAAGCAACCATTGAGGGTACCTGGTCCGCCTCAGCATGTGGGGGTTCAGGTCCCTTCCCTTGGTGGCAGAGTCCACCCGCCTCTGACACGGCGAGGGGTTGCAGGGAGGGGTTTGAGTGTTTGCGACTGCACCCGGAGAAACAGCATTGAAGGCAGCAAGGGCCGCGCCCGTCCCTGACGTGCTCGCGCGCCCTCGGCTACTAGGGAGGGTTCGGGTTCTGTTGGGCAACAAGCCCGACTCCCATGGCCCTGGTGGCGAAGGCGGTTTATCGGGCCCCAGGAGGGCCGTGACGCCGCACCGTCTAAACGGAACCTCGTCGGGCACCTGTGGTGTGGCCAGTGCCCCGCGTGGCTTGGCCCCCCGTGCGTCTCGCCACGGGAACGGGTTGCACGGTGCTATGCCCGTGGCCCCGTGGCAGCCTCTGTGGGCTCGCCAGCCCGGGAAGTCCCAAAGTCGTTCAGGTTTCGGGTGTGACCTTGTGTAGCGGCTCTGTGCGGCCGCCGCCCGTCTGTGGCGCCTCCCCATGGCTGCGCACCACTGGTGGAGGTCCAGACGGGCCCTGAGTGTGCCCCCAGGACCCTGGGGCAGGCTGGGGGGCTGGGCAAGAATGGCAGGTGCCTGGGCACAGGACTCAACAGGAGCTGGAGCAGAAGCACCGGGCTGGAGGCTGGAGGCATAATGAAGAAGAGTCTGCATCCTGTTAGCAAAGTGGCGAAGAGGTGTGGACTGGATGTGACCTGGAAAGTCCACATGAGCCCCGTGGGCAGAGCCTGGGCTCCGGGTCACCGTGGGTGGTCCCATAAAGTGATGGCTGCCGAGGCCGGCAGTCTTTGGACAAATGGAGTCCATTGATCCAGAGCGACATCCTTTCTTTTAACAGTAACACGTGCTTGTTTAAAGGCTGACGGGGGTGAGCAGCGGGTTGCTCAGAAATCTTGTTGTCGGCGGAGTTTTAATCAGACCAGCTCTGGAGCCTCGCCCAGGAGAGGGGCAGTCGTCCCTGTCGGGGGCACTGTGAAATCTGTTCTGTGTGTAGGTTCCTGACTTAGGTGTGGTTTTCCGTCAAACTCAGCCCTCGGGGGGATGGAGCCTGAGTCTGGACAGAAGCAGGAAGCGCTGTGCTGGGTGCTGGTGTGCCCCTGAGTCAGAGTGCTGGGCTTCAGGTCCCACGGCCCCGTCTGGGTACACACCACTGTTGGGTCTTGTGACAGCCCTCACCGACGGTGAGATCTTGTCTGGTGGGGAGGGGAGCTCAGAGCTGAGGGGTGACAGGGGACTGCTGTTGGCCCTTCAAGAGGGCCCCGAGCTGCGCGGGGACTGCTGTTGGCCCTTCAGGAGGGCCCCGAGCTGCGCGGGGACTGCAGCCTGAAATAGGGTCCCACCTGGTTACCAGGGGGCCCTCATTGGGAGCCGGGGTGTCTCCGGAGCTAGAGGAGGGGAGGGCAGATGTTAGTGTTTTCCTCTGTGCGTAAAATTCCCTCAACGTCCCCACCCCAGCCCTGCTTCTGGAAGGTGTGGGGGCTGTGAATTTCCCGAGCAGAGAGCACCATGTCACGATGTTTGTTTTCAGTATAGCTGCACTGAGGGGCTGCCAGGTCTCCTTTGGCACCTGGGTGTAGGCAGGGCTCGCTCTCTCTGTGTCTCTCTCATTGTTGAAAGCATCCGTCGGTGGCTACTGATCGAGAGTAAAGTGACCTTTTATGTGAGCACAAACAGGGTGCCTTTAGAAAAACTCAGTGTAACTTAGGCGTCCGTGAAAAGAGAGGGCTGTCTCTGCTAGGGACACACCTGTTTGCAGTATTGATTTTTGTTCCGACTCTGATGGAAAATGATGAATGGCTTTCAGTATAATCTTTTAAAAATTTATTTAAAAGTTGTCCCCATTTTGCTTTGTCTCATGATTTTTTTTCCTCCTCGTGGTCTGGCTATAATGAGAAATTGTCCTCATCACCAAGAAAGCTTGTATTGAGCACCTGTTACTTTTGGCTGCTGAGGTGTAAGCAGGAGAGGTGACCCTTGGCCTCAGGAACTCTTGAGCAGGGGGCACGTGGAGGCAGGGTGTGTGTGTGTGTGGGGGGGCACGTGGAGGTGGGGTGGGGGTGCGTGTGGGGCACATGGAGGCGGGGTGGGGGTGCATGTGGGGCACGTGGAGGCGGGGTGGGGGTGTGGGGGGGCACGTGGAGGTGGGGTGGGGGTGCGTGGGAGGGCACGTGGAGGTGGGATGGGGGTGCATGGGGGCACGTGGAGGCGGGGTGGGGGTGCATGGGGGCACGTGGAGGCAGGCTGGGGGTGCGTGGGGGGGACACGTGAAGGAGGGGCATACAGGGCTGTGGCGGAAAGGGAATTTCATGGAGAAAACATTTCATGGATCCTAAGGCTCTTCTCCATCCTCCTTTTGTGTTTCCATTTAATATCCCGAAGTGATGATGCGTCTTATAACTGGTGTCGTAGCTTGATTAGCACGTTTCGCCCTTGGCGGTAGGTGGGCAGGTTAACGGTGAGATTACTCCGTGGAGACAGTGGACCCCACATGGGGAGGGAGGGGAGTATGCCGGGCCAACTGCGGGCTTGCACAAGGAGTGGGGGTCGCAGAGTCCAGCGTGGGGGTGCTCCCGGAATCCATCATCCACAGGCACTGCCCTGCGGGACCTGAACTTGTGTCTTCTCCTTTTAAAATCCCCGAAGCAAAGAAAAAGCCTCTGGAAGGGGCGAATTGTCGCATGTGATGGCCGTCTCTGGGGAGCCTTCTGGACAACTCTGTCAGGTTGCTGACTGCCTGGGAAGTGGGGTCCACCCTGTGGAGGGGGACTGGGACTGGACATCGGACTGGTTTGCACGGGGACTGCGGGAGCTCAGTGCAGGATCACAGAGATTCAGGCCGTGGCGGGGACACACTTGATACCGTGTCACCTGTGGTACCCTCGGGAGTCCCCTGTGCGAGTCTGTGGCTGTCACGTTGTCCTCCCAGCTGCTGAAACGCAGGGCTTAGGATATGGTCCCAGATCCTGCGCAGGCTGAAGACACCGTTTGCCTGCTGATTTGATGCTTGCCGCTTGGTGTTATTTCTAGGTCAAGGTGGTGTCTGTGGGCAGGTGGGTATACCCGCTCTTGGCAGAACATGATTGGGTTGGCCCATGTTCCCTGTGTTGTCTTAGTTCCCAGGAATCCCCCTGCTTCTGTTGAGATCCTGAGTTAATGTGACTTGTATTAACCTGAAATCTGAATTTGCTGCCTCTTTTTTAGAGTAAGTACGTTGATACAAACGTTGTGTTGCTGTTGAACCAGAAAACAGGGAGTTTGCTGATGAATTGATCAGGAAATAACATGCCGGGTGGCAGCATGACCAACACCCAGTTCTTGGTGGGGATAGCTGGGCTCCCCTCCACGGGCGCGGGCAGAGCTCCCCCGCCGCTCTGCGGGCGCAGGCGGAGCTCGCCCCCATCTCCACGGGCGTGGGTGGGGCTGGCAGCCTCCCCCCACCACACACTGTGCTCCTCGAGGGGGATGCACTTTACACCTGAGCATGATTGGCAGTTAGCTTGGAGTGTAAGATGATGTCAAGTGAGGACAAAGGACAGCTACAGAGTGACCTCAGCTAGCTCGCACTTCACACAGTCTGATGTTGAAATTCACCCATGTGCTGAGTTGTTGCTAAAACACACAATAAATGATGTATCCTCACTGATTTCCAAGGCAAGTGGGTCTCTAAGTGGGTTATTGAAACGGGAAGACTTTCTTTAGCCTGGTTGTGCTTGTGGGCAAGTCCTGAACTGCTGGGGACAACAGAAACCCACCTTCACCTCTACCCTCTCCGCCTCCTGCTGCCCTGTGGCAGCCAGGCCCCAAATAGCCGGCGGGCAGATTGGATTCCAGCGGGCTTTACGATGACCACCCAGGGTCCAGTCCACCTTAGGAGCAGAAGCTATTCTGCCCAAAGGTTCTCCCTGCCCCCACATCAGCGGGATCCAGTTTTGAGCATAAAAAAGGTCTAAGGTCATAGCCGTACAGCTGAACGCTACATATGAGCCCGTTTTCTGTTCGTCCCTGTGAGCCTGGACGGAGTCCTGCACTGCTGGGGAGTGTTTACCACTGTGTGCACAGAGGGGAGCAGACCTTTATCTGTGGGCCCTGCAATCAGATGCAAAACTCTTACGTGTGACCGCTGGGGAGGTGCTTACAGATTTTTTTGAGAGCTAGGTTCTTATTTTTAGATATCCCAACCTCTTTTAAAACTGCCCTCACTTACCAAAAACAAGCGTACATATGAAAATCAGTTTTGGAGTGGAGAGGCATGTACTTTAGCTGAGTAAATACTAACTGCATGTTAAAAATAACAGCCCCAAATTACCGTAGCACCAGCTCTTCTCCAGCCTGCATTTTTATATCCATTTATGGTTATTCTTTCAGTATCAACATTTTAAAAGATTTTTGTGATACTTTTAGTTATGGACAAATTACTGTTGAAATTCTGCATTTATAACATTTTAAAGAACTAATTGGGTTATATTATTTCTTAACTTTTCTGGAGGCATTTTACAAAATTTTACATAATTAATATTTATCTCTTTGCCAGCAATCAGTTTTTTTTTCCAGATCAGAAACCTGAAAGGAAGCATTCCTTATCCATTCAGTGATATTTAACTATGCGACTCTTAGTTTGTGAACGTGAGAACGAGATTATTGTGCATCTTTTGGGATAATTCTTGCTTCAGAGTGATAATGGTAAATGTGAAAATTATGGAACAGCTTGTTTCTCCAGGAATTAGCATTTGCATGCTCACCAGGTGGGAACTCTTGAAAATGTGGACATGAAAAGATTAAATTATATTCAGTTTATGTAGAAAGGAAATGTTAAAATCCTTTGTGGCACCACCGTGGTTGCTTAGCTACAGACGTGGGGTCATTGCAAGCTTAGAACTTGATCGGTCCATTCTCGGAGGAAATACTCCCAAGTAAGCACAAGCATCCTAAGTTCTGATATCCAGACTCCAGAATGTCAGGTGCAGTGGGAATGGTGGTAATTAGCACAGGTGTGTTGGCATTGTTGTGCGGGAGTCCTAACTCTGTCTCCAACCTGGAACGGGCATCATGGGGGTGGGGGAGCGGTGAAGGCAGAAAGGGACAGAGAGGTGGGGAAGGAGGCAGCCGAGCTCACGAGGGTTGGCTTCCAGGAGCCCTGAGAAAAAGGGGGAGGCAGATGCCCTCAAGCTGGAAGGTCAGGGACGGTGAACAATGTGGTCTGCAGTGGCCTGAGCTGGCCCTCCAAGTGTGAGCATGCCTGGTACATGACCTTTGCCCATGGGGAGGTGGTGAAGGTCAGTGCATGGGGACAGGAGAGGCCCCAGAGCTGTCCTCATTCGCTGACCTTCTCACAACTGTTGAGCACCAGCAGGTGGGGAGCATGGGACCCCCTCAGCTTCCTGCGCTGTGCAGGGTCTATTGGCCATGCGTCAAACACACTGGACATAGGGAATAGAAACTCTGGTTTAACAGCATCCGGGAGAGGCAGCTCTTAGTGAGGGAACACGTTCCTGGTGGAAGCATCCAAACAGGAGGAAACCTAGAGACTCGGTGTGTGTCTGTGGTAGGAGGGAAGACGGTGTGTGTCCGTGGTGGGACGGAGGGTGGTGTGTCTGGTGGGACAGAGGG
>NW_023270453.1:20663310-20781218 GCF_011800145.1 Mirounga leonina
GGGCGGTGTGTGTCCGTGGCGGGAGGGAAGGCGGTGTGTGTCCGTGGCGGGAGGAAAGGCGGTGTGTGTCCGTGGGGGGATGTAATACACATCGCTCAGTGGATGACATGGGCAACCCTTGTTCACCCTGGCGTGGCCCATGCTCCCATTATTCGTGCCCATATGTGGAAAAGACGGTGTTACTGGGGACTGGCCCATTTTCCTGTTTTCTGAGTGTTTGGGCATTTACAGTTTACGTACACCCTGTGTCTGAATTTTTACACGACTGAGCTTCTCAACCCTAAGACACCTTTGTAGCCCGCACACCATGCTGCACGGGGAGCGAAGTCCTCACCCTCAGTGTCTGCAAATGCCTGTCTTTTTGTATAAATTTTTCTTTTTTGGAACTTCCAGTTAGTGCCTTTTCGTTAACTAGCTCACTGTTGTGAGAGCGCCCCTACCAGCTATCCCCGCAAGTGCACACAGTTTCGTGTTCGTTTTCCTCTGATGAGTATTTTATCATTGTGGATATTTTTGTGGATGCTGAATCCCGGGGTGCTGGTGTCATGTGTCCTTCATTCTCTCTTCGTCGTATTTAATGACTTCTGTCGAGGTGTGAGAGGCCAAGTGCCAGGTACGGGCCACAGGGAAGCTTGACCTTGGATGTAAAGCCCTGCTCAGCTGTGTGTTGCTTTTGAGCAAAGTTAAGTGGAATCTCCATTCCCAGGGGAAACAGATACAGACACACGACCAGAACCACTCAGAACATGAATCTTTCAGCTTACGTGAGGTCCAGGAAAGTTAGTTTGCAAAGTTTAACCTTTTCTCTTGTAAGTCTTCAGTAACTATTTTCTAGAGGTCGTTGGGTGTCAATATATTTCTTGTGCATAAAACTAATCATAAATTCACTAAAATTGATGACTAAAAATGGAATATTAATTTAGCTGTATTGCTTCTGAAGGAAAAAATACCCAATGTAAAATACTGGTTATGTGTGCTTACAAAGTATAGTGTAGGATTCTCTTATAATGCACGTGGTTTTAACATCTACCTTGGTTAGTAGTTTCGACCTGTAGGAACAATCATTTTACGTAGTTTAGGGTAAAACTGCAGATGTGTTTGTGGTGTTTTTCTTCCTTAAACAAAGAAGATATCACTCTTCTATGCCAATGTTAATAGTAGGAAGCTGGGTTTTTTTCCCCCCATGATTAAAAGTAAATTTTCAGAAAACCCTTTTAGCCTTTATAAATTTAATTTACCTTAATATCCCTCTAGGATAAAACTCAGAAACCAAAATATAAAAGTATTTGTGGACTGCCTTTAAAAACTTAAATTATATCACAAAGCTATAGTAATCAGAATGGTGTGGTACTGGCATGAAAGCAGACATGTAATTCGATGGAATGGGATAGAGTTCAGAAATAAGCCCACACATATATGGTCAGTTAATTCATGACAAATGAGGCAAGAATACACAATGGGGAAAGGGTAGTCTTTTCAATAAATGGTGTTGGGAAAACTGGACTCCTTTCTTGCACCATGCACAGAAACTCAAAATAGATTAAAGACATAAATCTAAGGCCTGAAAACAAAAATCTTAGAAGAAAATAGGCAGTAAGCTCCTAGACATCAGTCTTGGTGATGATTTTTTGGATTTGACACCAAAAGCAGAGGGAACCAAAGCAAAAATGAACAAGGAGAACTACATGAAACTTAAAAGCTTCTGCACAGCAAGGGAAACCATCCACAAAATGCAAAGGCAACCTATGGAATGAGAGGAAATATTGCAGGCCATCTATGTGATAATGGTCAGATATTATGGTCAGATATGGTCTGATAATGGTCAGGTATTATTGATATCTTGATAATATCAATATGCAAAATATAAAAAGAACTGATGCAAGTCAATAGCAGTGAAAATAATTGCAATAATGCAATATTGCAATAATGCAATAACAATGATGTAACAAATGGACAGAGAAACTGAATAGATATTTGTGCAAAGAAGACATACGGATGGCTGAGAGACATGTGAAAGGATGCTCAGCATCACTCATCAGGGAAATGCAAAAGGAACCACAGTGAGATACCACCTCACACCTGTCAGAATGGCTAAAATCAATAACACAGGAAACAACAGGTGTTGGTGAGGACATGGAGAAATTGGAAACTTGTGCACTGTTGGTGGGAATGCAAGCTTGCGCAGTCCCTCTGGAAAACTGTGGAGGTTCAGGTATTATATAGTCTAGCAATTTCACTTTTGGGTATTTTTCTGAAGAAAATGAAAACACTAACTCAAAAAGATATCTGTACCCCGAGTTCACTGCAGCATTATTTACAACAGTGAAGATATGGAGGCAGCGCAAGTGTCCAGTGATGGATAGATGGATAGAGAAGATGCAGTATAAAAATGCAATGGGGTAATACTCAGCCATAAAAAAGGATAAAATGTTGCCATTTGTGGGAACGTGGATGGACCTCGAGGGCATTATGCTGAGTGAAATAAGTCAGAGGAAGTCTCTTTCATATGATATGCCTGTGTGTGGAATCTAAAGGAAGCTCATGGATCCAGAGAGCAGATAGATGCTGCCATAGGCAGGGGGTCGGGGCTAAATGGGTGAAAGGGGGTCAAGGTACAGACTTAAGTTATAAAATAAGTTGTTGGGAGGTAATACACAGCGTGGGGACTGTAGTTCATATTTGGTTGCATATTTGATAGCTGCTAAAAGAGTAGATCTTGGAAGTTCTCATCATTAGAAAAAAAATTAAAAAGTAAAATAAGTTTTGATGCCACGTGCATTTAGAAGATAAACATTCATAAGTGGAAAATGTTTAAGAGCCCATTAAGGGCAGTTGGTGAGCAAGCATTGGGAGAAAAGCGGTTTGTCACCCGCCCCGTGTCTGTCCCTGTGATGGGTGCTGTCCGTGGTGGGTGCGGTCTGCCTGCAGGGTCTGAGGGAGCCTGGGGATAAGGAGCAGGACGAGCTGCTCCAGGGTCCCCGAGCACATGCAGACGTGAAGACGTTGGCCCTGCGTCTCCGGGGAGAGGTTAAACACTGGTGTAACTGGTCCTTGTAGTGGACGCTGTAGAAATCCTTGAATGTGTTACATCTGACCATCTGCTCAGCAATCCTGTGTCCTTCGAGCTTGTTGGCTGCCTGAGTAACCCTCGGGGAGACGTCTGACGCCTCGCGGAAGGGAACCTCCCTGCTGGAGGCTGCATGGACCTGAGAATCCGTCCTCCACACTTCCCTAAAGATTATACACAGCTCTGAGTCTCTATGGAACAGGGAAAACTAGAAACTCAGAGGGGTTTTCTGTTTTGTTTTCTTAAGTAAATGCCGAGCTTTTCTGTTTTTACTTTTCTGTATAGGATCTGCAGTAAAGTAGCACATTGGCTTGGAAACAAAATCGTTACTTACTTTATGGTGAATCTTAAGATTATGGTTGTTTGGTAACATTTTTTCCATTAAAGAGGGCACAGAATTTTTCTCACATGTAACTCTGATCAGTCCGCCAGCCCCGCCACCCATCATCTGAGTCACTGACAATCAGCCCTTCAGCAGCTGGGGAGAGCGCTTCCTGGGCAGCCCTGCACCTGTGAGGTCTGGCCTCCTGGGGATTTCCTGATGGGGGAGTCTGCTGTCCCCTGGTGGCAGGCTGGGGTCAGCCCCTGGAGGCTGCACGCCGGGGATGCTCCTGGGGGGTGGGGTCCTGGGTCAGGAGGTGCTGCATTCCAGAAGCAGCTGCACAGTGTGTGTGTGCACATGCGTGTGCACATGTGTGTGCACGTGTGTGTGTTGCGAGTAGCAGCAGAGATTTACGTGCCCCTGAGACGGCGTGCACAGGGCACACTGATGTTGAAAACGTGCAAGAGGACGTGGATTTGGCCATGCTGTGCCTCATGTCCAGGAGAAAGCCCTGGGTTTTTTAAGGAGGTGGGTGTGACAAACATGGGATGGGAGGAGTGGTGTGCGTGGTGCCCCAGTGTGACTGAGTCCTTCCATGCCGCCATATAGGATGTTCAGAGTATCGACGTTGGGTCGGGTCAGATACCCTTGATCTTTACAACATTTGGTTGGCAGCCGAAGAGCAGACAGGGAGTGATGCTGACTTCAACCCACGGGCACGTGGGGCATGTGAAGCCGTCCACTGTCGTTCGCACCATCGTGAGACACGGTTGCCAGCTTTTCCAGCCCTGTCTCCTCCTGTCCTTCTGGACTTGGGTCCGCATCTCAGTGGAAGAGTTTTTGTTCAGTTTCTCTTTACTGCTGAACTGGTCCTCCTGTCCAAAATACCAGCCGCTGCATGGGTGGGGTGGTTTCACTGCAGCTGTGTCTTGAAGCCTGGCTGACAGGGTCACAGAGCAGACCAGAATGTTCCGGAAAGCAGAAAACTCTGGAAGGGGGAAATGTTACTATTTGCTGGCACTCGGCAGCTCCTGTACGTCAGTAGTATGTGTATATTCAGGGTAAATAGGAAGCTCAGCAGAGAAGTTTGAGTAAAATAATTTCTGAAAGCAAAACAGACAAGGTGGGAGCAAGGGTCTTGGAGGTGACAGATGGGGTACGCCCCTCAAACCCTCCTTGTCTCCAGGTTGGGGGCGATCACATGCAGCTTCCCTCCCAGATCTGCTGCCTACTGAGGATTTGCAGGTAAAGTCATGGCTTAGCGCTTGGAACCTAGTTAAGAATTCAGGAAATATTAGTTATCCTTGATGTCTTAAAGATCCTCCAAGACAAGGATTGGTACAGATAAATCTAAATGTTAGATGGTCGTGCTGCTGAGCACTACGGCAGTAACCTGGCTTTTGATTTGTCTGATCCGTTGCAAACTCACGCTCACCCCGGTTCCTTCCTGCCGGGCTGAGATGTGCCACGCTGCTGGTCCCCTTCTCCTGTTGCTGTGAAAGCAAGAACCCTTGACCTGGAAGCAGGTCACCACGGTGGAGGACAGTGAAATGACACCGTAGGACCTGCCTGAGGCACCGTTGGAGCACCTCTGTTCTGAGCTGGTCTTTACGTGTGGACCACAGGTGCGGGGTTTGCTGGAGTCCAGGGTCCCATCTGTCTGCCGTTCTTCAGACGCTCCTCCCCTAAGAAATACTCTTGCTTCCTGATCTCTGGTGCACTCCAGCGTCCTCCTGGTACGTCTGCCCTCAGAACCCAGGACCTCAAGTCACTGATCACTCGTTAACCTCGTGGTCTGTTATGATGCGCTAACGGCCACCAAGAGGCCAGTCGGACTCCTTAGCAGAGAACTGTCCCGGTCTTACTGCTTCTGGGAACCATGTTCACTGCCAAAGGGATCTGCAGGAAGGCCTTCTGGCTCAGTCACCTCAGGATTTCCCGTGGCTCCTACCACAGTGATGGCATCCCGTTGGTGCCTAATCCACGGCATTTGCATGGACTAGCCATCCATCTTGGCAAGCCCTGTCTTGGCTGGTTGTGTGTGCTTGGGGGAATGTCCGTGACTTTACAGACAAGTGTGTGAATGGGGTTGTGTGTGCAGGGGTGGAGCATGGTGTGGGACGGGTGGCAGGAAGGGCAGGCTGGGGAGCAGTACCCCGTCCCTGGAGCTCGTGCTTCTGCAGAGCCAGCTGCAGATGAGGGTCTGGTACCTCACCCCCTGCAGGCCCCAGCAGGAAATCTACAGAGGGTTAAGTGGGGCACTGGCCAAGTGTGGGTCTCCATCTGAATGAGGGTGCTCAACTGCGTCTGCCTGTTGCCCAGATTCTGAGCACAGGGAAGGTCCCATCTGCGGAGTTCACTGCATGTGGTCCCTGTCTCGTCCAAGTTTGGCTGAGCTCCCACCATGAGGAACAGACTCTGGTGAGTTATTAGTGTTGATGGGTGGAGGCACCGTCCTGCAGCCCCATGTCAGGAGCCATCATGGTGTGGGCCGGTGTTTGACAGAGTGGGGGTGTGGACTTTGAGTTCTGGGTGAGTCCCTGCTGCACTGCTTACCTGTGGACCTTGGAGTAATGCCTTAGTTTTTCTGAACGTAGGTTTTCTTGTCTGTGGGACAAGGTTGTCAGCAGCTGAGCCTGAGACATTAGCGTGTGTGAAGGTGATGCCTGGCTCTTGGAGAGAGCTCCGTGGTCCCTGGTCTTCCTCCTCCATCATCTTTCCACCCTCTTGGTTAATCAGTGTCTCTGGGAGTCACCAGTGAGTGGACAGTCGGCAGGAAGCTAGCGGGGATGAGATCAACGAACCACGGTGGTGCAGAGAAGAGTAACAGAGCTCCACATGGAGGGCTAGGGGCTGGCCAGCTGGGCCCACACCAAAGGCCGTCTGCCCTCTTGGGAAATGACTCCTACGTTTTTGATCACACATCATGATCATCCTTGGCAAGAAATACTTCAAGGTGCCTTCTGCCTGTTCATCAGCTGTGGATTTTCAGGGGGATCCCTTGCATGAGCTGGTTCAGAGTATGGGGGACAGGATGTCGGCCTTCCAGCCGGGAGGGACTGCAGTGAGGGTAGGGGGACACCCAGGCCAGCAGGGGGGAGATGTGGTGGGGGGATCTCCTCCTCTGTGTCCCACCACTGCTAGCTAGGCTCAGGGCCTGGGAGGTTGACCCCACCTGTGTGACAGTGGCTGTGAGTGGCTCGGCGGCGTGACATCTGGGGGAGCTTGGAGCAGACAGTCTGGGCCCCTGTCTCTGGCCCACCATGCAATGTCTCTGCTTTTCCCGGTGGCTCATGCTGCATAAGCTGTGGTCCTGGACTGAATTCTGCAGAATCAGGAACTGTGAAAATCCACAGCTCTGGGGATGTTGGGTGTCTTGGTCTTGTAAGTCTCAGAGCTTCCAGAGCAGTTTAAGTTGGGGGCATGTGCATGTCTCTTCTGGACGCTGTTAGACATCAGGATGCCACAGAACACCAGCATTTCTTCCTGTTCTTGGCCAAACAGAAGGTGCTTTAAGAGAATCTCACGATGTGCAGCGTGTCTCCATTCGCTCCCCGAGGACCTAGGGATGGTGGCCTGGGCCTCTGCTGGACCCTGTCCCCACAGGGTCCTTCTGTGAAGGCTCTTGGGGAGCAGGCAGAGCAGGCCGCATGTAGGCATGTCCATTCTGCAGCAGATGGTGCTCTGAGCAGCTCTATGTATGGTCCCTCCCCCGACCCCGCAGGGCCCCATGAGGGAAACACGGCTGGGATCTTCCCCCTTTATTTCTCGGAAGATTGCCACTGAGGCGCATTGGCTCTGGGCAAGGACTGGGCAGGCGGGGAGCTGGGCACACACATGCAGCGGCCCGAACCCCAACGCCTGGCCCAGCCTGCCGAAGCGAGGGACAGGTGCCATCAGCAGGCACGGATGGGCTTGGGGAGAAGGTGGGACCCCTGCAGGTATTCCTGGAAAGGGAAAAAGAGCTTTCCATGTTAGAAAAACAGCGTGGCATGGCTGAGTCAGGGCAGCGAGCCAGCCAGGAGGGGGACGGCCAGAGGTGGTGGCTGGCAGAGGCGACAGGCTTGCAGATGCCCCGGCTGAGGTGTGTGGCAGCCCTCGTGGGCTTGGCAGGGGGACGTGGAAGGAACATTGTTGGCGGAAAAATGCTCTTTTGGTTACTTTTCATTGTTTCTTTTAAAATGTGGGCAGGGGGCGCCTGGGTGGCTCAGTTGGTTAAGTGACTGCCTTCAGCTCAGGTCATGATCCTGGAGTCCCGGGATCGAGTCCCGCATCGGGCTCCCTGCTCAGTGGGGAGTCTCCTTCTCCCTCTGACCCTCTCCCCTCTCATGCTCTCTCTCTCTCTATCTCATTCTCTCTCTCAAATAAAAAAATAAAATCTTTAAAAAATAAAAAAATAAAATAAAATAAAATGTGGGCAGCCTCAGGCGAGTGGTGGAGGAACAGCTTGCTGGTGGGGAAACTGAGGCGGGAGGTCACGCAGGCCTCCCAGCGCCACGTGCCCGAGCTCTTGGGGCCAGTTTTGACATGGACTCCTGGGCATGTGGGCTGTTGCTTCTCTCCTGTGACTTCTGGTTGGCTCCACCTTCTCGGAACCTTCGCGTCCGTCCGAGAGGCTGGCCTTGCGCTGTGTGCCGTGACCGATTGGCCCGGATGCTGCCATCTCTGACTTCCTCCTTAAAACACCGTTGGGGAACTGTTCCTCACATTGTTCTTGGGGGCACGGCATCTGGCTTGCAGACGTCGTCCGCAGAGGTCTGGGGTCCCAGGGACCGGCCTGCGCTGACCCCACGGTGGCCCCAGGTGCCTGGACCCGCCGGCTCCGAGCTCCATTTCTGGATTGGCTCAGACATGGGAGGGGCTGGGAGTGGACGCTTTGTGCTGAGTGGACACACGTGCGGTCTTTTCAAGGGGCGGAGCTTCTGGGAAGTACCTGGCAGTGGTAAGGTTCTGAAGGACGGCCAGGTGATCCTGAGAGCATTAGTGGTTAGTCCTGGCATGCTGGCCACGGCCTGGCCACGACCACATGGCCACGCTCCTTCACCATCGTGTGTAACCAGGTAGATGTCAGGGGATCTGGGGCCAGAAGCTCGTTTTCTGGTGTGAAGTGAGAACTTGGAGCAGCTCATGAATGAACATGGACCCCGTAGGCTCGCGGCTGCGCTGGGGGGCAGGGGGCGATACGTGGCTGGGGGTGATGCGTGGCCAGGGGCGATGCGTGGCCAGGGGCGATGGCACGGCCAGGAAGCATGCAGCTGGCTGAGGGTGTGCTCAGGTAGGAGCGAGCCCCCCAGGAGCCCCTGCCACGTGGCCTGCATTTGTGCCCACGCAGAGTGGCTCGTCCTTCCCCAGGAAGAGCAGAGAACCAGCCACTGGCGTTCTAGGCCATGGCTTCTTCCGCTTTGTGGTCAGTATGTCACTCAGTGCCCTCCATGCAATTTAAAGTGAACTTTGTGAGCATGTTGCCACGAGCCTGGTGGTCGGGGGAGCCAGCAGGCCACAGCAGACCCCGCATGGGCCACGACCAGGCTGCACTTTGGCCACGGGAGCTGCGTGGACAGTGGGGGCCCAGGGACAGCACGAACCAAGGAGGGCATGTCTGCGGGGCCCCTGTCCTGCTCGGGAGGAGGAAGCAGCATCCCCACCGTGGGTGAGCAGATGTGGGTGCTGCTGGAACAGCCCCACAGGACAGTCCACACGTCTATCCATGGCGCTTGTGATTGTGGTGAGGTGGGCTCTGTGTGCCATGGGGGGGTGGGGGTGGCAGCAGACCCGGATCGTAGCCCTGACGCCCCACTGTCTGTGCCCCTCCCATGGCCCTGGGTTCCCCGACCTGCCTGCGCTGTCCAGCAAGCCGCGTGTGATGGCCGGCCAGCGATTCTGGGCCTCACTGAGCAGGCGCCGCAGAGGGCGTTTTGCTTGTGGTCACCTTGCCGGCTGGATCTACGCTCAGACTTGTTTGATCAGAAGCATAAAGTATTTGTGGGAATAGGTTCGTTTTCAGATGAAGTGGATTTCCATATTAAAACAATTTTGAGCAGTTTAGAACAGTGGAGACTGCGGGCTTCCCCCCACACCCGGCACCTCTGGCTGACGCCCCACATTAGCGTGGCACATTTGTCACAACCCATACGTGAGATTTCAGGGATTTCCTCGTTTTCCTGCCACAGACGGTGTCTGGGGCAGCACGTGATGTTTCGGTGTCCTGCCTCCTCCCTCCTCTGGCCACCACGGGGTTTTCTAGGACATCCCATGATAGAGACTTGACTGGGGTCGTGGGTCTGGGGAGGGAAACCCCAGGGGCGAATGCCGTTCCGGCGACGTCCTGTCAGGGATGGGGCTTCAGGGATACGGGACGGTCATCGATCTTGACCCCTGCAAGGCTAAGGTCACACGTGACTGATTTCCCCAGCAGGCGGGCTGCAAAATGTCTACCCGGCCAACGGTTTGTGCGTGGGAAGCCACGTGCAGGTGTCTGTGGCCGCGCTGGCTAGCGTGCCCTCAGTAAGTGGGCGCACACAGCACCGCTGCCCCACTGGGGCCGCCCAGAGCCTGGCCAGCTTGCCTGCACGCTGCCTCCTGGGGGAGGCCAGCGTGGAAGGGATGCGCACCATGTGGCCGCAGTCATGTGACGGCGCGGGAAGGGCACGCCCGTGCCACCGCACACAGATGAACGTGCTCCACGGCATGAAGAGTGCGTGGTCCCCGGGAGTGTGTGGCTGCGTGGACGGCCGCGCTAGCCCTCCGTCATGTCATGGCGCACAGCCTTTACCGCTGACAGCTGACGTCACCCTGAAACAGCAGTGACCCAGACCTCACCCCTCTCCTAGACGGCACTCCCTGCCAGTTCCGTCCGACCCGCTGGTGTCCCTTTGGCGGGGGTGGTTAGAGCACCGTGCACAGGGCCTAACCTCTCTCCACCTGGCCTCTGGAGGAGGGGTCTGCACTGGGACGCGGTCCCCGCTCCGCCTCGCCCGGCGCCCCCACACGTAAGGTCCTAGACTGTGCCTGCAGGGCCGGCGCGGGCGGAAATCTGTTCTTTGTAAACTGAGGAATGCAGGACCCACGAAGGTAACACTCGGAATCACGGTTTTCCTGATGAGGTCGGAAAGGCAGAACGTGAGGGAGTCTGTCAGTGGCTGTATGAATACTCAGAGCGTCGGGACGGGTCTGGGATGGGACAGTGACATAATTGAGGCGCGGAAGCTGGGACACAGGCACGGGCCAGGGCTGTGGCTGTGTGGTCACGTTGCAGGGCCCCTGGGGGTGCAGGCGTGGACCCCTTGCTTCTCCATCACCATCGATCCAGGGGCTATGGGCACCGTTCACAACACATTGTGAGGAGTCCCAGGTTAAGCAGGAATTCAGAGGAGAGGCTGAGAATACTCTCAGTGGGAGAATGTGTGGGACCTTCTGGGTGGGAGATGGTCAGAAGCGAGGGTGAAGGCTCACCAAGGTCGTGGCTGGGAATGGGGGTCAGGGAGAGCGTGGCGGGGTACGTTGCCCACATTGGAGGTCTATGCTCACCCTTGAGGATTGCTTCCATCCGGAAAGTCGATTTATTTCTAACTGCTGCCTGGTTGTTCAATGGACCGTCTCATGTCCGGTGCCGCTCAGAGCTGATGTGTGAATAGCCATGTAGGTGTCCCTGCGGCATCCACTCGGAGCCGAGCTCTGGGCAAGAGAGCCGCCCGCGGAACCCAGGCCAGAGGCTCTGTGTTGTGTGAGGACAGGCAGGTCAGGTTCAGAGCCTCAGGTCCCTGTGAGGTGCGTTAGCGTTGGATGACTTTTCCTAACTCCAGCTGCTGTAACAAATCCCAGGATTTTAATGGCTGACCTCAAACTCCTGTGGAATTCTTGGCCAGCAGGTGGCCTTAGGCATGCCTGTGGGACCAGGTGCTGGTGGCCCAGGGTCCACCTTCCACCTTCGTGGTGGGCTCTGCACTCAGGCAGCGTGGGGAGGGACGGGCTGGAGCCAGCACCTCACCCATCACGGCATCACCACTTGACTGATGAAACCAACCAGTCTCACAGCCACGCCCGGCACACACCGGCACATGCCTGATTTTGTGGAAGAAGCTGGGACCGCAGTCCAGCTGTGCAGGAAGGAGCGAGACCAGGCTTGGGACTGGCCCATCACCAGGTCGCGGGAGGATCTGAGGGCTCTGTGGATGGTTCCACAGAATCCGAAGACCACGAAGGCTCTGCGTGTTTCTCTGTAGCGGTCCATGGGGCTGGGTGAGGAGACAAGGTTCGTTTCCTTTCTGAGGAGTCCATGTTTGTGTGCCAGAGATCACCCGGCTGCGTCCTGTGCCAGCGCCGTGGACCTCCTCTTGGTCCTGTGAGGCCGCCGTCCCTTTCTCAGGAAGGGGAGAACCGAGCTCTTGGTGACGAATCAGAAGTAGGACCGTGAGTTTTCATGGCTACCACTCGTGGTCCACAATTGCTTTTCCTTTCCTGTGTCTCTCTCCTGTTTCTCGCCTTCTGCTTCTCTCATTTGTGGACATTTTAAACACGCTTACATGTAGCTCCTGTTGATAGGCACGTTCCTCTTCGCCACTTGTGTTCTTTCCCTGGTTCTCACCACTGAGAATTTTATAATGATCCGTTCGTGTTTGTGTCACTTTCCCTTCAAAAACACAGGTAATTAGAATTGGACACTGGAGATAAGAAAGGTCCCGCTATGGAGAGATGTGGACGGTGGTGTTCATGTCACAACAAGTTGTCCGGGCTTGAGTACAACTGTGTTCTTGAGGTTTTTTGAATTTACTTCTTCACATAATGCCTTCAGAAGCATGTTTTTCAATATTTTATTTATTTTAGAGAGAGTGAGCAGGGGGAGGGGCAGAGGGAGAGGAGAGAGAATCCGCTGAGCAGTGGGGAGACTGACGCAGGGCTTGATCCTAGGACCCTCAGATCATGACCTGAGCTGAAATCAAGAGTCAGAGGCTCAACCGACTGAGCCACCCAGGTGCCCCAGAAGTGTATATTTAAATGTGCGTGTGTGGTTCTGCCACGGGCTTGGTGAGCTGGGGCCTAACCTGGCTGGCCTCCCACTCTCGCTGTTGGGGTGTAGAGCGCATGTGGAAAGTGCATGGGGCACGTGCATGGAGCGTGCATGGGGCGCGTGCGTGGGGCGCGCATGGAGTGTGCATGGGGCACGTGCATGGAGCTTGTGTGGGGAATGCGTGGAGCGTGCGTGGGGAGTGTGTGGAGCGCAAGTGGGGCGCCTGCATGGAGCGTGCGTGGGGTGCGCATTGTGCGTGCACGGGGCACGTGCATGGAGCGTGCGTGGGGCGCGTGTGCAGCAGCCAATCAGGTTTCGAGAGTGTTTCTCTTCCGTGTCTCAGTGCACCACGTTCCCCCAGGGCTCTGTGGTTTATACAGTAATTATTAGAGGACTGGGTTAATGAGCTATTACAAAGTGTAAATTAAAATTCTCAGTTTTCTCCCCTTTCCTCCTGAAGTTACTGGCTTCTACTGCAGCCAAAGTGTCAGCCCTCCTGGTTTTTCTATGACACTGAGTTTGTAATTTGTTTCATTAGAGGGTTTTTAAAAATGGTGACTGCACTTCATTAGCTGTCTTTGCCTATAGAGTGCCAAGAAGTTGATAAATAGGCATGATCCAAAGAGAACCACTTTTTAAAAGGCTTCAGTTTAGCTGCATAAACACAGACGTGCACATACATGCACACAGAGATGTACGTGCACATACATGCACACGTAGACACAGACACATACAAACACATGCAGACATACATGTGTATACACACATGTGAACAGAGATGCACAGAGGCATACCCAGACACATGCCTACGTACATACATGCAGAGACATGCACACAGACCTCCACACAGGCACAGATGCATGCATACAGAGGTAGACACATGCACATATAGACATGCACACACTCACACATACACACAGACATGCACAGATGCATACATATATGCACACACAGACACACATGCCCCCACATGTATACAGTCACGCACACACAGATACAGACAGAATTGCGTGCATACACACATACTGTTTTTTCTTCCCAGGATTTTAAATGTTTAATTTGAGTAGCAAACTTTATACGAGAGACAGGGGCAGGAAAACAGTTCTGCCGTGGTTTCTTCGAGCCTCACTGAGCCTGTCTACTTTTCGTAAATCTTACACACTCAGTTACGCTCGTTTAGACTAAAATCCTGCATTTGGGGGATACAGAGGGTTAGAGTACTGGCTGGTATTCATCCACGATCGTGTTCCGGCGAGTTGGGACTGAGTGTTTCACGAGTTTGTCCAGATGTGTCTCCTGAGGGGCTGCGTGTGGGAGTGAGCTGGACTGCGCACCGTGGTGGCACCATATTAATGACAGTCCTCACCCAGCTGTGCCCCCCGCACACGAGCGGGCTTAGCTGCCACGCACCCCTGCCCCGTTAACCTCCGTTCCATCTCCTCGGGCCGACACTCGATGCTGTAGATGCCTGTGGTGCTCTGCTGTAGCTCCCTCCCTTTTCTTTGAAAAAGAGAACCGCTCGCCAATCCTTCTTACTCCTTACAGTGGTATTTTGTTGAGGTATAATGGACATACAATATCCTATTAGTTTTGGGTGTATTTGATATTTTTGTACATTATGGAATGATCCTCATGATAGAGTGCATATTTAGTATACTTACGGTTGTCACGATACACAGCAAGAAGGGAAAGCTTGATGCATTTTTTCTGGGCTGGGGCTGTGCTGCGAGGGGTGAGGTTAATAGATCGAGAAGCTGGCGGCCTTACCCCGATTGTGGCCGGCTCACGTGTGGCCGCGCAGGACAGAGGCAGCCCCATCTCCTCTGCGGCGTGTCCCCAGCTCATGTGTTTGTGGCTACAGAGTGTTCAAAGGGGTTGGAGCTATTGAGGAGTGTTACTAATCCCTTTTTTGTTTATTGGGTGTTGCCTTTAACAGTTTGGAATTGTAATCGCTCCTCAGAGCCCCCAGTAGCCACGACAGACAAGGGTGCTCTCCGTGTAGCTGGATCCCTTCCTCCTCCGGGGTGGGCCCGCTCCCGAGCGGCGAGCAGGTGCTGCAACAGAGGCTCGGATGCATGTCCTGTGAGTGCCTGGCCTCCTGCGGCAGGAGTAGGACCCCGTTCACCTGCAGGGTCTGCTAAGTCACATCCTCAGATGTTTGAATGAATGAAGGCATTAAACCCAGCACCACTCATTCACACGAGCTCTGAAAGGGGCTCTGAGTGTCAAGAAACAGAAATGTAAAGAGCTTCCCTTGGGGTGCTGTTTGGGATGCTGAGGGTTCGCCATCTAAGGAAAAGGACAATGCAAGCCTAAGGTGTGATGTCTCAGGAATTTTGGTTTGTTTCCTCTTTTTAATATGAAGCTGAAAAGAACCAGGTTAGCTGTCACGTCTTATTACTCAGTCTTTATGTTATGCTTCCTTTAAAAAAAAAAGGGAAGATACACTGAGTTATTTAGTTGCCGAGTAAGATAACACAAAATACCAGGAAAAAGTCTCATTATTCATAATTTAGGTCACTGAGTTTTCAGGGTATTTTCCTCCGAATTGGCATCCTGTGGCTTTAGGATCCTGTTTTTATTCATCTTTTACTGACTTGATTCTCACGTGGATGCTGGCAATGAAATCCTCACAGTTTGGTGCTGAACCACACACTGTATTTTCACCCCAAAACTTCAAAACTTCACCCCATAACAGCAGGTCACAGTGTGTTTGGGAGGGCTCGCCCTTGCCCTTCTGAGTGAAGGGATCAGGAAGCAGCTCTGACCTGGGGTGTGGGAGCAAACACCCTCCTCCTTGTGGTGGCTGTCCTCCTGTGTCTGTTGGAGTGTGGTCTGTATCTTCTGCAGAGCTTTTGAACAGATTTCTGCCCAGCAGTGATTTGATAATGACTTACATGCATCATGGAGCCTGGGGGATAAATATTCTCTGTTGTTCGCTCTTACTCTGGTCAGGCAGGCACTGGGGGTGGAGGCTGAGGTGTGGGGTCTGCATGCTTCCAGAAGACAAAGGGGGAGGTCTTCCTATGCAATGGTCTCTTCGTTCACAAAGATAAACCGGTTTTATCTGTTACCCAAAAATAGAAAGGAGTTGACTTTCTCAGTTAAGCGTGATCAGGAAACCAGAGTGTAATTCTCAGGTGAAAGAATCACTGTGGGAATGTGCCTTTTGACTTGGCTTTGAAGTCAGAGACGCAGAAGTTTAGGCTGAGTCCCTGGGTCCAGATGGAAAGCCATTATGGGCTGCAGAGTTTATCAGGTGTGTAGAGAGTCTTTATGAAAACCTTAGGGGGAGAACAAGGCAGGAATATTCTTCTTGAAAGGAATTAAAAAGTGTTAGCAGTGCAACCTAATTTTCTGTGAAAGGTCCATCAAAATGTAGGTCCCTTTCCAGTTGAACAGGAAGTTAAGAGCTGGAGAAATACTTGTGAATGTTGTTGAAATTGTTTTCTCTTTCCTTGTGCACAAACCATGGGCTCTGCAGGTGCCCAGCTGGGTGCTGTCTGGGGTAGGCAGGTGGTGCTCTGAGTGGGGGACCCCTCCTGGTTTTCTGCCGGCTTGGAAACCCCATGCCTTATAGCACAGGATGCCACATCTACTCTTCTTGATAGGATTTTGTCTTGTTTTTAAAATTAACATCTAGGGAAGGGAAAACTGACTCTCTTTTTGGTGTCCAGATCTGTGAGTTTTCTTTTGCTTACTGGCAAGCTGCTTATCCACACCATGGAAGGGTCTGTTCAAGCCTTTGCCAGGTTCTTCATGGGGATGCTGTCTGTCCTTTGTTAGAGGTATGGTTTGAAAACACTTTCTCCTAGCTTAGTTTTTATTCTGTTAGGAGTGCCTTTTTCAGAACAAATTTCTAAATTTTAAAAAAGTCCACTCTTTTTTAATGCTTCTATTCTTTGCTAACCCAAACTCATGACGATTTTCCCGTGTTCTCTTGTAAAATTTTAGTTTTGTTTTACATTTAGATCTAATACCCATTTTGAGTTAATTTTTATAGAAGCTGTGAGGGTTAGCTTGAGATTCTTTTTTTTTTTGCATATAGATGTCCATTTATTCTAGCATCATGATGAAAAGACTCTCCTTTCTCTATTTAATTCATTTTGCACCTTTGTCAAAAAGCAATCAGTCATATTTGTGTCTATTTGTAGGTTTGTTTGCCAATACCACGTTGTTTCAATTATTGTTAACTTTGTGATAAATCTTAAATCAGGTAGTATGAATTCTCCAACTTTATTCTCTATCAATTTTTTGCTATTGTAGTTCTTATGACTTTTCATATAACTTGTAGAATTAGCTTGTGTATATCTAAAAAAAATTCTGCTAGGATTTTAATTTGATCACGTTCAATCGATCCATTAATTTGGAGAGTATTGACATCTTTATTATGCTGAGTTTTCCATTCCGTGGACACGGTGTGTGTCTCAATCTGTATGGATCTTTTTTTATTTCTTTCTTCCCCATTTTGTACTTCTCAGCATACAGATTCTCCATGATCCCACAGATCCCATACACATTTTGCATGTTTTGTTATATTTATAGCTAAATACTTCTTGTTTATGTAGCTACTGTGAATGATATGTAAATGTAAAACGTTTTTAAAATTTTAGTCCCAAATATTTGTTGCTAGTATATAGTAATATGATCTGATTTTGTATGTTGTGACCTTGCTAAAGTCAGTTAATAAATCTAGGAGTTAATTTTGTAGATTCCTTGGGATTTTCTATGTAGGCTTTTGATTTGACTGATTTTTCTTTTTTTCTGTTTTTAATTTCTTTGATTTCTGGCTTTCCTTATTTCTTTGCTTTCACTTGTTTGGGGTTTATTTATATATTTTTTTTTCTATTTTCTTAAGGTCGAAGCTTAGATTAGTGACTTGAGGCCTTTCTTTTCAGATAGAAACCTTTAATGCGGCAAGTGTGCAACTAATCACTATTTTGGCTATATTCCACACATTTTGGTTTTCATTTTTGTTCAGTTGGAAATACTTTTTACTGTCTCTTGAAAGTTCATGGTAGGTTTGTTCAGTTCATCCAAATCTCATTTTAGCTCATTTAGCAATCAAGATTCATGCAGGCTTCGTTCCAAATTTTCCCTCCTAATAATCTCACTTTCTGTGCGGTGACCAGTCGTTAGCAGTGGTGGAGCTTGACATACAGGTGGCTGATGCATGGCATGTGGATGATGGAGAAGTTGTTACCATGGGAGAATTTGGATTCAAGTGCCATGAGGACAAGGGTTTTATGTTTTGTATTCTGCTGTTGCCAGGCCCGGAGAACACTGCCTGGCATGTAGCAGGTGTGGAAGGGAAGTATAATTTCACTTTTGTACTTTTCCACCCTGGCCCTTGGCTTCTCTGAGCTGCTTTGCTTTGCAAGCTAACCTGCAACATGACCCCATGTGCAAGCCAGTTTTGTAGTTTGATTTAGACTTTGGTTACTGCTTATTTTTTCTTATTTTATATGAAGTGGGTTTTTTTTCTTTCTTTGTGCTCCTCTTTCCTCTAGGATTGGGATATACGGTGCCAACATATGTTACTTTGTAAAGATTAAAAAATTAACTTTAAACACCTGTGTACTCAAATACCCAGCAGAGGTTTCTTGATTCCAACAGCCTCAGTGAATAACATGTATTTTTAATAATTGCCACATATTATGTGCCGGGACTATCCAGATGTATCCAGATGTTTTATTCCCAACAACTCAGTATTTTTGGCTTTGCTTGCAAATGAGTTTGCACACAGGAAGCCTCAGCATGTTTGCTGCAGGAACTCCTGCAGCTCATTGGTCTCACAAAGAGAAATAATGACTGTATAAAATTACCTGAAATAACTAGCCTATCACACGTCTACACGTCTTCCAGTATATCTGCCCTCCTTTCTCCTCCCCATCCCCCAGATCCTTCAAATTAACAGCAGTTGTTTTTAGAACTGAGCCATTGTTTTAGAAAGTAGGATTAAAATAAATAAATGTTTGTATGTATGTATGTGTGTATATGTATATATGTATGTGTATACATGTATGTATATGTATTTATAATTTGAAAATAAAATGATTTAAAAATCTTTGCACATTCTGTATCTTGACACCAACAAGAGGGAGGTCATATTCAGCCATTCTCACTCTTTCTAACACAAACTCCATCTCTAGTTTTGTTTCCCATTACTTGGCCAGATGGGGCAATTTAAGAATGTCATTGAAATCATTAACTTAGTCACTACTTTGTTTTCACTTTTTGTTTGTTTGTTGTTTAAAGATTTATTTATTTTGGGGAGAGAGAGAGAACACATGCACACGCACAGCGGGGAGGGGCAGAGGGAGAGGATCTCAGGCCGACTCCAAGCTGAGCAGGGAGCCCAACACAGGGCTTGATCTTACGACCTGAGATCATGACCTGAGCTGAAACCAAGAGTTGGATGCTTAACCAGCCAAGCCACCCAGATGCCCCTATTTTGACCTTTAAAAAAGTTTCAAAGTGAAAATAGAACTGTTATTTACCTAATCTTTCATTGAGCAAACATTTAGTGGTGGGGCTGTTTTCTTTACTACCCTCTACCGATTGCCTGGCCCATCGTAGGTGTTAATAAATATTTGCTGGATGAAGGAATGAATGGGAATAAAACTCCGGACCCTTTACATGGTGTTCCGAAGTTCTGAGGTCGAGACTGGGTGCAGGTGAGAGCCACAGGTGGGGCGGGTGGGGGATCCTTGCTGAGCAGTAGCATGGCTCCAGTCAGATTCTGGGTCTCCTGAAGGTCAAGGTGACTCTGTGCTGTGTTGTACCTCATCCAAATGTGGAGGGCAGTGTGGCTCCTCGCTTCAAGGAGGAGGAGCGGCGGGCTTGCATCACCATGCCTGACCATCTGGAGAAGTGGCCGGGCACGTGGCCGGTTTGCTTTGCTCAGAGTTGCCTGCAGAGATGCACTTTGCCATCTCCTGAGGCTCAGAGGCACCAAGCATTTCCCTCCAGCTGATGTATCTCATGTTACGACCAAGAACCATTTCTTGGATGCAACAGTTTGTATGTCTTCCCTCATTCCCTGCCCTTAGTGAGACAAGACGTGGCCACGGGTCCAAAAGAGTGGTAGCAACGAGACCACGTTGCCACAGACAGAAGGGTCCCAGGTCCACCTGCTTCCACTCCCTGAGCAGGTGGGTGCGTGCACGGACGTCACAGTCTCTTTCTGCATGAAGAAGAGCTCAGCACAGAGCCGGCTAACACGCCTTCAGCAGCCGGGCCAGAGGGAGAGTGCCTTCCAGGGTGCTCCCTATACCTTATAAAGCCATCAGCTTAGAGGGATGTTAGGAAGGTTCCTGACAGCCGTGAAATTCCAAACATGGGAATGATTGCTTTGTTATACAAAGCATTCGTTCCAGCTTCAAAAGAAGAAATAGTCCTGACACCAGGAATGGAAAGCATCCTGCTAGGCTGGTCGGTTTACCCTGAATGATCCCAGCGTGGAGGTAGCTCGTGGCATGCGGTCCACTCTGGGGCACGTCCGGTCACCTGGAGATCCCATGGCTGTCCGCGCTTTCCCATCTCGGTCAGGCATCACAGGGCGGGTGGCTCTGCACAGATCCCTGGGGGGCCCGAGTTTCTGGAGTGAGGCCAGGTTGGACAGATGGGGGCCCTGCAGTGTCCACTTCAGTCTGGCATTTGCTTGACCTTCCCTTTTCTAGGACTTGGGGTTTGCTTGGAAGTCTGGGCTACGGTATGAGTAAGAGGATGCTTCCTTTGGGGAAGAGGAGAAGAGTGATCTCCGTGTTACTCAGCTGTGTATTGGTGGTTTTGCTTTACTTGGGTTTTCACTTTAAATTTAAGACTTGTCTGCAAATCTTTTCTCTTTGTAACAGAACACATGACTTTAATTTCTCCTGCTGAATTTTAAGTCTTAAAGTGCTTCTTTAAGGATAATAATTTAAATACTCTTGATAAAATGGGAAGTATTTCAAAAGATCACTTTTATTTTCTCCTCACTGAGGAGAGATGATTTCTGCACTTTTCTGTCCTGTGTCCTTACTCCTGAAATGAAAGGGTGTTAGGTGGACAGGTGTCTCGAGCTAAGAAGCATGGAAATACACCATTTGGGTTGTACATGGTGAATACTCAAGCACGGGGTCCTGTGGTTGGTGTCCCTGGACTAACATGGTCTTTCGCTTCTACAGTGAGCGAGCATTCACCAACCTGCTGTCAGCTGTGGGACAGTCCTTGGGGCACCACAGATGTTAAATAAACTCTTGCTCAGACACGTGGCAGGGAGGATGGCTCCTCTCGCAGACAGCCTTGTGCCTCAGATTTATAGTTTTACCCTGAAGGCTGTGTGCTCGTTGCAGATCCAGGGTGAGGAGGAGAAGGGGGCGCCCATCAATCCTTCAGCCTGAACTGATGGAAGATGATGGAGAAGCTGTGTTGTCATGGTGACATCGTGGCGTTGAATGTAGGTCAGCCTGGGGTGGAGCCCCGGGAGTGGTCCAGGAGGGCAAGTTGTGTGTAAAGCCAGCCCCTTGGATCCATCCTGTGTGTCCCTTCACCCTTTTTCCTTCTGCCCATCCGTCTTTCTTCCATGTATCAATCATCGATCTACTCTTTCTCAACCTACCTGCACAGAAATCGTCACTGGATGCTTCAGAACCAGGGCCAAATGGAAGAGCCCCCAGCTAGAAAGTCTGCTTATATAAATTTGCAGAGAGAGGTCGTTACCGCTAATCCATGGGACTGCTGTCTACCAGATGCTCAAGTAGTTGCAGAGTTACAGATAACAGACTTTCTCCACGGAGGAGAAAAGTAGCAAGGGCATTTTCAGCCCTGATGCTTGGGATGCCCAAATGACCCTGGCCCCTTGCCACAGGCACTGGATCCTCTTGGGGAGCACGCGCACCAGCTGTGTCCCAGACACGTTAATAATGGGGTCATGGAGGGTCCTCTCCAGTGACCCTCTGTTTGTCCTGCGGATGCACACAGACTGCGTCCAGCTGGTTACTGGAGTTGCTGTGACATCCATGCACAGTGCAGCTTGTGAACCAGCGGGACTGGGGCTCGGCTCTGCAGGACGCTGGCCCGTGAAGGCTTCATGCCCTGGGTTTGAGGATAAGCCACTCGAATCTGTGACAGAGACCGTAAGCAGCCATCCAGGCCACGTGAGGAAAGCCCAGCCACGGCTGGAGCCAAGGCTGGGAGGGCTCTGACGCGGGGGGCGTGTCCTGGGCAGGTGGCGGGGTCACCGACCACATCCACACCTGCGGGGTGCAAGGTTCCAGGTGTGGCTTCGATGGGAAGTCGTTTGAGATTTGGTCAGAGTGTGTTTTCTTCGTAGATCTGGGGCCCTGGGCGAGAAACATGAGCACGATAGGTGTCTGTTTCTTACCTGTGAAACCTGTTGTTACAAGGACTAAAGGTATTCAGGGTCGTGGGACAGTGGCTGGGAAGCACTGCGGTCCGGGTTGTGGTGCACACGAAGGAGCACAGCTACGTGCCCGGCAAGCCTCCTTTGCAAAAACAGTCCACAAGCTGCATTTGTAGTTGGCAACCCCTGATTTAGACGAAGTTACCGAATAAAAAGTGTCTGTCTTTCCACACTTAAGGGTTTTAAGAGCTGTTAGCAACCTGGGGTCTCTGAGAGTGGTATCTGGAAATCCCCTGTGAGCCGGTTGCTTCTGAGCATGGTTTCATAGTGGGGCCAACATGACTCGCCCGCTCGGAAGCAGGGACTCCTCCCGCTGCCAAGCCCTTTCTGTGCAGGGCTGGGGACTTGCGCAGGGCCGGGAACTGTGTGGATATGCCTTTGCGGGACTGACACTGACCTCTTCCAATTCCATGGACAGTCCTGGTTTCACCAGGAAAAGGCTTGTTTTCCTGAGGCCTAAGGTCTTAATAATTGGAGCTTCCCGAAGTAAGACAGTAAAAACTGATATTCCTTTGAAGTTGTCCTATGCCGAAAATTAAGTGAGGACCTCCTCCCCCTATACTTACATGTTCTTCTGGGACTTTTTAAAAGATTTTATTTGAGAGGAGAGAGCAAGAGAGCGCATAGAGGGACAGTGAGAGGAAGAAGCAGGCTCCCCCCTGAGAGGGGAGCCCGACTCGAGGCTCGATCCAGGACCCCGGGATCATGACCTGAACTGAAGGCAGATGCGTCACCAACTGAGCCACCCAGGTGCTCCTGCAAATGTATTTCTATTCCTTATTTATTCATTCATTCAAAGTAATCTCTACGCCCAACGTGGGGCTCGAACTCTAAGAGTCGCATAATCTATTGACTGAGCCAGCCAGGTGCCCCATCTGAGACATTTTTAAAACATGAGCTGAATTTTGGGTGCAGCGCAAACCGTGAAAGGTGCTGGTTTACTCAGGCTGGGATTGGGCCTGGAATTGTGCAGAGCCACTGGGAGGCCGGGGGATGGCCAGGGAAGGGGGCCGCTCAGGACCACTGTGGCCCCATGGTCCGCCCTCACCTGTGTGCCCCTCTGCCCGTCCCTGATGTCCTGGCCTCTCCCTTGCAGGGAGCAGACGGGCTCTGAATTGGGGAAATGCGCTGTGGAGGATGAAGAAGCAGGAAATGAACTGATTCCTCACCGGCACTGTGCTCAGAGAGCTGTGGGGGGAGCATGGGGAGTGAGGGACAGGGAGCCCACAGGGAACTGCTTCTCAGGGTCCGCAGGGCTGGGAGAAGCCTCTGGTGTCTACTGCCGTGTCCTCTAAGGGCAGAACGTTCCTCTCTGACTGGGAGCAGGACTGGGAGCTTCGCTGTCCCCTGTGCTCAGGCAGGCTGATGTGAAGCAGCCTGGGGGACCTGTCCGCCTCTGACCCCCGTGTGGTCCCCGCTAGCCACAGCACTTCCCTATCCCGGTGGTGGTTCTTCTGCAGATTGGTTTTATGCTGTTTCCTCAAAGATGTTTTCTTGTCTTTAACGTGACAAGAGGTGTACTGGTCGTGGCCAGGAATCAGAAGGTGTGACCCGTGACCAACACTTCTCAGCCAGTGACCTAAGTCAAAAACTTAGTCCTTTTTCCTGAAATTGCAAACACGCTCCAGAGTGTGTGTGCACATGGGGTTTTTGGTTATTGAGATTTTAGGCATCCTTTTAAAATGGGGAGTTTGAGAGGCGCCTGGGTGGCTCAGTCGGTTAAGCATCTGCCTTCGGCTCAGGTCATGATCCCAGGGTCCTGGGATCGAGCCCCATGTCAGGCTCTGTGCTCAGCGGGGAATCTGCTTCTCTCTCTGACCCTCCCTCTTGTTCGTGCTCTCTCTCTCTCTTGCTCTATCTCAAATAAATAAATAAAATCTTTAAAAATAAATAAATAAAATGGGGGCTTGGATGGAGCACGTCCCAAAGCAGCCGAGCAGCCTCGATGCTGAGGGTGGGTGTGGGCCCAGCCGTAGTGCGTGTTCACCGGAGGGCCATGCGGTGAGTGTTGCTCATCCACGGTGGCCCACGGACATGCTGATAGCGTCAGGCTGCTTGCCGGTTGATAGCAGACAACGTTTTCCACAGACTTCTGTTGTTTAAAACAAGGTGTGCGTTTCATGGGGTGCACACGACTCACAGTGGGAGCTGTGAGTTTGTCGGGTCAGTCAGCATACACTCAGGGTGCTTTATGGTTTGCTCAAATTTAGTGAGCGTATGTCATCAGAAAAAGCAAATTCACCAATCTGTATTTTTATTAAAACTTGACTGTTTAGCTCTTCTGGGAATGATGATTTGATCAGAATATTGGGGGAAAAATGCTACAAAATACTCATTTTGTGTATTAGCACTTAAAATTAGAAAAGGCTGTTGTGTGTTCCACGGGTTGCTTTGTCCTAGGTACTGAGCACTTGGGGAAAACGTCAGCGTGTATACCCCTTGCTTTTCTGCATGTGAACCTCTGGCTTTAACATTTCAATTTTTGCTTTAAGGATGAGCACCTTGCTCACATACTTTAGATTTCTGTAGTTCCCACATTCTCCTGCTTTATTTCATGTTTCATTTGGTCTGAGTCACTTATTTTCATAAACACCCGAGCAGTTTGGTGTCCTTGGGACTGCCCAGCCGGGTTGGTCCGTGGAGGAAGATGCTGATCAGCACGATTTGGGTGGCTGTCCCCAGCATCGATGCCTGCAGTGTCTCTTTGGCTAAGCTAGTGAGAGCCATGCAGACTGGAAGGCTTTCTGCTTGGCCGGTGTGAACAAGATCACAGACTAATTCTGGGTCCTGTGGGAGCCGAGACCTCGCAGGGAGGGGCTGGGACAAGCAGGAGCCTACCAAGGATTTTTATGTAACTTAAATGACTATTTGAGGGCAGGGGAGGGCCAAGGTGAATGACAAGGTCCTTTATTCTTTAAATTATAATTAAAAGGCAAACAGAAGACACAAAAGATGTAACTTGCGGTGTCTTAGAATCTGAAGAGCGACCCACTCGTCACTGAGGCCATTCTGAATGTCTCTTTCCTTCTCTTCCAGGTGACATCACCCAAAAAGGGTATGAAAAGAAGAGGTCAAAACTCATCGGAGCCTACCTGCCCCAGCCTCCGAGTACGTACCCTCCATGAGTACATAAAGCATCTGATTTTAAGAGTTCAGTGTAACATGCAAGAGAAACCGCTGAGTGCAAACCCTTTCTCATGCCCAATCTGCACAAAGGTCACACTTCTGATGTGGCACTGGCCACACAGGACTCCTCTGTGATTGCACATGTTTTGTGGACGCAGGAGGCACATGGGCTCTTCTGTAAATGTGCCTAATTTAATAGGTCTTTCATCTACAGAAGGCAAGAATACATCGATTACTCTAAAATGCTTATTATAAACAAATATGAAAGCACTTACGATGTAAACATGACTTTTGGTTTAGTGAATTAAAAATTATTGCCATTGACTCTAGTTTAAATTAACCCAAGGTTTTTGTTGCTGTCATGAGGGGGCAGATCTAGAATCTAGAGTACCCCGCATGGGGCTATGACTTGGTAAAGGTTGGTTGTGTTCTGAAATGTGATCATAAAATGCGGTGGATTCTTCCCTGAAGTACAAAGTCTGTTTCATTCAAGTGTTTCCTGGGTGCAGGTTTGTAGAATCTCTGTGCACTTGACCTGCGTTCTGCACATTTCAGGAGAAAACATGCTCCCAGGCTGGAGTTGTGGCCCTTTAGTTCTGATTGAAGCATAGTTCAATTGGAGGTGACCCTGAGAATCTGCTAGGTTTTAGGAATGGCTTAAATCTGACCCAAGTCCTCAACGAAAAAGGAAAGCAACCTGAATTTTGCAGGTGCTTCCTGAACTCTATAGTTTTCACTGTTGAAACGATTTGTTTCAAGCCCAGCTCAGGAGCTTCTGGTAGAGAGGTTTACGTCTGCAGGTGCGCATGGCACACAGATCCACTCTGTCCCTCTGCCCTCCTGTGACACCCCCAGCTAGTGTTCCATTAGCACGGTGAGGGGTGGTTCGCACGGCTCACAATCCAGGGAACTGAATTTGTGTGTGGAGTTTCTGTTGTGCTTGTAGTTTTGTTTTGATTTTGTGTATTTTTCTTTCTTTGCTTGATATTTGAGAAAGTTAACGTGAAGGTGGACCTGTTGTGTTGGCCTGACTTAGCCGATGGGCTGGATTTCCCTGTTGTCTGGCTTCTGGAAGGAAGAAGCTCTGTTCTATTCAGTGAATTGAAAGTGAGTCCGATTTTTGGCTGGCGGACACCCACGTGTGGAAGGCTTTTAGAGCAGATGTGGGCAGATGACCAGACGGTCTTCCAGCAGGACTGCCAGGCTGACGGCAGACTCCGTGGCGGGTCCGTGTGATTCCTTCCTGCAGGGACTGCCCCCATGTCTTGGAGGAGGGCTGCCGGGGCGGACTGTAGGCTCCTGACATTGTGGGCTTTTAGTTTCTGGGACAGACCAAACAGAAGTGAAACGGAAGCAGGTCTGTGCGTTCCCAGGAGATGCTGTTGAGCCGCGGAGGATGCGGCTGGCCGTGCTGGCTGGGCGTTGAGGGTGGCCCCGTGTCGCGTGGTCCTTTGGTGTTCTTTGTGCTGTTCTGCATGGGGGCGGCAGCTCTGCTCAGTGCTGTAACAAATTTTTTAAAAAAACCAAAAGTTTGCATTAATTAGTTTTTCTCAACTTGTTACAGCAGCGAACGGAGCTGCCGTGGTCCGGTGTAGACTGCAGCACAGTGAAGGAGCCCCGGGAAGAGCGCTGCACTCCGGCAACATCGGGGTGTGTGACATCCGAGAAGCCGCGGTCAGAGAGCGGGCGGCCAGCACCGCGGGGAACCGGCCGCTGTTTTACTTTCGCTTCGGTGAGCGCACTCCACTGAGAGAGACCCCCCGCAGGGCCGGAGGCCGACCTCCCACCTGCCGTGCCGTGAACTCCCCGTGTGGGCGACGCTGGCGGGTTTTCTCACACAGCCGCGTGCGGGTGCAGGCGGGGTTCCAGGCAAGCCCCATCCTCCTGACGGGCTCCCGCCACTCACCGGGGGCCACGTGTCCCAGTCCCCACACCCCGACTGTCCCGCGGCCTCGGGCCCAGTTCGCAGTCTTTTCTCTGAAGATGTAATACTGTGTTGTACAACCCTATTTTCACAGTTGGGGCACCACTTAGGAACACTTGAGAAAGAAGATTGCATGACAAACCCTAAAATTCTTGTTGCAATGGTTGGTCTTCCGCTACTGTGGGGGTCTGGTCTCCTCGAGGGAGTATCGGGCCGCCGTGGCCCTGAGCTCTGCTAGAGAGCGAGGTCCACACGGCAGCATGATCCTGTTTCCAAAGGGACGTAGAAAAATTGAGCCAGTGATTGTACAGTGTATTCCCATTCGGAGACCACAGTTACTTTCGTGGGCAATCTTTTGAATATAAGAAGCTCAAAGAATGAGTTCAATTCATCTTTTAGTACAAGAAAATGAGCATTGGTACGCTTTAGGTCTATCTTTAGGGATTTATCCCAAATAAAGGCCATTATTTGAAAATCATGAAGAAATGAAAAGAGATGTTTAATGTTGCCTTGGCCTTAGGGTCTCAGACGAGGCCTCTGCTGGGGCTCCAGTCCCTCTTCTCTGGGCCCCTGACGGGGAGGGGCAGGTGGGTGAGGGGCCAGTGGAGTCGGACGTGAGCCGCGGGGTCCGCTTCACAGTTCACAGGAGCCTCCCGCACCTGACTGAGACGTGAGGAGGAGGCAGCCTGCTTGGAGATGCAGCTCTGGGGGCCTTGTGTCCCGTTCCCCACCCCCCGGGCCCCCCAGGAAGGGAAGGCGGGTTCCCCATGGTTCTAGACTAAGGAGAGCAGATTCCAGCCAGTTTTGCAGTTTTCACTGCTAGTCATTATTTCTGAGAAATCGTGTGAACGGTCGTTCATTCTGTAGAACTCTGGGGAAGTAGCACGAGAGCAGAGGGTTCTGAGTCCGAGCTTGCTTTCTTGACGTGCCCAGTCTGAGAAGTGACGCTTTGGGGCTAGGATCTCAGGAGAAGCGTCTGGTGTGTAGTCAGTCACCTTATCCTGCTGAGCACGTTCCTCTAAGGGCGTTTGTGTTTTGTGAACCTTTTTTTTTTTTTTTTAACATTATTTTTATTTGTCAGAGAAAATATTAACACTTCTAGAAAGTATTCTAAAAACATTTCTAAGATGTCGTTTGGGACACACAGTTCTGAATTAGAGTGGCTTGTATGGGCATTTGTGAGCACTCGGGTCGGAGTCCCGGGCGTTAGTCCATCCCAGGGAACGTGCTGCGGAAGCAATCTGTCTCCTGGTTTTCCTCTTTGGACACCTGGTGGTACCAGGTGCCCCAGAAGATACGTTGTCTTTGGGGAGCGCAATGTTGAGTGCTTCCCTAAATCTAGAGGAGAAAAACTGTGCCAGGAGCTAGAAAGGAAAGAAGGAGTCAGGAAAATACACTAAAAATCATTTTCAAGGAGAAAATATTACTTAAGACTGACCCATTGGGTCCTGGTCCTAGTGTCACTTTCATTAATCCCCAAACCTGATAAAACTTTAAAAACAGAACACAAACCCACTTGCTGCCAGTCTCTGTGGGCACATCTGAGCACCAGAGCTGGCTTCGACAACCAAGTCCCTGCTGCTTCTGGGACAAGGTCATGCCGTCAAATTCCACTGTTACTGAAATAGAGTTCCCAGGACCAGAGTCCCTGTTTCTCACAGCATGTATGTCAGGAGATTGACTTTCCCTGTGACTCTGTGCATGTTTCTCCGTGGAGGGTGGTTTCTGTAGTGCCAGTCCCATGTGTGCCCATCTTGCTTTTCTGTCAACGGCCAGGTGGCATTGTGTTCAAGGATTTCCCATGACTGTATAGTTACAGTAATCTTGGTGGATTCCACTCATGAGACCAGAGGGCAAGTCTGTCTGCTCTCTTCCTGCTCCCCGGGAATTGGCCATGGGATGTGCGTGAACAGCCTCCTCGGTGGAGGGACCTCTTGGTGAGGGTGAATTGACCGCGTTTGCTCCTGCTGAAGGACACCGAGGGCCCTGCGCAGAGCGTAGCCGAGTCTGCGTCAGAAGGTTTTGCACACAGAAGCCCTGGCCCCTCTTCAGCTCCGTGGGCCTTCCTGCTGCTGGACGGTCCCGTGCTCTGTTTCCAAGGGTGGCCTCCTGCACCTGCTTGCCCTCTCTGCACCAGCGCATTGTTCGAGGCCCAGCTCCCATGTCACCTCTGCAAGGATCCCTGGGGTTAGGACAGGCCCTCTGGCCCCGCTCCTCACAACATCCCACTTCTCCCTGAGGAGGTAGGCGCTTTCAGATATTTGCGGAAGGATGAACCAGTAACCGTCTGCACGTTACAGACCGGCTGCTGGGCTGTGGATGCCCTGTCAAATACCTGCTGGTGGCAGGTAGGGCCCTGCCCTGCGTCCTCCTGGCCACAGCGCCCACGTGGACACCAGGCCAGTGTGTCCAGCAGGTGCTGGTGCTCACAGGCTCTGGTGGAGCAGGGAGCACTCAGAGCCGGCCCCGCCGAGGGCTGAGCCAGCGTGTCTGCGTGGTGCTCAGCTCTGTGTGATGCCCCAAGCATCCAGGCAGACGGACCTCTTGGTGCTGGAGGCATCTCCGCTGTGAGCACAGCTTTGTTTTGATTTCCGATCTGGATACTTGTAGATGGTGACACATCGTGCTCCTCACTGTTTCCATATCTGAGAGGTTAAAGGAGAACACAATTTGGGGCCTCTGCACATTCTAGTCAACTGAATTGTATTTTATGATCATTAATCCTGGATTTCAGCTCAGCATCCCCGGTGTTTGGTGCTCTAAGTGCAGACACACTGTCCTGACATCGTTTTTCCTGGGACAGGCCCATACGGAGGCGGCAGCATCTGAAGCCCAGCCACCGAGGCTCCTGCTGGGTCCCCAGGTTTGTGAAGGAGTCTCCTTCAAGGGGCAGAGTTCAGAGCTTGTGAATTGTGCCCTTTCTGGTCTCCCGGATGATGAGGCATGTTCTTGTCTTGTGTTTAAGGATGCAGACTGCAGTCAGGTGCTGTTTGAGACTCAGAGAAGAAAGTGTGTGGGTGCCGTGGCCTCCTGAGCTGCCCCTGGCCAGGTCTCTGCTCCTCCGGTGCCCGTTGCACACCAGCTCCGTGTCTTCATTCTGCAGCAGGAGTTAGGGTCTCCCAGAGTGCAGTCCTGGGCCCGGAAGCAACGTTAGCCCATCCCCGCCAGGGCTTGAGGGACAGGCTCCTTGGGGACCACCCCCACTGAGGGGTCATGCCATGCTGTCTGTTCATGACGGACGGTGTGTCAGGTGCAAGCTTAAACCCGGGAAGAGAAAACAGGTCTTTAAATCAGGTTGCCAGTCTGTGACTTGGCGTGAATCTTTTCCAGATGGACTTGCTGTAGGAGCTGAGCCTTCCTCAGCGAGAGGTGAACTGCCCATGTCCTAGGTGAGCTACCCACAGTCGTGATCTCGGTGCACAGTTTGCTTCTCTCCTTGGCCGAGCTCTTGTTCTATCACACGCAGCTGTGGGTTTGGTCAGATGGATTTCCCATTATTCTTAGTGGTGTCCTACCTGCCAAGTTCCTGCTTCCCCATACCAGGGGTCACGGGAGCCGAGAAGCCTCCTCCCGTGCAAGCTTCTGCAGCCTGAGCAGAGCCGGGAGTGGGGTCTGAGTGTCCACCTGGGCAGCGAGAAAGATGTCTGCTGTGGAACTGGCTCGTGTGGGCATCTGAAAAACGCAGACATTTGCAGCCCCGCTCCTGACCTCGTGCACTCATTCCCTTCTGAGCTTCTGTTGTTACTCGGTGAGCAAAGAGCGTGCGTTGGGTGCACATCAAGCTCTCTAAAGTTCCAGATCTTCTGCACTTTTCCACAAAATGAGTCTCTAATCAAACTACAGTATATCGACAGGAATATGGTTAGCAAATTCATACTGATTTTCAGCAAGAACTTCGGTTATGAGAGGCAGAAACGAGAATCAGGCTGACGGTTGGGGCAGCTGTGGAGGTGATGGAATTTCTTTCTGTGCTGTGTTCTTGTCTGAGTCCATACAAAGCAAACGTAGTAAGTTTCTCATCTTACGTAACAACGGTACTGCGTATCTTCTGCAAAGGCTTGATTGAACTTATTTTAGAAGTAAGTACCGCTATGTGAGTTAATTAGGTACTAGAAGAGAAGGGGACAATTCAGAAATCATTTTTGTGCAGACTTGGAAAAGCCCTCCGCAATTTCACCAGGTTCCTGAAGCTGGATCCACGTGTGTAGGAGCCCCGGGGTGGCTGTGAGTTCCTGCTGGGCCCTGGGATCCACGGGCACTGAACGCGAGGGGACAGGACCAGAGAGGCTTGGGTTCCAGCGAGGGCCTGAGGGAACGTCATTCACACGTGACCGTGTCCATGTCTACTCCCCAACGTACACGGAAGCTGAGGTAGCAGCTGAGACATTTGCCCAGTTCCACGCAGACTAAGAATAAGACCAGAATTTGGATCAAGGTCTTCTAGTTTTGAATCCCATATGCATTTTTACTGAAGTCCTCTTCCACAAATCCTTCATGATTTCTTTTGAAACTATGTGGAGAACCACGGTGTTCTCATGTATTTCCCTTGCTATCTGAATTTAGAAGTCTTGATGTTTTCTAGAACATTTGACACCCGGATGAGCCAGGTGGTCTACACGGCAGGTGTCCTGGCCCAAAGCAGACAGCATGTCAGAGCCGCAGAGCCCCTGTGGCCACATTCCTGAGTGAATGTGAGGACTCAATGTGGTTTCCAGTGTCTGGCACTGGAATTGGTGGGTTGCTCAGGGGACAGCACGGTGTTGTTAGGGATTTCCTTTGCGGAGTCCTTTCTTCCTCATGTGTTGGAAGCATTTGGGACGGACTCGCGTGTGGCTGTCTGAGGACAGCCTCACTGGCAGAGGGCTGGGGTCCTGGGCTTGGTTACTGTCTCCCTGCCTGGCCACCTTCCTCTTTCCTCTTGGGCTCCACGGGTTCCTTCCTCTTGAGCCCCTTTGCGGTTCTTGAGGGAAAGAGAAATCTCACTGAAGGCCATGTTTGAACTGACGCCTGGCGGGAGCCTCGCAAGGCCCTGCTCATGCCGTGAAGACCAGCCGTGTTGGTTCAGGAGCCCTCCCCAAGGTCCTCCCGTGGGCCGGGGCAGCGTTGCCCAGGGAGGGGATGAGCAGACAGACGTCCTGGCTCCCGGGTGAGAATCCGAGGAGCACTCGTTGTCCGCCGACCTCGCAGCTGTTAGCTGCCCCGATTTCGTTCCTGGGCAGCAGTCTTGTCCTGGGAAGGTCACCGGGGGACGAGTCGTTTGGCAGCGAGATCACGAGGCCGCTTCTCTTCCAGGGACCAGGTAGACTTGCCCTTGTGACAGTGTTACTGCCCAGCATGCAGAGCCCAGCAGCCCGTGACTTCTGCCCCAAGGACCCAGCCCCCAGCGCACCTGGGAGCACCGGGAGGGGGCGCCCGTCTCAAGGGAAGGGGCAGCTACCGTGAACATTCAGATGCTACTTAGAATGGCAGAGCTGTGTACAGATGGGAAACTGAGGCTCAGGGTAGCTAGGTTCCAGAGCCCGACGTGTCCCTGGTGCCCTGTCCCTCCATTTACGTGGGACCCGAAGCTGAGTCTCTGCCACGTGGTGCTTTGTAAGCATGGGACGGAGAGCCACTCTCCGTCCCCGCCACACGTTTGCCTGAGAAGGATTAATCTTTGCGTGCTGGCTTCGTGTGGTTTTGGAGGGCTCCCCCACCTCCCTCGAGACCCCTGGCCTTCCAGTGTCCTCGCTCAGACCTGGTCCCCACATTCTGTTGCCCACATTCCAGTGGTCCCGAGAGCTGATTTTCAGTCGTGGTGGGCGCCTGGGCCCTCGGTGCCCTGCATCCTGAGTTCTGTGTGTTCTAGTAAAGATGCGTGTGTGCATGCCACCTCACACCCAGCGGGAAGGACGCCTCACTCATTACCTCAGGGTCCCCCTGTGCGGACAGGTGGAAATTCTAATCTGGAGTTGCTGCATATTTGACGGAGGGCTTTTCCTTGTCAGAACATACTTTAAGCTACTTCAGATTTCATTCACAGTGAGGGCAGATAAAAATTAATGACAGAAATGTGCACACCAATATTTTAGCTTTTTAAAATGCCCTGTTGCCAGTGAGCTGTTGAAGATATTCTCCTTTTGTTAGTTAACTCATTTCTCTTAAAACTTGTGTTGTAAGCTGTGTACTTCAGCCTATGAAGGTAAATGTCCAGTGTTTGTGTGCAAAATTAGCTGAGGACAGGCGTGCAGGTCCCTGGTCTGTGTGCTGCGCCTGCGTTTCCCAGAGGTGCACGGCCACAGGGGACCCAGGCGGGGTTAAGGTTAATGGAATTCCGGGAAGTGTACTTGAATTCCCGAGGTCTGTAGCAGGACTGAGAGGGAAAGCTGGACTTAACTGTGTGTATAAATCTGTTAGACCTTGGCAGCTTGAATGTGCACATTTAGCTCCTCTTCTTCCCAGAACCGCACCAAGATGTGTCTGTAAGTGGATGAAGTGTCAATCCACAGGACAGACGGATGGGAGAAACAGTGGCAAGTTTTTGTGGTATCGGGGTCGATGATGGGGATGCAACGTGTAGCAGATGGTACTGCTTTCATGGGCACCAGAGGGAGAGGATGAGGCTTGGCATCTAGGAAGCAGGTGACCCACGTCTTCCCCACTCCCCCAGAGATGTTTGTTCTCTGGAGAAATGGACCTGAGAACCTCGGGATTTGGGGTTCTCTGAATCCGAGCATGTGCCCTGGAGAATAAGAACAGCTCCAGCCCCGAATGATTCACAAGACAGGAGAGCGGAGGTCTCTTCTTCGGGTAAATGCAATAGCTCAGGTAAAACATCTGCTTGCTGGCAGTAGGTCTGGTGATAACCCCACCACAGGAGGAAGACAGACTCGCAGCTCCTTTGGTGGGAGTAAAGAAAAAATTGTGCAAGTTGACAGAGGAGAAAAGAAAACAATAAACAGATTTTTCATGAACAGTATACCATCAGAATGACATTTGACTTCTCACCAATAATTGGCATGAGAAGCCATGAATGCACATAACTTTCAAATAAATCTTTTTACACATTTTTCAAATTTCAAATTTATCTGTAATTTTGCTTAGATGTCTAGGCAAAAGCAAGTTCCAGGAGGAAGGGATGCTCTGTGGTGGTTGTAAAGCAGGTCTGGACCAGCCAGCCTGGATTAGAGCAGGAGGGGATCCACGAGGAGGGTCTTCAGGGAGAAAGAATACCAAACTAAAAGACTGTCCCCAAGTTGTTGGTGATTGCCCATGGGGGAGAAAGTGTTGGAAAGGGTTTCAGTTCTGTTGGGATATTTTCAAGGAATTAGCAAGAGGTCCATTGAAAACCAAGATGATGGAACCAAAAGATGCAAATATTAACCCAGGAATAATAAAAAAGTCTAAGATAGAAGGGTGTTCATGGCACACTACTGACTCATGATCTAACCGTGGTACAGTGAGGGCCATACTTATGTAAAGAAGTCATGTGTTGTCTAAAACGAGCAATTAAGAGGGATCATAAGCTCATGTTTACAAACACGAATGTAAACACCAATGACCACCACTTGTCATTATGACTTAATAGTACTTGATTTTATAAATTCTGTGCATCTGTTTGATGAAATAGAGTAGTTTTTTTTTAAAGATCATTTGCAGACTATAACTGGACAGGGTTTGGCAGCAGTGAGCTGCTGTGTCATCAAGAAGTTTAACGATGTATGTTGGTGTGCCTACTGGATGAAGCACTTGCAGGAGCTCGCCACGTGACTGTGGCGTGGCTGTCTCCTGCACAATTCTAATGCAGTTAACCGAATGCAGTTAATCTGCAGTTAGTTAACCTATCGTGTCATTAACCACAAACATGCCAGCAGAAGCTGAGGTGCAGCAGGATGCCTGGCTGGCTCAATCAGTGGAGTGTGCAACTGTTGATCTCAGGGTCGTGAGTTTGAGCCTCACGTTGAGCATGGAGCCTACTTAAAAAAAAAAAAAAAAAAAAAAAAAAAGAATTGAGGTGTAGAAATCACCAGCACAAGAGAAAAATTACACCCCTGATATAAATAACCCTCATGGGGCCATCACAGAAAACCTAAACAGTTTCTGTTAAAATAGCCGTCACTGGTTTACTTTCTCTACCAAGTATTGCTGGTCCTTTTCTGAAGACTCAGCAGTTAATGTTTGATGCCCAGTGCTCCGAATTTCTTTACTTCTGCAGCGTAATGATGAAACCTTTCCTGCTGTACTTACTTAGTTTTATGGAGATGGTGCTTCCTGCTGCCCAAGTTCCCAAGGGTAATTGGTATCGTGATCGCCAGATCTAGGTCAGCTTTTGACAAATAGCCGTCAAATTAGTTTTATCTGACCGTTTTATCCTTTCAGGTAATTCGTCATGGCCATATGGAAATAGAAATTTTTCAGTTATTTCGCATCAAGGGGAGTAAGATTCAGAGTTAGAAATTTTGAATGAACAAAGATGAACATTCATGCACAGTCCTGGTTACCTGAATTGTAGCGTTAAGATATCCTATAAGATTTATTGTAAAGGTAACCTTAATGGTAAATGTAATTTTAAATTTCCTCGAGAATGAACATAGCCCTTTCTATATGTTTGTTATATAAAGAAGATCATAACTTGATTCTTTGGGCTCCATTTTTCTTATGACTGTTCTAGATGTGTGTGATATAAGGGAGCCTGTGTGGGGGTCTCTGAAGGGTAGTGTCGGACGTGAGTCTTCCCCTGCCTGGGACACTTCTCCCTTTCCTGTTCAGTGTCCATGACGTCCCCTGGCCCCCGTCCACGCCCTTGCATGCTCTAGCTTGGCTGTGGGCATGCAGTGAGTCAGGGCTTCATTCTACCAAATGATTTTACCAAATGAATGAACTCTGGCTGCCAAGTAAAGCCTTACCTTACTTTGCTGTTTCCCTTAACCCAGGGGTGGATCAAGCATTGCCTCCCGAGCGCCGGGCTCCCGTCACTCCTGCTTCTTCCACTCGCTATCACCGCCGAAGGTCCTCAGGGTCACGAGATGAGCGCTATCGGTCAGGTAAGGCACCAAGTGGTCGTGAGGTCACTGATCCCCCGGTCTGTGATGGTGATGGTGAAGTGGACAGGCAGGTGCATGTCTGCAGCAGCTGCGTGGGTGTGAGGCAGGAGTGTGGTACGTTTGAATGTCCTTTGGTTGGTTGTGTGATCACAGGTAATGACATCCTGCCTCCTAAACAAATATGCCCTCAGTGGTACACATTAAAACTCAGTAAACAGTAACTCTTTTCACATTTTTAAAGATAGTGTCTGATATTTAGAATTTCATAACAATTGAACAGTAATCTCTCATGAGCCAAATTTTGCTTTTTTTTAGGTGTTACTATTCAGCAGTTTGGTTTTACTTTGTATTTTCTTGGTCGCTAGTATAATTTTTTTCCTTCTCTTTTAACCCCAGGATTTCTGTTTTCAAGTAGTTTTTAAAAAAGGAAATCCTTAAACTTTCCCATGTTTTTTCTTTCCTTTGTGTTTTATGGTGCTGTGTACAAGAATGCTGTCTTGGTAACTTTGTTCTATTGTAGCCATCACCCAGGTTTGGTTGGCTTACATTTCTATCATTAATTTCATTCTATTAATTTCTCTCATCAGAAAACTTGTATGGTGATTAATATTTTAATTACATTTTGAGAGATTTTTTTCCAACATCTACATTAAAGTTGCTTTTTCCTGTTTCCCTAACTACAGTTTTTAAGGAAAATCATCAGTAAGTGTTGTTGCTGGGACTTCAGTTCAGGGTGGATGTGGATTGCTAATGATGACAAAAGATTAACACTTCACTTTATATTTTGCAGAGCACTTTCACAAGTACTATCCCACTTGGTTTTTACAACAAACAGGTGAAGCACTTACTGCTCCTTCGTGTTGCAGAAGAGGAAGCAGAGGCTGTGGGATGAGGCAGCTCAGGCAGTTGACACCAGGGCTGGGTGGATCGACCATACTCTTGGTTCTGTTTCATGGCTCCTTCCATTAGCAGGGTGACAAGACAAAACCCGCACCCTTTCCAGTAAGGAGCCGTCTGCCTGACTTCCTGGCTGGGCTCCTTCCTAGGAGGGAGGGAGGGGTAGGGCAGACCTTACAGCATCAGGGTCATCATCTGGGGAATGAGAGTGGAGGCTGAGTGCTGCCCCTTGGCCCCCCCAGCCCCCCAGATGCTTTGATGTGGGGACAGTGTGGGGATGGAATGAAGCAGGAGCTTGTTCTCAACTCCACCTTCTGTTTTCCAGAGATATTGGAACACCCAGCATGTCTCAGGAGCCCATCCTCATTCAGGTGTCTCAGAGGCCTCTTTCAAATAGTTAGGCGGGTAGAGGCATGCACACAGGTGCTGTCAACTTACTGTGAAATGCTTCAATTACCTCACTTGTCCGGATACTACCATGTTAGTGTTTTATGTATGTACACACATAGTCACGCATACAGCAGATGCAAGTACAGACACATGTAGACATACAGAAGCACACATACAGTAGACACACAGGTAGTGACACATGCAGACAGATACAAAGTCACGTGTACAGTAGACACACATGTAAACACATGTCCATGCACACACAGCCCCCTGTATGGTAGACACATATGTGGATACACATGTGGAAACAGACACATGCCTGTAGATATATACATAGGTATGCAGAGCACACACACAGACACACGTGTAGACACATATAGATACATATGTGGACCTAGATACACGGACATGCAGACACAGGTAGACATGCACATGTAGACACACGTGTGGACACCAACACACAGATATATGTAGATGTACAAACATGTAGATACATTCAGACATGCAGGCACACACACGTAGACACACATGTACGATCATCAGTATCTTCAGTTCTCACAGAAACCAGTCAGGTGATGTTTTTTCCATTTTATAGATAAGAAACAAAGTTCAGGGAGGTGTGTGGTTGTTAACAGTAACACAGTGAGTACCTCATCAAAACAGGATGCAAATCTAGCTTTGTCTGGCTCTATTATCTGACTTCTTCCCACATAGAAGTTTGTAATTGTGTCTTGTTCTAAGCTCTTTCTGTGTTAAATTTTTTTTTTTAAGATTTTATTTATTTATTTGACAGAGACACAGCGAGAGAGGGAACACTGGGGGAGTGGGAGAGGGAGAAGCAGGCTCCCCGCAGAGCAGGGAGCCCGATGTGGGGCTCGATCCCAGGACCTGAGCCAAGGCAGTCACTTAACCGACTGAGCCACCCAGGCGCCCTCTGTGTTAAATTTTTTTAAAATTTAGATGGAAATTAAGACCTAGCACAGTCTGTTTCCTCCATTACCTGTCTTTCCTAATGATGAGGGTTGGGGCTGATAAACCCTGATGTTTTCCTGGCCTTTGCTAAGGCATATTCTCCAAATCCTCCTGGCTGTTTTAGGAGATAGACCAGGTGCTAGTTGCCTCACCATTTTTCTTTCAAGTAAAAGTCTGAGAGCTGTTAACAAAGTAGGAAACGGTGCTGTCTTGGCCTCAGATGCATCTCCATTCACCCTTGCAGGGCTGCCTCCCATCTTGGAGAGTGGAGTAGATGTGGGAGAGAAGTGTGGGTGGAGGGTGGTGAAGGAGAGTTCGAGAACCTGCAGCAATGCCCTCTTAGAAGAAAACCGCAACTGTCTCAGTCCAGCCCACCTGGAGCCTACTTCAGAATCTCTGTTCACATCAGGTAGCATCCCCATGGGGCAGCAGACACGGGAACACCTGCTGCACTTGGGGTCTGTCTTTCCAGTTAGAACCCCAGACCCGGGGATGAGCTTGGAGCTCTGCCTGCTTTGGGCTAAGGAGCTCACAGTCCAAAGGAAGAGCCAGACCAGTGACCCAAACATGGGTTAGCTGGTGACACTCCTCGTATTCCAGCAGTTTCTGCTGCTCTCGGAGTAAGATTCGCATCTACCATGTTCATGGTCTGGCTTCCCATTATTCCAACCACGCTGGTTTTCTGGATGTTTCTCAAGCATGTAATTGCTATGGGGCCTTTATGCTCTCAGCTGCTGCTGCCTAGAATGTTCTTCCCTCAGATACATACATTGCTTGTTACCTTTCCATCAGGTCTCTGCTCAGGGGTTACTGTTTTCGTGAGCCTTCTCTGACCACCCAGTTAAAATGGTACGACACAGTGTCACCTCGCACAATCCCTATGCTTCCCCTCCTGATTCATGTATGTCCATTGCAGTTATCACCTCCAACACTGTCAGTCATCCATCTTCCTACCTACCTACTCATCATCTGTCCATCTACCTGTCTGTCATTTCGCTACCTACATCATCTGTACGCCTCTCTATCGATCTGCCTGTCTACCACGAGAACATGAAGCTCACAAAGACAAGGATCTTTCTGTTCATTCATGTATGCTAAGGATCTAAAATAGTGTGTCATTAATATTTTTGGAAGGAAGGAAGGAAGGAAGGGAGGGAGGGAAGGAAGAGAAAAAGCATAGTTTGGGGGTAAGCAAGAAATTAGGTAGGATGGGCCAGATTTTAAGGTCTGTTGTGTACTATGCTTAGAAGCTTAGACCTTATCCTGAAGAAGTCAGGGTACCACTTGAAGATTTTAGGCAAAGGCACAAGAGGAGCACATTTAGGGTTTAGGGAGGAATTTGGTAGCATTGTGGCATGTGTTTTACAGGCAGAGGAGTCAGACCCTGAGATTGATGCACATTTAGATGAGTCAGGGTCAGTGAGATCTGACCTCCGTTTAGAAGGTAATAGCAGTGGGGCACCTGGGTGGCTCAGTCAGTTAAGTGTCTGCCTTCGGCTCAGGTCATGATCCCAGGGTCCTGGGATTGAGCCCCACATCGGCTCCCTGCTTGGCGGGAAGCCTGCTTCTCCCTCTCCCGCTCCTCCTGCTTGTGTTCCCTCTCTCGCTGTCTCTCTCTCTGTGTCAAATAAATAAATAAAATCTTTTAAAAAAAAAAAAAGGGTACTAGCAGTAGGACCTTGAGGCCGAGTCAGCGTGGGGGTATGTGAGGGTGGGAACGCGTGGTGATTCCTGCATGTGTAGACCACGCGGCTGCATGGGTTATGGTCTCCAGCTCTGCTTTAGAGGATTAAGGTTTCCATTTGTAGGTTAAAGATGGTGGAATTGGCCCTGCTGTTCACTTACCATGTAGGGAATACTATGAAAATGGTGTTCCATATAGACTATTTTCATTTCTAAAAATTCATACTCCTCTCAACTTTGAATAGGTAATGACTACTTAATTTACATATCGGAGAAACCTCTCCAGAGGCTCTTTGCATGTGCTTGTGAACCTCGAAGGGGCTCTCATTTTCGAGGACCAACACCGCGCCTCCCCTGTGTCTTGTGGCAGCCACCCTGAAGGGGAGCTAGTGAGGACCTGGGGGTCATTATCAGCCTCCTTTGATGGTCTCGCCACCTTATTCTCTGCTATTACTTGTGGTTAAAATAGGCTAGTCCTGAGTTTTCTTTTCTTTTCTTTTCTTTTTCCTAAAGATTTTATTTATTTGACAGAGAGAGATACAGCGAGAGAGGGAACACAAGCAGGGGGAGGGGGAGAGGGAGAAGCAGGCTTCCCCAGGAGGAGGGAGCCCGATGTGGGGCTCGATCCCAGGACCCTGGGACCATGACTTGAGCCGAAGGCAGACGCTTAACGACTGAGCCACCCAGGCGCCCCCCTGAGTTTTCTTAATTTAGGCATTTCACTAATATACTGTGAGTGACTTTCCCTTTCGGTGTATGTCCCCAAATCCTTCTTTAAAATGTGGTATGAACTCTGAAGAGCTTAGTGTGGCCTATTACCAGTGTACAGGTGTCAGGATTTTCTGGTTTGTGTTTTCCTGAGCCAGCGTGAAAGATTTCAGACACTCAAAAGAAAGTTTTGTGGCCCTCTGGAGATTTTGCTTTCTAAAATCCTTAGACCACTCAGCTTGCAGTAGAAGTACTTGGGATGCTTCAGTGACCAAATTATATCAACCAAGAAGTAATTCTATTATCTCTTAGATAATTACCCTAATTAACAATCAATCCAGTCAGCCATATAGCCTCAAATTTAATCTCTCTTGGCTATACTTTTCCATTTCATTTCCAAACCCGTGGCCTTCCGTTGTAATGAACTCCTACTGGAATTCTTTATAATAGTGTGTACTTCTCCTTTCTTAAATAACTTTATTTGGAAACTTAAATTTGATTTGGAGAGTGAATTAATGAAGAGGCATATCCTGAGTACCTAGAAAATGTCAAACTCTGTATTAGGCACTTTATTACTTTTACTTGATAAATCTAAATTAGAACTTAAAGGCATTCTGGCTGTTTTTTATACCCTTTCTCCCCAACCAGAAGCCCTAGAAAAGAACACTGAGATTTGTGTTGTTTCTATTCCTACCAGGACCAACAATGATAAGGAAGAATGTTCAAAAAAACCTGTAGCATACAATTTCCTAATATGTTTAAAATGGTTGTTTTGCCTCTTGGTGAGCTGACATATAGCTTCAGAAAGCACATCTCTGGGTCCGTATGTGTGCATGGACCAGAGCCACTGCCTTCCCCGGGGTCTGGCTCTCCCTCCAGGTGGGATGTCTGTGAGGTCAAACTCTTTCTGGACTAACACTGACATGATTTGCTGTGTCCACACTCATCCTCTCGTGAAGGTACATGGATTTTTCCAAGGCTGTGAGATGTGGTGATACTGCGCTCTGACAGTTGGTGCAGACGGTGATTGTGAAGTCTTGCATTTTAAAAAGTTTGTCAGTTTACTTTCTATTTTTTTTAAGATTTTATTTATTTATTAGAGAGAGAGAGAGAGAGAGCACATGAGAGGGGGGAGGGTCAGAGGGAGAAACAGACTCCCCGCTGAGCAGGGAGCCCGATGCGGGGCTCGATCCCGGGACTCCAGGATCATGACCTGAGCTGAAGGCAGTCGCTTAACCAACTGAGCCACCCAGGCACCCTGTCAGTTTACTTTCTAATACAGTAAATATCAAAGCATTAGTCCTAGAAACTAAAGCTTTTTAACATTTCACCAATTTTTAACAGCTTAAAGTGTTCTTTAGGTCCAAGAGTTTGAGAACCACTGCTTGTGACTTGTAAAAATGAAATTCTTCTTTAAACCTAGAGACACTGTGAACTACAAACTTGTCCATGTGAACCCATCCCTGAGGCTGGTTTTGTGCTGGTGACGGTTTAGAATCTGAGCTGTGGCAGTGCTCAGCTGCTAGCCGTAAGGGCCTGCGTCCTGGTAGCCAACCAACACATGTGCGGTTTTGTGTCCCGAGCATTTGCTGAGCAATGTAGGTGAGACACGAATACAGAAGACATTGTGTTTGCTTCCAAAGAGTGTATTTACCCTGTAGTCAGTTCTTACTCGACATTAAAGTTTAATTTCCTACATTGAGAAGGTTTATCTTTCTCTAGTCAATTTGAATTCACTGATTTTAATATGCTTACCGACTCTGCAATCTGATTCTCTCTGAACTAAATGTTTTCATGATTTAGTATAAATCTGAAATAACATATTTTGTTACAGTAGAGTAAGAGAAGAATGCACTAAATCAAACTGCATACTCAGCGAGATATTCCCAGCGAAGGACAGGTTTATCTGTATCGAGCTGCACTGCCCGGTGTGGTGGACCTTTTAAATTTAAATTAATTTAAATTAATTTTAAAATTCTGTTCTTTTGCTTCACTAGCCACATTTAAGACAAGCGGCTACTACACTGGGTAGTGCCGGTGTGGAAATTTGGCACGGCAGAAAGTTTTATCCCACAAGGCCACTCTAAAACCAAGGCTGTGGGAGACTTGGAAGGAAGACGGAAGATGCATTTGAAGACAGACTGTAAAGGCCTATTTGTTCAAAACTAATGAAAATGAACTCAATCTTGATACCCGTGCCTAGTCATTTAAACAGAAAATGGCATGGTTAGGTTTGCATGTTGAAAATGTCAGTGTGGGATAGATTGGTTGGATTGGGGTGGGTTCCTGGCTGAAAGCAGGGACACACTAAGAGGCTGTTGTATTTTGGGTGAAAACAGTCAAAATTTGCATGGTGCACTAAAGTAGCACTTAGAAATTGATAGCCCAAAATACTTACATTAGGTAATAAGAGATCCTGGAAACTGAAGAAATAAGGATTTAATTTAAGACGCTGGAAAAGGAAAATTGAATTAAGTCCATAGGAGGGGGAAATGAGAAACAACAGAGTAAGATGGAGTAGAGGAGATAGTCTTGGCTCCATGCCAGGATGCCGAGGAAGCATGGACTTTGTCACATGGATCCTTAAAACAAGAAAGAAGTTTAGAAATGGAAACCAGCCAGTTGAGTTCAGCTGGATCCCAACTTTGATCCATCAGCGAACTGAAGTCATTGGGAAAACCACTGCTCCAAAATTGGGGATGGGTAATGTCAGTGGACAAATGGATGCCCTACAGAGAATGTAAAGGCAGTGCTGGAAATCAGAGACACTGTAACAGAAATGACGAATGGGCTCATCAGTGGACTGAAGGTGGTGAGGTCAGAAATTCACATCTACATAAAGGGGAGATGTTAGAGAAGGATTACACAAAGACTAAAGAGAATCTGTTGTTTTTATAATTCTTAATTGCTCTTACAGATTAAAGTTTGTTCAGAGTATGGGACGCTTGGGTGGCTCAGTCGGTTAAGCATCTGCCTTCGACTCAGGTCATGATCCCAGGGTCCTGGGACTGAGCCCTGCCTCGGGCTCCCTGCTCAGTGGGGAGCCTGCTTCTCCCTCTGCCTGCCGCTCCCCCTGCTTGTGCTCTCCCGCTCGCTCGCTCTCTCTGGCAAATAAATAAATCTTAAAAAAAAAAAAGGTTTACTCAGAGTAACGATAGGAACAATGTATTGGGTGATTATAGCATATGCATTAGTGAAGTGAATGGCAACGATGTTATGGGGGCAGGAGGGCGGAACTGAGAATATTCTGTTATGAAGCTTCAACTTAAGGACAACCACTTGAAAAAGTAAAAAAAATATAATTGATATGCCAAGAAAGGAGTAAAAGTCAGATCATATACAATACTCAGTTAAAACTAGAAAATGCAGAAAAAGAGTGGAAGACAAAAAACAAGTACAATAGATAATAGTAACAAACATGTTAAATAATAATCCAAACAGACGAATCACTTTAAATGTCACTGACCTAATGCACCAATTACACCATCAGAGTAGACTAAAAACACAACCCACTACATGTGGACTATAAGACATGCACTTTAAATATAAAGACACAGATTAAAATTAAAGAGATGGAGAAAAATATACCAGCTAACCCTAATTTAAAAAGCTGGAGTAGCTACATTAATTTCTTATGGAGCAGACTCAAGAGCAAGAAAAGTTATCAGGGATTACATATGATAAAGGGGATGATTCTTTAAGAAGACGTAATTCTTAATGTGTACATGCCTAACAAAATATCACAATCCATGAGACAAGAGCCATAAATCTGCAGACATAAATAGACAAATCCACAGTTACAGTGGAGCTTCAGCATCTCTGTATCAGTGATGGACAGATCCAGTAGGTAGCAAATCAGTTGAGGACATGATTGAACTGAAGAGTTCACCTGGATCAACTGGATTTAACTGACGTTTATAGGGCATTCCATGTAACAACAGCAAAACACACATCCCCAAGCTCACACATAACAGTCACCAAAATAGACCACATCCTGGGCCATAAAACACACCTTAAATTGAAAGGAATAGGAATAAAAATATGCTGTCAGGGCACAGTGGGATTAACCTAAGAATGCATGACCAGTGATGGAGAATTCCCACACACTTGGAGAGCAGACAGCATGCTTCTGACGAGCACGTGGATCAAGGAAGCCTAAGAAACTTGTAAAATATTTTGAACTAAAAGGAGAAAATACAAGTGATCAAAATTTGTGGGATGCAGCAAAAATAGTGCTTACAACCAAATGTGCAGTAGCCAGTGTTTATGTTAGAAGATCTTAAATCTATAAGCTTCAGCCTTAGGAAAAGAGCAAAGTAAATCTGAAGAAGAAAAATAATAAAACTTAAAGGAGAAATAATGAAATTGAAAAGAAGAAATCAGAAAATAAAAAAGCCAAAAACTGTTCTTTGAAAAGATCAATAAATGATAAACTTCTGACCAGGTTAACTAAAAAAAAAAAAAAAAAAAAAAAAATTAAAAATCACTAATACTAGAAATGAAAAACTGACCATCACTACTTATTCTATAGACCATAAAAGGACAAAGGAATATTACAAGCAACCCTGTATCCACAGATTTGATTATGGAGATAGAATGGACCCCATTCCTTGAAACACACAGTCTGTCAACAGTCACACAAGAAGAAGTAGACAATCTGAGTAAGGCTATGTCTATTTAAAAAATGAATCAATAATTAATAACTTTCCAAAACAAAGCACCAGGGTTACTCATGAATTCTACCAAACATTTAAGAAAGAGATTACACCTCTCTCTATATTCTGTTCCTGCAGATGAGAGGGAGTGCTTCCTAAGCATTCTATGAGACCAGCATTAACCTGATACCAAAACTAGACAAAAGCATTACGAGAAAGAAAACCTATAAACTACTGGGGCGCCTGGGTGGCTCAGTCGGTTAAGCGACTGCCTTCGGCTCAGATCATGATCCTGGAGTCCCTGGATCGAGTCCCACATCGGGCTCCCTGCTCGGCAGAGAGTCTGCTTCTCCCTCTGACCCTAACCCCTCTCATGTGCTCTCATTCTCTCTCTCTCAAATAAATAAAATCTTAAAAAAAAAAAAAAACTATAAACTACTATCTCTCATGAACATAGATTTAAAAAACTCAACAAAATAGCAAATCAAATGCAATAGGGTATAAAAATTATACACCATGACTAAGTGAAATTGAATTTATTCCAGGTATGCAAGCTGGTTTAACATTCAAGAATCAATTAATGTAATTCATCTCATCAACAAACTAAAGGAGACAACTCTTTGACCCTACCAATAGATACAGAAAAAGCATTTGACAACATCTAACGCCCATTCATGATTAAAAACTCTCAGCAAACTGGGAATGAAGGGGAACTTCCTCAATTTGATAAAGAACATCTAAAAAAATTTCTACTTAACATCATACTTAGTGGTGAGAAACTAAACAGTTTACCACCAAGATCAGGAGCAAGGCAAGGATGTCCCCTCTTACCACTCCTTTGCCACATTGTACTGCAAATCCTAGCTAATACAATAGGACAGTAAAAGGAAATCAAAAGCATACAGATTGGGAAGGAAGAATTAAAAGTTTATTCACAGATGATATGATCGTCTATGTAGAAAATCCCAAGCATCAAAAAATCGAAGTAATAAGTGATTATAACAAGGTTGCAGGATAGAAAGTTAGCATACAAAAACCAATCACTTTCTTAAATACCAGCAACAAACAATTGGAACTTGAAATTGTCATTTACAATGTCATTTACATCAGCACCCCCAAATGAAATATTTAGAACTCTAAAAAAATGTATAAGCCTATATGAGGAAAATGATAAAAGTGATAAATCATAAGAACTAAATAAACTGAGAGAGATTCCATGTTCATGGATAGGAAGACTCAATATTGTCAAGGTGTCAGTTCTTCCCAGTTTGATCTATAGATGAAACAATCCCAGCCAAAATCCCAGAGGTTATTTTATGAATATCAACAAGTCAGTTCTAAAGTTTATACGGAAAGGTGGAAGACCCCAAATAGCCAACGCAATAAAGAACAAAGTTGAGGACTGATGCTATTCAACTACAAGACTTAATATAAAATGAGGGATAGTACAGACAGTTATTGGTGAACCAATAGACATATCAATGTACCACAGTAGACAGCTCAGAAATAGACCCACAAATATGGTCAATATTGACAAGCAAAGGCAATTCAGTGGAGAAATGATAGTCTTTTCAACACATAGCACTTAATATAGACACAGATCTTAAACATCTTAAACCTTTCACAAAAATAACTCAGAATGCATCATAGACCCAGGGTGCCTGGGTGGCTCAGTTAGGTAAGTATCTGACTCTTGATTTTGGCTCAGGTCATGATCTCAGGGTTGTGGTATCGAACCCCATGTTGGAAGTCTGTCCCTCTCTCTTGCTCTATCAAATAAAATTTTTAAAGAAATGCATCATAGACCCAAAAATAAACCAAAAACTATAAAATTTCCAGAAGATAACATAGGAGAAAATACAGGTGACCTTGGGTTTGGTGATGACTTTTCAGGTACAATGCCAAAAGCATAACCCATGAAAGAAAAAAGTTGATAAGTTTGGCTTCATTAAAATGAGAAATGTCTGCTCTGCAAAAGACAGAATAAAAAAGGTAAACCACAGACTAGAAGAAGAATCTTTGCAAAACACATTTCTGATTAAAAAAACAAACAACAAAAAAACCCTAGTATCCAGGATATACAAAAAACTCTTCACACCACGAGTAAGAAAACCCATTAAGAAGTGAGTGGAAGATCTGAACTGACCCCTTCCCAAAGAAGGTATACAGATGGCAAATACACAGAGGAAAAGATGCTAAACATCATATGTCATTAGAGAAATGCAGTGAGATACCACTATTAGAACGACAAAAATTCAGGACTTTGACATCAAATGCAAGCGAGGATGTGGAGCCACAGGAACTCTCACTCACTGCTGGTGGGAATGCAGAGTGGGGCAGCTACTTAGGAAGACAGTCTGGCAGTTTCTTACAAAACATACTGGAACCATATGATCCAGCAATTGTGTTCCTCAGTATCTACCCAAATGAGTTGGAAGTATATCCATACAAAAATTTGCAGCTTTATTCATATTGCCAAAACTTAGAAGCACCAAGATGTCCTTTAACAAATGAATGGATAAACATATTGTGATGATATTATTTAGTGCTAAAAAGAAATTATCAAGCCTTAAAAAGACATGAAGGAACTTTAAATCCATATTACAAAGTATAAGAAGCTGATTTGGAAAGGCTCTATACTGTGTGATCCCAAATACATGACATTTTGGAAAAGACAGAAATATGGAGTCAATAAAAAAATCAGCAGTTGCCAAGTGCTCAGGGGAAAGAAGGGATGAATAGGTGAGCACAGAGAATTTTTAGGGCAGTGAATCCATTTAATATCACACTGTGATCATATACACATGTCATTATGCATTTGTTTAAACCCATAGAATGTACAGCACCAAGATTGAACCCTAATGATAACTGTGGACTTTAGTTAATAGTGTACCAACATTGCCTCATCAATTGTACTGCACTAACGTATTATGTCAGTTTAGGGCAAAAGTGTGTGTGTGTGTGTGTGTGTAGGTGAGGGGGTAATGAGCACACTGCACTTCCCCCTCAATTTTTCCATAAAATTGCCCTAAAAATAGAAATCCATTAATTAAAATAAAGTTTAGAGGAGTGAGAAAGACAAAAATTATTTTTGGAAACTACTAATAATATTGAAAAACCTGCAGTCAGAATGGTGACAGAAAGACAGAAGTAAATGATACAAGGAATTAAAAATGGGACACGTTACTACAGATACATCAGAGGGGGAAAAAGAATAGTGTAAATAACCATATGACAGTAAATTTGAAAACAAATGGACAAATTCCTAATATAAAAGCTTGAAGAAATGGAAACTTTGAGTAGTCCTATGGCCACTAACTAAAAGGAAGCAGTTGCTAAAAACCTTTCCACAAAAAACACAGCAGGCTCAGAAAGCTATATTTAAGTTACACCCAACTTTCAAGCAATTAATGTCAGATTCTATACGAACAGTTTTAGAGAGCGGAAAGAGAAGAGACCGGACCCTTTCCAGTTGGTTCTAGGACAGATGCATGTGTCATTGTGGACACAGTGATGGGAAGGGAAAATTGCAGGTTGACATCTACATGGAAACTCCAAAGTAATCTCTAGATTTTTAGAAAAATGAGGGTTTAGTCTGATGGCTCAATGTAACCTAAACAAAAATCCGATGTCTGTATATTAACAAACATGAAGATGTGACTTAAAAAGTTGTATGTACAGATTTTAAAATGTTAAAATTAAATGACATTTTCAATTGCATTGAATATTTCTGTTGTTTCCTGGGGATCTTACTATTCTTAAAAAATTTTTCCCAATAAATAATATGAAAAGTCCATAAATGAAAACAAAACAGAAAAACCCCAGCGACGTATAAAGAACCTAACGAAAATGGAAACAGAAGATGTGCAAGACTTTTATGGTGAAAATTATAAAACTGTAGATGGAAGTGGTTGAAGAAGGCCAAATGAACAGGTGCACTGTGATAATGGACGGGGACTCTTGATCGTGTAGAGACGTCAGTTCTGCCGTATTCAGTTCTGATAAAAATCCCCCTGGGGTCCTCCGGAATGTGAATGGACTGGAATTTAGCTGGAAAAGCAGGGGCCAGGGACAGGCATGAGGTAATGAGAGAGGAGACACAGTGGACGTGCCTGAGCAGATCCCAGCATTTTGCTCCTAGCAAGAAGCCAGACAGACAGACCATGTCCCCTGAGGTTGTGGCAGGGACCTGAGCTCGGGCAGGCGAGGAGCAGACGTGCCTGGGGACAGCCCTTCCTGCTGTCGAGGTGGGCGCGCTTGCTGGAGGCGCACTTTGCCCACCATCCCTGCGTTCTTGCCTTCACTCTTCATTTTTACCCAGTGCCCCAGGCCTCTGCCTCCAGGTGCGTGTTCTACCCAAAGAACAAATAGCTCAACCATGAAAGAGACGCGTATGGACGGCCGCTGGATGGGAGGACAGGGTTGTGGCAGCAATGGTCCGAGCAAAGCTTGCCCCAGTTGGCTCCCTGGCGTGGGCCTGGTGTCTCTCGTGCTTGACGTTCATCCTGAGCAGTAGCGGATTGTGAGATGAAGGTGTGGTGGGGCAGGTGTGTGCGTTACTGTGGGCCAGGTTCCGCCCCAGGTCCTTCAGGGTCCTGACTCCTCCTTCCTCCCCAGAGCCGCCCCTGTGCATGAGGACTCTCCTTTTTCCTTCTTTCTACATAGGGAAACCAAGGCACAGACGGGTTCAGTAGCGTGCCAGAGCTCATGTAGAGGAGCTGGGATCTAGACCTGGCCTTACCTGCCCCGCTGTTGTGACACAGGCGAGCATCCTCACAGACGCTTCTCTTGGGTTAATTCACTTTTGGTTTAAAGTCAGACAGCTGTCCCCTCCGCGCCTGCATCCGTGTTACTGATGGTGGGATGCCGAGGACTCCATGACCAGTGGGAGGTTTTTGACATCAGGATGAAGTGAAGGGGGCACCCATCAATTTTTCTTGGGATTTAAACCCACAGATGTGCATAGACACACCCTTCCTCTGAGGGGTGAATGTGTCCTGATCATTTGTACGTTGATTCTCCAAATGCCCCAGTGCTTCCTGTATTGCAAGATACGAGTTTCTTCCAGGGTGAACAAATGTACAGTCTACTGAAGGAAACCAAGGGGAAAGCGGAGTTTTCTGTTCAGGAAATTATCGGGATCTTCCTGTTCCAGGGCCTCACTGAGTCTTTGGAAGGGACTTTTCTCTCGTGGCAGAGAACGGACCTATGACCTTCAAGGTGCAGACAGGGGGCGGCTGGGGGAGCGGGTCCTGGGTCCCCAGGCCACATGCAGGTGGGCGTGAGGAGTCTGTGTTAGGGCCTGCCTCCCTGCTGTCTGTTCCAGACCCCGCTCCCTGGTTTGCCCCGTGGCCTGCGATGTGTGCCTTGCGGAAACACCAGCATCGTGACCGTGTTGCTTTGAGAATTCGGGCTACCCATGCGCCAGGATGAGGTGGAAACTGCCAACAGTCAGGCTCCTTTGGGCCTTTTCAGTTTATTGCACACCTGTTGGACCAAACCCACTGTTTGACGGTATCGGTGACAGTGACCGTTGTTAACGAGCAGACGTTGTTAACGTCTGCCATGGGACGGACAGCTCAGGCTTGCTTCGTGTGTCATGTCGTACATAATTCTCTCATTAACTATAATCTCTTCCCATTTTACACAGGATCAGAGTGGGGCTCAGAGGGGTTACAAAACTTGCTGCGTATTTTATAGCCAGTGAGTAGCAAAGCCTGGATTCTGATCGCAAAGCCTGGCTCCCATGTCGGTGTTCAGTCATGTCCCCAGAACTATGGGGACAGCTTCTGTTTCTCCATTTCTTATAGCCTCCTGCCCGGAAGGCAGGATCTCAGCTCGTGGAACTAACTGGAAAGAAAAACTCTGAACGTTTCTTTGAGGAAACAGCAGGTGGAGAGATTGTGAGAAGTCAAAGAGTAGGGTCAGGCCCGCCTTTCCATCCAGTTGGGTGGAGGGGGAGCTATGCGCATTGACCAAGTCACCATCCACAGGGATGACGTTAGGAAGAGGCGTTAGCAGGGAGTGGAGCTGTGTGAGGAATTTTGTCGATTCTTCTACAAGGAGACAGCATTTCTGTTTCTCCAGCGCTGACCTAGTCCCTGGTTTGTTAGCACCTCAGTGCGTTAGGAAGTTCTGCTGAAGAGCTGTCCCTTACCAGCGCAGGACTAACACCAGACGTACCACATTCTGCACTAGCACGAGTGATCTGTGCATTCACAGCTACACTGCCCTCACATGTCTCCTTCCCCTGGACAGAGGAATGCTCTGTGGATGTTAGCAGGAAACCTGTGAAGGGAATAAACCCTGAGCCAATAAGGCAGAGAAATGAAGGAGAAAGACAGAGGTTTGCTTCGTTTTGCTTCCTATTTCCGAATGTGCCACATGGCGCTGTCCCTCCGGCTCTGAGTTCACCCTTCCTTGCCTTCTTGGGCAAGGGCAGATCTGGGCCCTTGCATGCCCTTCCTTTAGCTGCGTTAGTAGCTGTGGGGGTGTTTCCTGGAGGTGGTTTTCCTGCTGGTTCCCATGCAGTTGCCGGGCCAGCATCTCCAGCAATCCACCCCCCTGGACAGTTTTGCAGGAATCCCTCCCGTGAGGCACCCCTGCAGCTTTGGGTCACTGGCAGCGTCTATGTCTCTGCCCTTCCTGCAGCACCCCTGCCAAGTCCACCCTCAGACAGCCCTTGACCCTGCATGTTTGGTGTTTCCCAGCTGTGTGTGCTTCCTTCCTCTTTGCTTCAGTAAGCTACTGATGCCACCGTGGAATCCCAAACTGAAATCATGTTCGCTGTCCATGAAATCACTTCCTGGCCCCTTGGCGAGCAGCCTGGAGTGTCTTGGACCTGTTTTTGGTCCTCATCTCCATCGATACGTAAAAATTCCGGTAGATAATGGGGGAACGTGCAGCTCCAGAGCCAGATTGTCACGTGCATCTCCAGGTGCATGTGTCCATCTCCTTAAGTGTGCCTGTTGCTCGGCCCCTCACAGGAGTCCCCCCCCCACCGTCCCCCCGCCCAGTGCAGCCGGCAGTTCTCACCGCCTGTGTGCTCTGCACACTCGCTGAAGAGATGGTGTTGCTCACCTGTACTCGGCATGCTCCATCACCCCGGCCAGCCTCTCATTCCTAATTCGTGTGGCTAGCTGAAAACTGCCTCCGGGACCTTTTTGGTGAAGGTTCCATGACCCTTGATCGAGGCCATAATGGATTTCCCATGCATCCAGCTGCTGGACTCATTCATAGCCTCATTTTAGGAAATGCGGAGCTTTCAAGGGAAGGCTGGTTGTGTAGCCACCCATCTACCCATATTTTCCTCAAAGTTTTTAGTTTTGTGAGCTCTTGTAGGATTGGTCTGGCTTTTAGGCTAAGAACTATGGACTTATTCTCAGCTAGTAACCCCTCTCCCATCTCCTGTGCACCCAGTTCTGCCTGTCCCTGTGTCCAGGGCCCTCAGCACTGCCCAGGCCTTCTAGGGGGTGCCCATTGGCGTTGGCCTGCGAAGAAGAGAGATTTGTCCCTTGCCCTCTGGCCAGTGTCATCCCCACCTCCACTTGCCTGCAGGCTGTTAGATGTGCAGAAGCTGTGACCGGGATCACTGTGGGTGGTTCTCGTCCCAGCCCTGAGCACGGCATGCTCCCAGCCCTGTGGAGGGGAAACGGGAGAAGCCAGGCCAGAAGCCCCGGGAGATGCATGGTGACGCAGGTCTGTCTGTCCCCCACAGCTCACTGTATTTCAAGAACTTTTTCCAAACAGGTCTGGTCACTCTGGGGTGTGCGGGGGGTTAGTTGTTCAGTATTCTAGGTAGTAGTCTAGGATACTAGGGGTTACGGGGGCGGAGGGGGGCATTCAACACTGCAACGTCTTAACACAGGGGAATAATGTGTTATTCAAAAGGGCAGGGAACTGTTTGGGGTGATTACACCACGTGCTGCAGGAGCACATCTGAAGCTCCAGGGGAGTTCATCTCTTTCCACAGCTTGGCCTTGTTTTGTTTGGACTGGATCAGCAAGCTCTCCACAGGGTCTGGGGGACAACACTATAGTGCCGTTTGGGGCAGGGTCGCCCTGTTATTTTACTTAACATTACGATTCAGTATGCAGTCTGATGGAATCTTCTGGGCACTACTGATACATATTTTTAAATGTTTGTTATGCCGTTGTTTTGTCATTAAGATAGAACACAGGGTTGCTTTTTTGAAAATTTCATATGTATCGTTCAGTTTTGCTGTAAATAAATAACATCTTCCTGCCTTACAGCAAACGTCTATTTCTGACTCATGTCAACTGTAGGTAAACTCTTGCTTTCATTCTGGGGCCTAGGCCTGGCTGGGCATGCCAGTCTCTGTGTGATTGAAATATTTGATGACTTCTATTCTCTCTCAATTTTGTGACAAAATTTAGCAGACCTGTGTGTAGTACCTTTACTATCCATCTTTACTAAAATGATCATTTCTTGTTAAAAATATAATTTTTTATTGGATTGCCAAAGTAATTTATCCTCAAAGCAAAAACTTTAGCAGATGTCAAGAAGAATGAACAAAAATCAATACATTATAGATTCATTATTCTGAAATGACTATTTTTTTAAAGATTTATTTTTTTATTTGAGAGAGAGAGAGAGAGCACGCAAGTGGGGTTGGGAGGACAGAGAGAAAATCTTCAAGCAGGCTTCCTCATGACCTGAGCTGAAATCAAGAGTCAGAGACACTCGGATGCCCCTGACTACTCTTAGTATTTCGGTGTGGTTCATTCAATTACAAAAAAATTAAAAAAAAAAAAAATGACTTTAAATACAAGAATTTTAATTATATAAAGAGAAAATCTTGAAATCAGAACAAACAGATTATATTAAAGGAAACAACAATGTGATTTACAGCTGACTTCTCTTTAGGAGCAGCATCTTTACAATGATGAATTAAAAAAGTGCCAACATGAAATTCTATGACGACCAGAGCATACGTTTTAATGAAGGAGAGTCTTCAGCTCTGGTGATGGTGCGATAGGTTGATCAGATACCCGTGACAAGACCCAGAGCACTCCTTCTTCCCGTGTGTGTGTTGGTGGTGGTGGTGTGCTTTGGAAGACACTGGAGAGTGTAAGCAGGCAGAAGGGAAGAGGAGTCTGCCCCTGACATTTAGGAACTGAACCTGGGAAGATTGGCAGTGCTAAGGGCAGAGTCTCCAATGCACAGGTGAGCTGTGGCTGCTGAAATTCAGGCTCTCTGGCTTAGGCTGTCAGAACCGACAGGTGTGGCCAGCAGACCTGAACTATGATACATGGTAAAGGATACAGCTCAGGCTAAAAGGAAAGAACAACAGGTGGAATTCATATAAGAGAATGAAGATATCAATTTTTTTCTTAATTTCATTAAAGTAACTATTTGCAAAGTCTTTTCAGTTGGATGTAGTCTTGCTTGTTTCTCTCTTGTTGCCTTTGCCTAAGACAGATCCAAAACATGTTGCTTAGGGAGCTTACTGCCTATGTTTTCCATTAGGATTTTAATGGTTTCAGGTCTTACATTCAAGTCTTTAATCCATTTTGAGTTGATTTTTGTGTATGGTGTGAGATAGTGGTCCAGTTTCATTCTTCCGCATGCTGCTGTCCAGTTTTCCCAATACCATTTCTTGACAAGACTGTCTTTTACCTATTGCTTTTTCTTGCCTTTGTCGCTGTAGACTAATTGACCATGGATATGTAGGTTTATTTCTGGGCTCTCTGTTCTGTTCCATTGATCTGTGTGTCTGTTCTCATGGCAGCGACATACTGCTTTGATGACTGTAGCTTTGTGGTGTAGTTTGAAATCTGGGAGCATGAAATCTCCAGGTTTATTCTTTCTCAAGATTGCTTTGACTATTCACCATCTTTTTCAGTTCCATACACGTTTTAGGATTTAATGTCTAGTTCTGTGAAAAATGCTAGGTAAAGCAAAAATTACATTCTATGGTGGTAGTTATAAATGCCATTGTAAAAATACATGACAAAAATAGCACAAAAGATGGAGATAAGTGGAATTCTACTGCAAGTTTTTTGTTTGTATTGTTTTGTTTCACCAGATGACACAATATTAACTCTAAGTAGACTGTGTTCAAGAAACATGTTGCAATTCATGGGCGCCTGGGTGGTTTAGTTGGTTAAGCATCTGCCTTTGGCTCAGGTGGTGATCCCAGGGTGCTGGGACCGAGTCCTGCATCTGGCTCCCCGTGAGTGGGGAGCCTGCTTCTCCCTCTCTCTGTCTCCCTCTCTCTCTGTCTCTCATGAATAAATAAATAAAATCTTTAAAAAAAAAAAAAAAAGAAACATGTTGCAATGCCTATACCAGCCATTAAATACAATATGTGAAGATATGGCTAACAATACAATAAGGGAACTAAGATGGAATACTAAAGAAAAAACTTGGTTAAGCCAAAGGTAGAAAGGAAAGGGGAAACAAGAATAAAAACCCAGGGTACCTGGGTGGCTCAGTCGGTTAAGTGTCTGCCTTCGGCTCAGGTCATGGTCCTGGGATAGAGTCCTACATCGGGCTCCCTGCTCTGCAGGAAGTCTGCTTCTCACTCTCACTCTCCCTCTGTGCTCCACCCACTCTCTCTCGCAAATAAAATCTTAAAAAAAAAAAACAAAAAACCCAGTGGGACAAATAGAAAATACCAAAAATCAGATTTAAGCGTGTTAAGTGTAAATGGACAAAAGGCAGGGATTATCAAAGTAGATTTTAGAAAATCCAAACTCAACTATATATTGTGTATAAAAGGTTTACTTTAAAGGAAATGGTTTGAAATTAAAATGATCTTAAGGGGCACCTGGGTGTTTTAGTTGGTTAAGCATCTGCCTTCAGCTCAGGTCATGATCCCGGAGTCCTGGGATTGAGCCCTGAATCGGGCTCCCCGCTTGGCAGGGAGCCTGCCTCTCCCTCTCCTGCTCCCCCTGCTTGTGTGTGCACTCTCTCTCTCTCTCTCTCTCTCTCTGTCATATAAATAAATAAAATAAACAATCTTAAGATACCAAATAACAAAATCTGTGGAAAGGAACTAAAGCAATGTATAGAGGGAAATATACCCCTGTAAATGCTTATGTCAGAAGAGAACAAAGGTTAAAATCAGTGATCCAGGTTTCCACCTTAAGGGGCTAGAAATTGAAAGTTAAGCCAAAATAAGTAGAAGAAAAGAAATAATAAATTAATAGCAAAAAGCAATGAAGTAGAAGAAAAAGACAACATTGTTTCTAGCAAGGTCAAGGAAAAAGAAAAAAAATATAAGCAGCATCACAAATGAATAAGTTGATGTTACACTACATATAGATATTAAAAGGAAGATAAGAATATCATGAAAAATCTATGCCAGGAAATTTCACAATGATAAAATGGCAAAATGGATAAATTTCTTGAAAAACACAACCAAACCAACGAAAGACATAGAAATTTTGAATAGTATTTCATCTATCAAAGAAATAGAATTAATTATCAAGTATCTTCCCATAAAGAGAATTCAGGCCCAGTTGGTTGCACTAGTGAATTCTATTCTGTATAAGGAAAGAATTTATAACATTGTTACACATTTTGTCAGGAAACAGAGGGAGAGACAACATAAGGAGTGGAGTACAGACAGACTCACACCTGTTTGGAACACAGTGCTGAGAGAGATTTGTTCTCTAGTCCATGAGGATGGACTATCTTTCCATTTCTTTGTGTCATCTTCAATTTCTTTCATCATGGTCTCATAGTTTTCAGTGTACAGGTCTTTCACCCCCTAGTTAAGTTTGTTTTTGGGTATTGTATTATTTTTGGTGCATTTATAAATGGAATTGTTCTCTTAATTTCTTTGTGCTACTTCATTATTAGTGTATGGATATGCAACAGATTTTTTTTTTTTAAAGATTTTATTTATTTATTTGAGACAGAGAGAATGAGAGACAGAGAGCATGAGAGGGAGGAGGGTCAGAGGGAGAAGCAGACTCCCTGCCGAGCAGGGAGCCCGATGCGGGACTCGATCCCGGGACTCCAGGATCATGACCTGAGCCGAAGGCAGTCGCTCAACCGACTGAGCCACCCAGGCGCCTGCAACAGATTTCTGTATATTGATTTGTATCCTCTGACCTTGCTAAATTCATTTATAAGTTCTTGTAGGTTTTTGGTGGAGTCTACAGTTTTCTATATATATTATCATGCCATCTGTATACACTGAAAGTTTTACTTCTTCCTTACCAATTTTGATGCCTTTTATTTTTTTGTCTTGTCTGATTGCTATGGCCGGACTTCCAGTACTATGTTGAATAAAAGTTGTGAGAGTGGACAGCCCTATCATGTTCCTGACCTTAGGGGAAAAGCTCTCAGTTTTTCACCATTGAGTATGATGTTAGCTGTGGGATTTTTTATACATGACCTTTATTTGTTGAGGTATGTTCCCTCTAAACCTACTTTGTTGAGGGTTTTTATCATGAGTGGATGTTGTACTTTATCAAATGCTTTTTCTGCATCTATTGAAATAACCATATGGTCTTTATCCTTTCTCTTGTTGATGTGATGTATCACATCGATTGGTGAATATTGAACCACCCTTGCATCCTGGGAATAAATCCCACTTGATCATGGTGAATGATTTTTTTAATGTGTTGTTGGATTCAGTTTGCTAATATTTTGTTAAGGATTTTTTGCATCTGTGTTCATCAGAGATATTGGCCTATAGTTTTCTTTTTTTTGTAGTGTATTTTGTTTTGGTATCAGGGTAATGCTGGCTTTACAGAATGAGTTTGGAAGTTTTCTTTTGTCTTCCATTTTCGGTAATACTTTGAGAAGAATAAGCATTATTTAAATCTTTGTTAGCATTCACCTCTGAAGCCATTTGTCCCTGGATTTTTGTTTGTTGGGAGATTTTTGATTACTGATTCAATATCATTGTTAGTAATTGGTCTGTTCAAACTTTCTATTTCTCCCTTATTCAGTTTTGGGAGATTATTTGTTTCTAACAATTTATCCATTCTAGGTTATCCAATTTGTTGGTGTATAATTTTTATAATATTCTCTCCTAATCCTTTGTATTTCTTTGGTGTTGGTTGTTATTTCTCCTCTTTCATTTCTGATTTTATTTATTTTAGTCCTCTCTCTTTTTGATAAGTCTGGCTAGAGGTTTATCAATTTTTTGATCTTTTCAAAGAACCAGCTCCTGGTTTCATTGATCTGTTCTATTGTTGTCTAAGTCTCTGTTTCATTTATTTCTTCTCTAAACTTTATTATTTCCTTCCTTCTGCTGGCTTTTTTAGGCTTTGTTCGTTCTTCATTTTCTAGCTCCTTTAGGTGTAAGGTTAGGTTGTTTATTTGAGATATTTCTTGCTTCTTTATGTAGTCCTGTATTGTTATCTTCCCTCTTAGAGCAGCTCCTGTGGCATCCCAAAGAATTTGGACCATTGTGTTTTCATTTTCATTTGTCTCCATGTATTTTTTTTTATTTCCTCTTCAATTTCTTAGTTGATGTATTCATTGTTTGGTAGCATGTTTTTAAATATCCATTTGGGGGCACCTGGGTGGCTCATTCGGTTAAGTGTCTGCCTTTGGCTCATGTCATGATCTCAGGGTCCTGGGATCCCATGGACACTGAGATCCCATGTTGGGCTCCCTGCTCAGCAGGGAGCCTGCTTCTCCCTCTCCCTCTGCTGCTCCCCCTGCTTGTGCTCTCTCTCTCGAATAAATAAATAAAACCTTAACAAAAAATATCCATTTGTTTGTGTCCTTTCCAGATTTTCTCTTGTGACCGATTTCTAGTTTCATAACATTGTGGTCAGAAAAGATGTGTGAAAGGACTTCAATTTTTGAATATTTTGAGACCTTGTTTTTTGGCCTAACATGTGATCTCATATGGAGAATGTTCCATGTGCACTTGAAAAGACTGTATTCTGCTGTTTTTGGATGGAATATTCTGAATCTCTCTGTTAATTCCAGCTGGTCCAGTGTGTCATTCAAAGCCACTGTTTCCTTGTCGATTTTCTGTTTGGTGATCTGTCCATTGAGGTAAGTGGGGGTGTTAAAGAGGCCTACTAATATTGTATTACTATCATTTTTTTTCATTTATGTTTGTTAATAGCTGCTTTATGTATTTAGATGCTCCCATGTTGGGTGCATAGATATTCACAATTGTTATGTCTTTTTGTTGACTGTTGCCTTTGTAGTGTTCTTTTTTTTTCTCTTGTTATAGCCTTTGTTTTAATGTCTATTTTGTTGAAGTATTGCTACCTCAGCTTTCTTTTCACTTCCATTTGCATAAATGTTTCTCCAGTCTTCACTTTCAATCTGTAGTCTTTAGGTCTGAAGTGAATTTCTTGTAGGCAGCATAATATGGGTCTTGTTTTCTTATCCATTCCATCACCCTCTGTTTTGATTGATAATCATTTAGTCCATTGACATTCAAAGCAATTACTAATAAGTATGTACTCATTGCCATTTTGTTATTTGTTTTACAGTTGGGTTTGTAGTTCTTCTCTGATCCTTTTTCTTTTCCTTTCCTGTCTTGTTGTTTGATGTTTTTTTGTGTTTTGTTTTAGTGATATGCTTGGATTCCTTTCTCGTTATTTTTTGCATATCAGTTTTTGATTTGTAGTTACCATTAGGTTTATATATAATATCCTGCGCATATAGCAGTCTATATTAAGTTGATGGTTGCTTAAGGTTGAACCCATTTAAAAGCACTAAATTTTTACTGCCCCCCCCATGTTTTATGTACATGATGTCGTACTTTACATCCTTTTGTGAATCCCTTGACCAACATATTTTATAGACATATTTGATTTTCTTGCTTTTGTGCTTTAACCTCCATACTGGTTTTATAAGTGAGGAATCTACTACTTTTATTGTGTTTGTATGTATCTGTGAAATTTTTTCCTTTGCTAATTTTCTTACTCCTGGTTATGGTCTTTACATTCCAAAGAATTCCCTTTAACATTTCTTATATGGTTGGTTTAGTGGTGATAAGCTTCTTCACCTTTTATTTGTCTGGGAAAATTTTTATCTTCTTCTTTTTATCTCTTCTAAATGATAACCTTGATGGATAGAATATTCTTGGTTGCAGGTTTTTTCCTTTCAGCACTTTGAATATATCATGCCTGCAAAGTTTCTGCTGAAAAATCAGCTGATACCCTTACAGGGTTTCTCTTGTATGTAGCTGTTTTCTCTTGTTGCTTTTAAAATTCTCTAATACCATTTTTTTGCCTTTTTAATTATGCTGTGTCTTGGTGTGGATCTCTTTGGGTTGATTTTGTTGGGGACTTTTTGTGCCTTCTAGATCTGGATTTCTGTTTCCTTCCCCACATTAGGAAAGTTTTCAACTATTACTTCTTCAAGTAAATTTTCAGCCCCCTTTTCTCTCTCTTTTCCTTCTGGGAATCCTGTAATGCAAATGTTATTATGCTTGATGGTGTTGCTGAGTTCCCATAATCTATTCTCCTTTTTATTATTCATTTTTCTTTTGCTTTTCAGTGTGGTTGCTTCCATTACTCTGTCCTCTAGCTTACTGATACGTTCTTCTGCTTCCTCTAGTGTGCTCTTTATTCCATCTAGTGTGTTTCTAATTTCAGTTAATTGAGTTCTTCATGTCTGATTGGTTCATTTTTCTATTTTCTATTTCTTTTTTGAGGGTCTCTGAGTCCTCCACTCCTTTCTCAGGTCTAGTGAACATCTTTATGATCATTACTTTGAATTCCATTGCAAGCATATTGCTTATCTCCATTGAGTTCTTTTGCTCTGAATTTATCCTTTTTTTTTTTTTTAATTTTTTTTTTTCCATTTGGGACATACTCCTCTGTCTCATTTGTCTCAGTCTCTGTGTCTGTTTTCATTTGTTAGGAAAGCCAGGTATGTCTCCTCATCTTGACAGTAGTGGCCTTACAAAGAGGCCCTGCTGCCCTCGAGGTGTTGGACGGTGTCCCCCGGTCACCAGAACCTGGCACTTCAGGTGTCTCCTGTGTGTGTTATGTGCATCCTGCTGTTGTGCTGGAGCCACGTTTGCCTTCCAGTCGTCTTCAGTGACCCTCTTTGCTTATCATGGGCAGAGTTTGGTCCCTCTGCTGTAAGGGGCCAGTCTTGGCTGCCTTGAGTCAGACCAGATGCCTCCTCTTAGCCTGTTTGCTGGGCTGAAGTCACACCGTACTGCACGGTGCTCTCCTTGCACTGGCCCCTAAGAGGCTTTCACTGGAGATGGGCCTGCAATCGGGCCAGATCTCTGCCCCCACTTTGAATGTTGAGGTTGCAGTAACCAAACTCCAGGGCTCTCTCTTGCTGCCCCCTATGAGGTTTTTGTTGGCGGGTGGGGCTGGTAGACCAGATGTGTGCCCGCAGCCCACTGTTTGGGCTGCAGTTGAACTGGTGTGTGTGGTTATCTTCCCCTCTCTCCATGGCAGGTGTCCCTTTGGTGTGGTGCTGGTCACTGCAGGGATGCTTGCAGAATGAGATGAGGAAGGTACTGCTCTGGATGAACTCCTGTCCCGTGGGCAAGTTGGATGGGGCGGATCCACAGGATAACGCGGTGGTGGGGCCTTGGGTATCAGACCGGATAGGAACTGCAGCCACTTCAGAGGGATGCCTACAGAGTGGGGCAGGTTGGGTGGAACGAGTCTGAAGGAGAATGTGGGATAGGGTGTGGTGTACTGTCAGCAAAGCTAGGTGGCCATTGTAGCTGCTGGTTCCTGTAGGTGTCCGGGTATCTAGATGGTGGGCAAGGAGAGAAATGGTGCCTGCCAGTTCTTGTGTTCTTGGAGAAGTCTCCTAAAGGTCTCTGTCCCTCCTGGACATCATCTGTGATTAGTAAATATACCCTTCCTGTGAACCTCAGGAGTTTTTCATACTGCTATTTCTATGTTATATCTCAGTGGGTTGTTTGTTCTGCTGGCCCTTCAAGGGCAGGGACTGTTTCATATTGCCCTCAGGCTCTCCCAGACATACACCTGCTGGTCTTTAAAGTGCCCTGAGTTAAGCCCCACTGATTGTAAAAACTCACGAAGCCCAGCCCCACCGGTTTTCAAAGCCCAGTGTTATGGGGCCTCATCTTCCCAGTGCAGGGTCCCCCATGTCAGGGGTGGCTGATGTGGGGTCTGTTCCTCTCCAGTCTCCACACTCGTGGTCTCCCTCCTGTTTGTAGCTAGTTTGGTTCTGGAGTGGGTCTCTGTCCCTTCTCCTGCTCCAGTGTGGCCTACTGTCTACCATCAACTGTGGAGAGCCTGTCCTGCTGGTCTTAGGGTTTTTTTCTGGTTTAGTAGTTACACTGATGTGGCTGTCATCTATGTTTATTCACGGGACAAGATGAGGTTGGAACTCTTCTACTCCACCATCTTCCGTGGAAGTCTGAGAAATCCCAATTCTCGGTATTTATTTGAAAGAATGGAAAGCAGGAACTCAAGCAGATATTTATACATAAGTGTGTATGACTTATATTCACAATATAATTATGACTTATATTCACAATAGCCAGGAGGTAGACCCAACTTAAGTATTTATGGATAGTTGAATCAATAAAGAAAATATGTTATATCCATATAGTAGAACATTATTCAACCTTAGTGAAATTCTGACACATGCCACAACATAGATGGACCTTGAGTACATTATGCTAAAAACTCTAATGCTTCCAGAAGAAAGTAGAGTATCTTTTGGACCTTGAGGTAGGCAAAGATTTCATAGACAGCAGTCAAAAAGCACTGGATAGGAAAAAAAAATAAAGCAAATCTCATGAAAATTAAAAATTTCTCATGTGTTACACTGGTAGGGTATGAAGGTGAGCCACAGATTCAGGGTAAATATTTTCAAAACATATACCTAAAAGTAACTTGTAGCTATAGTATGTGAAGAACTACTATAAGTCAGCAATGAAAAGGCAGCTCAAAGGATGGACAAAAACTTGAACAGGTACTTTACAACAGATGGGTGTACTCAAGTCCAGTAAGCCCAAGGGCAGTGCTCAGCTTAAACCATCAGGTGAATGCAAACCTAAACCCCCAATGAGATTCCCCTTCCCAACCACGATGGTGTCTGCTGTGGAAAAGATCGAGTGTACCAAGTGTTCTAAAGATGTGTCAGGACTGGAGTCTCATACACGGCTGACGGAGATGTGAACTACCATAACCACTTGTGAGTGGTTTGGCGACTTTTTTATAATTGAAACCTGCACTTACTATATGGCCCAGCAATTACATATTTAGACATTTAGAGAAGAGGAATGAAAATGCCCACGTAAACACATGTATGTGAATCTTTGCTGCAGGTGTTTTGTAATAACCCAGAACTGGACATAATGCAAATATCCAACAGCCGGAGAAGTATGAATGAATTACAGTATATTCCTATGTTGTATTATGTCTCATCGGTAAAACCCTGTGAAGTATTGAAACATGCAGCCACGTGAATGAATATATCAAGCAGGTCACGCTATAGCATAGTATCTATATGGTCATATAAAGTCTGTGCGATTCTGTTTGTATGAAGGTCAAGAGCCAAGGCAAGCTTGTCAAAATATTGAACGGTAGCTGTTTATTTAGGGTGGGGGTTGATTGGAAGGACACACACAGGAACTTTGGGTTGATAGATATGTCCTGTCTCAACTGGGGTAATGGTTCTGTAGATAGATTTCCATCTATTAAAATTTATCAGTTATACTTAAGATCTGAACATTTCACCACATGTACATTTTACGCTCTCTCCCCACACCTGTAAATTAATACCTCTGTTTAATAGCTTTCCTTTTCATAGTGTCTCTTCACACTTTCTATAGAAGAGATGCAGGCTGCAGGTGGCGCATGGGGGTGGTTGGGTGCCCTCTGTTCTAAACTGCTAACCTGCTGGAGTTTTCCTAGGAACAGCATGAGCATGGTGTGTTTGGTGGTGAAGGGTGTGGATCCTGGAGGTGTTCACACCTGGGCTCACATCTAGCAATGCTACTCGCCACGCTAATAACTGCGAGAGCTTCGTACCTCTGCTTCCTCGTTTGGGAAATCGTGGGAGTGCCTCCTCGGTGGGGTTGTGTGGAAGACTGCGTGGAGCCGTATCGCGCCTGACTGCTGCCTTCTTGCTGGCTCCCGGCTTCCACTTGTCCTGCGGCCTTCTTCATAGCACCCAGAACCCCCACACACTCAGATCATGGCATCCCTGCTTAAAATCCCCAGTGCCTCCCTGTCAGACGTACCTGTCCCACCTCAGAAGCCCTCGTGCTGGTGCGTCCCTCCGCAGGGTGGTGTCCTCTCTGCCCACCACCTGCTCATTCACCTTCCACACCTGGGAGCTGCATTTTCTTGTGTCCTGGGAATTCTCATCTTTACAGAATTGCTGTTTATTCTTACTCTTCAAATTTCACATCGACAGAACTCTTCCCTGGCCTCACAATGAAGTAGGCAGTCTGTTTATCCTGTTTTCATTCCTGCCTTAGATGACTGCCTTTTGGGTGTCCCTTACCCATTAGCAAGTCAGCTGCGTGAGACACAGCTCCTTGTCCACCTGATTCTCCACTGTACCCCCCGCCCTAAGGACGCTTACGAAATAGGCGTTCAGTGACTCTTTGTGGGCTGAATCCAGGGGGTTAATATACTCAAAAGGCCAAACACAGCGACTGGCCCCTGAGAGTCTGCTGTTAGTGGAAATCATTGCTGCAGCCGGCGAGGTGTGACCTGCCCCCTTAACAGAACGTAGACATGAATCCCGAGCTTTGAGGAGTGTGAGAAGAAATACCCACAGATCACCTAAGAAACAAAAGTCACGCAGCACTTTGCAGCCAGTATGTGATTATTTATACAGGTTCTAGGGTAGAAAAATGAGTAATTAGAAGTCTGAATGAGTTTGAATGTCATTTCCCTGCAGCTTTTAATCCAGTGATTTTATACTTCTTTTCCCTCCTTCCCCACCCGTCTGTTTGTGACAGTGTCTGTAGGAGGATCAGCTATTTCACAGGACCAGGCCGAAGGGGAAAAAAAAAGGCCCAGGGCCTTCGGGATGTCCCTGAACAATGGGGTGATTGAGCTCTCCTTTTGTTTTAGACGTCCACACAGAAGCTGTGCAGGCGGCGCTGGCTAAACACAAAGAAAGGAAGATGGCGGTGCCCATGCCTTCCAAACGCAGGTCCTTGGTTGTGCAGACCTCGATGGACGCCTACACACCTCCAGGTGAGCAGTGGGCCCACTGTCCGCTTCCTAAAGTGACGAGCGAGCCTTGGAATTAATTCACCACTAGCTCAAGCAGTCCCGGGCTTTGTAGCTTTCAAACTAATGGTACTATAATTCAGATTTTGTGAACCGGAAGTCCAGTATGTGCACTCCAAATTAAACTTGGAAGGAAAATGAACATTAAGTATGTGTCTATACAAATACGTATTTTAATCTTTTCATTGAGATTCATAAATGATACAGCCTTTAAAGTCTCATAAAGTTTTACTTGATCCTTCATGTAGCAAAAGGGAAGAGTTTGTGCCTCCACAGTTATAACTGAAGTTGGACTTCTCTTCTGCCTAGATTGGTCTGTACATATTCTCAAGTCCTTCAAAAATAAATATGCCATGAGGTTGTATTGAGAAACCAAATGAATTGAAAAATTTATGCAGTTACCTCAACTTGGGGTCCTCATCATTTTCCTGTAATGTGCAGGTAGTATTTTGGTCTCTGGACAATGCAGTGTCTGTCACTGTGCTTATTCTGTGGTGATGTGAAAGCAGCCACAGGCAACAGATCAGTGAGTGGCTGTGGCTGTGTGCCAATAAAACTTTATTTACAAAGACACGCAGAGGGCCAGTTTGGTCCACAGGCCTGCTGACGACCCCAGTCTAAATGATTGATAACTACCTAAGTTCTCTGCTTCATTTTACCTAAATCATTATAATCTTTGTTTTATGATCTTCAAAACCAAAGTAAAGCACAAAGTTAAATTATCCAGGTACCTTTAGAAAACATGAAGGATCGAGCCTAATTTATTTGGTGTTTTTTCTGTGAATCAGGTTCCAACATTATTCATGTTGTTGCCACTGTGCCTTTCTGCAGACCTAAGTTACCTTGCACAATAGGAACAGAGGAACGTATACAACACTTTTTCGAGTATTTTGATGTTTAGTCCTGAGTGTTTGCAAGCAGTGAGAGTAGCAGAAGCACGCACTTAAACTCCAAGATGCACACAACATAGTGATTCAGCATTTTTGCTCCCGTGATACATGTAGTCACCCTGTCAGCATTCGAAGTTAGTGCAGACTGTCGACTGTGTTCCCACGCTGCACTTTGCATCCCCCGGACTCACCTGTTTTATAACCGGAAGTTTGTACCGCTCAGTCCTCTTCACTTGTCCTGTCCATCCTCCTACCCACCTCCCCTCTGGTAACCACCAGTTTGTTCTCCATATTTGAGTCTCTGGTTTTTGTATGTTCATTTGTTTTGTTTTTTTGTTAGATTCCATGTGTGAGTAAAAACATACACTATTTGTCTTTCTCTGACTGACTTATTTCACTCTGCATAATGCCCTCAAGTTCCCTCCACATCATAGCAAATGGCAAGATTTCATTCTTTTTATGGCTGAGTAGTATTCCATCGTATATATACACCACCTCTTTATCCATTCATCTGTCTGTGGACATTTGGGCTGTTTCCATATCTTGCTTATTGTAAATAATGCTACAAAAGACATGGGGGGGGCATATATCTTTTTGAATTAGGATTTTCATTTTCTTCTGATAAATACCCAGAAGCAGAATTGCTGGGTCATAGGGTAGCTCTATTTTTAACTTTTGAGGAACCTCCATACTGTTTTCGAGAAGGGCTGCACCAGTTTGCATCCCACCAACAGTGTAAGAGGGTTCCCCTTTCTCCACATCCTCACCAACACTTGTTATTTATTGTCTTTTTGATATTAGTCATTCTTACAGATGTGAAATGATACATGATTCTGATTTGTATTTGCCTGATGATGAGTGATGTTGAGTATCTTCTCATGTGTCTGTTGGCTATCTGCATATCTTCTCTGGAAAATGTCTGTTGAGGTCCTCTGCCCATTTTTTTACTCAGATAGTTTGGAATTTTTTTTTTTTTTTTTTTTTTTTGGTCTTGAGTTGTATGAGTTCTTTATATATTTTGGATCTTAACCCCTTATCAGATACGTGATGTGCAAACATCTTCTTCCATTCAATAGGTTGCCTTTTTGTTTTGTTTATGGTTTCTTCCACCGTGCAAAGCTTTTCAGTTTGAGAGTCTTAATTACTTACTTGTGCGTTTGTCTCCCTTGTGTGAGGAGACCGGTCCAAAAAACATTGCTAATATGTCCAAGAGTCTACTGGCTATTTTTTTTAGGACTCTTATGGTTTTCAGTGTCACATTTAGATCTGTAATCCATTTTGAGTTTGTTTTTGTGTATGGTGTAAGAAAGTGGTCAGTTTCATTCTTTTGCATGTAGCTCTCCAGTTTTCCCAACACCATTTGTTTAAGAGACTGTCTTTTTTTCCATTGCATAATCTTGCCTCACTTGTCATAGATTAATTGGGATTAATTGGGATAATCAACAGGGATTTATGTCTGGACTCTCTATTCTATTAATGTGGTGAAAAGTTTTATTTTGTACATATTTTTGTAACAAACAGGATGGATTTACAAGGATAACAAACCCACTTAAACCAAGTGTTTAGAACTAGACAGTATTCAAGGAGATAGATATTCAAGGAGATTCAATTTTTCTGAGCTACTTTTTTATGAAAAATGATGAGTTTAAAATGCAAGAAGCAGGGCGCCTGGGTGGCTCAGTCATTGAGCGTCTGCTTTCAGCTCGGGTCATGATCCCAGGGTCCTGGGATTGAGTCCCACGTCGGGCTCCCTCCTCAGTGGGAGGCCTGCTCTCCCTCTCCCACTCCCGCTGCTTGTGTTCCTGCTCTTGCTATCTCTGTCTCTGTCAAACAAATAAATGAAATCTTAAAAAAAAAAAAATGCAAGAAGCAATGTGATTTTTTATGTATATGCTTTTTCACATGTTGAATCCATCCTCAGAAATGTTATTTTGTCATACATGATGAAAGACAAAACTTTAGAAAATCAAACATTGTACAGATATCTTTGCAAAATATAAAAGAACATTATTGGAAATGTTATTTTTGATGAAATTTTTGCATTTAATTATTTGACTAGCCCTTTCTTGTACACCATATAATACCTTTTGTAAATTGTCATTTAAGAGTCCTAGCGATAATATCACATATGGAATAGTTTTGTACAATCAAATGCCAGTACCCTTATCATAACAATTTTTATTCACAACCTATTTTGTGCGTAGCAGTTGTCTACATATTTATAACCATACTTGTACAAGACCTTAGGGCTAAGCTTCATTTTCTCTCATTCTGCTTTCCTTGGTTGCTGATAACATTTGTTAGAATTCATCTCATGTCCACTGCTCTTCAGAGCATATTCCTGAAATATATGTTTTCTGTGTGAAAGGACTAGTCACTGACCAGTATCATAGTCTCTGGAAAAGATCTAATTAGGATGGTTACACTGCCAGTCTTTTATAGGAGAAGCTTTCCTTTGGTTTTTACATACAAAACTATAACAAGAATTTGCCAGCACTTCTGCTTCTCACCATAAAGAAATAACTGGTACTAGACTAACCCAAGCACTATAAGCAACTATAAAATTGCCCCAGATGAATGGGGCAGCTGTTCTGGCTGTGGACCTCCAGCAGTGAAAGAGCACCCTGAGAGCAGGACAACTTGTGAGGTGAGCCCCACGGCCCAGGGATTGAGATCTGAATGAGATTGGCCACTCTGCTCCCTTGAAGAGGCAGAGATCTGAGTTCAGCAGATGAAAGGACTAGAGCTTTCCACTGATCCACACTAGCAAAGAATAACTCCAAGTCTGCTCAGGGTCAAGATGACCAACCAGTAATTGACATGCTTGCTAAAATAAGAATTATGAGGCTTTAGAGGAAGATTATAGAATCCAGAGTCTCAACATGCCACCCACAATGTCTACTACTCTGTAAACAATCACCAGGTATGAAGAGATATAGGAAATGTAATCTGTGGCCACAGGAAAAGGAATCAATATAAAATGAACATAAGATGGCCTCCATTGTGCTCTTGGTAACCACTAACCACGTGTGGCTGGCCTCAATTGTATTTGCTATAAATGTGAAATTCACACCATATTTTGTAGAGTTAATATGAAAAAAATCACTGGAAGGTATTTAATTAATTTTCATATTTATTATTTATTGAGATAATATTTTGAGTTAAAACATTCTTAAAATTATATCTATTCATGTACTTTTTAATGTGGTTACTATAAGGTTTAAAACTATGTAATGAGACTCATATTTCTGTGGAGAGCTCTGGTTAGGTGTTTGAAATAACAGGAGACGGAGTTTTTAAATCTGTGATTATAAATATTTATTCAGCCAAATGAAAATAGGTTAAAGAACAAAAGGAAAATATTGTCTTAATATGTAAGCTGAGCAGAGAAAGGAAATTTCAGGGGAAGTTTCACTGGATTAGTATAACATCAGATTGGAGAAGGAAGATGAGTCTGTACACCTGAAAAGAGATGAAGAGAAATTAACCAAACTGAAGAACAGGGAGACACAATTAAAGAAGTTAACAGAAGAACCTTAAGTATCTACGGTACAGTGTTAACCTACTTTTAACTGGACTCCAAGAAGGAAGAGAGTGAGAAGAGGACAGAAAAACTATTGGAAGAAATAAGAGTTAAGAACTCTGATTGATGTAAAATGCCACCTTACAGATCCCAGAAGTTCAGTGAATCCAAAGTAGGATAAGTATAAAAAAATCATACCTAAGTTCACAATAGTCAAAGTGCTGAAACCCAAAGATTAAGAAGAAATCTTGAAAGTAATCAGAGGAAAACATATTACATACAAGAGAACATCATATGAATGATGAATGACTTACATGAAGACACCATAGAGACCAGAAGGCAATAGAAGGACATATTTAAAGTCCTAAAGGGAAAAAACAAAACTGTCAACTCATATCCAGAGAAAATATCCTTAACAAACAAGGATGAAATGAAGACATAATGAAATACACGAAAACTGAGAGAATATGGTGCCAGCAGAGATGCACGGCAAACATGTTAATGGATGTCATTTAGGCTGATGGGAAATGATACTAGACAAAAAACGTAATCTATAAAAATGAAAAAGAGCACTGGATACAGTAAGTAGTTGGGTAAACATGGAATACTATGCTTTCTTATTGTAATTTGCTTTAAAACACCTGTACTTAAGACAAAGGTGGGTGAATGGAATTATACTGTTGTATGATTATTACTTTTGTGAATTGGAAAGCAGAATGTGAACAGTAGAAAATGAGTAGTGTCAGGTGTGTTATGAGTAGAGGTGAAAGTTTATAGTGTCAGATTTGAAGAGCAAATAGAATATTGACCCCATATTGGGTCTGTTAAGGATGCATACTGTTAGCCCTACATCAACCACTAAAAAATAAGAAGTAGAGGTAAGAATTTAATAGAAGACATAAAATGAAATGTAAAAAAATATGGTTAGTAGAAGACAGGAACTAATGAATCATTGAACACTACATCAAAAACTGATGTATTATATGTTGGCTAATTGAACATAATAAAAAAAAGAAGATAGGAAAAATCAACAGATGGAAAAAATAGGAGAAATGAATGGAAATCAAATAGCAAAATACTAGATTTAAGCCCACTTATGTCAGTGATTACAATAATTCTGAATGGACCAAATACTGAATTAAAAGATTGAAATTGTCAGACTGGTTAAAAAAAAAAAGAAGATACATCTCTATGTTGTCTATAAGAGACACAGCCATATTTTTTTTTAAGTAAACTCTTCCTCCAGTGTGGGGCTCAAACTTCACAACCCCAAGATGAAGAGTCACATGCTGCACCAACTGAGCGAACCAGGACACATTTAAATAAAAAATTAGGATAATTAAGAATACAAGATTGAAGAAATACACAATGCAAACATTAAATGTAAAGCAAACAAGTCTTTCTTAGTATCAAATAGCAAGACAAAGGTAGTACAAGATATAAAGAGGAACCTTGCATAATGGAAAGTGAATAATTCATCAGGAAGACATAATAATGAATATATAATCAAAACAGCATTATAATTTATAAAGGATAACCCCAAAGACACAGATGTAGTGAAAAGAAGGGCCATATGCACCCCAATGTTCATAGCAGCAATGTCCACAATAGCCAAACTGTGGAAAGAGCCGAGATGCCCTTCAACAGATGAATGGATAAAGAAGATGTGGTCCGTATATACAATGGAATATTACTCAGCCATCAGAAAGGATGAATACCCAACTTTTATATCAACATGGATGGGACTGGAGATTATGCTAAGTGAAATAAGTCAAGCAGAGAAAGTCAATTATATGGTTTCACTTATTTGTGGAACATAAGGAGTAGCATGGAGGACATTAGGAGAAGGAAGGAAAAAATGAAGGGGGGGAAATCGGAGGGGGAGATGAACCATAAGAGACTATGGACTCTGAGAAACAAACTGAGGGTTTTAGAGGGGAGGGGGGTGAGGGGATGGGTTAGCCCGGTGATGGGTATTTAGGAGGGCATGTACTGCATGGAGCACTGGGTGTTATACGAAAACAATGAATCATGGATCACTACATCAAAAACTAATGATGTATTGTATGGTGACTAACATAATAAAATTAAATTAAATTAAAAAATAATTTATAAAGGAGAAACTGGCATAATGAGGGAAAATAAAAAAATCAAGAATAATAATTGGAGATTTAAACAATACCTTTCTTAAATAATAAGTAGCCAAAAGAACACTATCCTCCAACTTGATGCAGTTTATATTCACAGAATATTATACTCAACTACTATAGAACACACATTCATCTTTAATACCTTCCTTGAGGTATAATTTACATTCCATAAAACTAATCTGCAAGTGTGTAACTCAATGATTTTTAATAAATATATAGATTTTGCAGCCACTGCCACAGTCTAGTTTTAGAACATTTCCATCACCCCAAAAGTTTCCTTGTGCCCATTTGCAGTTAATTCCCATTCTCACATTGAGCCATAGGGAGCCACTGATCTAATTTATATGCCTCTATAAATATTATAGACATTTTATAAATAAAATTATAAAATACATTCTTTTGCATCTTGCTTCTTTAGGATAATATTTTTGAGCATCCTCCATGTTGTCGCATGCATCGATTCATTCCTTCTTGTGGCTGAATTGTATCCTATTAGATACACCACATTTTGGTTATCCACTCACTAGTTGGTCGATATTTAGCTTCTTTCCAGTTTTTGGCTATTATGAATAAGATTGCTATCCACATTTACGTACATATGTTTGTGTATACATATATTATTTATCTTGAGTAGATTCCTAGGGGTTGAGTTAATGAATCTTACGGTTAGTTTATGCTGAACTTTCAGGAAACTGCCAAATTGTTTCCATATGGCTGCCACCATTTTATATTCCCACTAGCAATATATGAGGATTTCAGTTTCTCAGCATCCTTACCAACACTTAGTATTGTCGGTATTTTTTATTGTAGCTATTCTAGTGGATATGAAATATAATCTCATCGTGGTTTTAATTTGCGTTTTTGAATGGGCCTATTTGCTATTTGTATATATTCATTGGTTAAGTGTCCACACTTTTTCCCATTTTTAAAATGAATTGTCTGTCTTCTCACTAGTTAAGAGTTCTTTATATAATCTGATTTCAAGTCCTTTGCCAGATACACAATTTGCAAACTATGTTTGCCTTCCCTTAATTGTGTTTAGATCTGTATAAAGATATTTTGTAACTTTATCTTATATCCTGTGACCTTGCTAAACATTCATTAATTCAGGAATTGTTTAGTGTATTCCTTGGGATTTTCTACATACAAGATCATATTATCTGTGACTAAAGAATGTTTTAATGTTTCCGTTCCAATCTGGATGCCTTTAAGTTACTCTTTTTGCTGTATTTCACTGGCTGGAGCTTTAGCAGATAATGTTGAATAAAAGTGGTAAGAGGGGATATCCTTACCTGAGTCTTGATCTTAGGGGAAACATGTTCAGTCTGAACATTAAATGCAGTGTTAGGTATGGGTTTTCACAGATGCCCTATGTTAGGTTGAGGAAGTTCCTTTCTATTCCTGCATTGTGGAGAGGTTTTATCATGAGTTAATGTTAGATTTTGTGAAATACTTTTTCTGTGACTTTCAAGGTTAATTTAGGGTTTTTCTCCCTTTATTTATATGAGGTATAACATTAATTCACTTTTGAATGTCACCACTTGGTCCTGGTATGTACTAACCATTTTATATGTTGCTTGGTTGTTTGCTAATACTTTTTGAGGATTTTTGTGTCTGTGTCACAAGGGATATTTTTCTGTGGTTTTCTTGTGAAAAGGTTTGGGGTAGGAATGAAAGGTTGACAGTAAAGAGGCATGAGAACACTTGGGAGGGAGATGGTAATATTTGGATGGATATATGGGTGTATGCATTTCTCAAAAACTGTAAATCTGAGGACTTGAACATTTTTCCCAACAAGATACAGATGGCCAATAATGCAAGAAAAAATGTACCACATCAGAGATCATTAGGGAAACACAAGTCAAAACCACAATGAGATACCACCTCTACCACCTCACACCCACTAGGATGGCTACTGTAAAAAAAAAAAAAAAGGCAGAAAATTACAAGTGTTGGTGAGGACATGGAGAAATTTGAACCTTTGTGCACTGTTGGTGGCAATGGAAAAAGGTGCCACCTCTGTGGTAAACAGTATGGCAGTTTCTTACAAAATTAAAAATAAAAATATTACATGACCCAGCAATTCCACTTCTGGGTCTATAGCCAAAAGGATTGAATGCAGGGTCTCAAAGAGATAATTGTACGGCCATATTCAGAAGAGCGCTATGATAGCTAGGACATGGAAGCAGCCCATGTCCGTCCACAGATGAATGTGTAAGTAAAATGCAGTATACACATGAGACAGAATATAATTCACCCTTAAAAAGGAAGGACATTCTGCAATACACCACAACATGGATGAATCTTGAGGATGTTATGCTGAGTGAAATAGCCATGCACACAAAGACAAATACTGTACGATTTCACTTGTATGAGGTACTGAAAGTGGCCCACATCATGTATAGAGAAAGCAAAATGGTGGTCCAGGGCCTGTGGGGAGGGGAGGATGGAGGGTTATTGTTTAATGGGGACAGAGTTTCAGATCTGCAAGATGAAGAGAACCTATTGAGGAAAATGGTGGGGACGGCTGCACAGATTGAGTGTATTTGATACCACCGAACTTCTTTAAAATGGTCAAGGTGGTAAATTTTAGGTTGTATTTTATCACAATCAAAAAAATTGAAAGAAGTCTTAGGTCTGAATACAAAAAAAAAAGATAGCACAGGTCATGTCACAATTTTAACAAAATGTGAGTATAAATATTCTTCACAAATATTGTTGTGTTGGAAAAAAAAAAGAATCCCGTGTCTCGACTTAAGAAAATTGTCATTTCTCTCATTGTCATTAGATGTTCTTGAGCTACTCACAGTCTTTTATTCCTCCTGGCATCTCCCATAACTCACAGTGGTAGGACCCAGAATTCACTCTTACATGGGTGTTTAAATAACAAGTACACCAATATTTAATTCTTGAAAACTTCTCTGCTTGGGGAAATCTTATTAAATGAAAATAGTTCCATTAATTTTAATGTACAGAGTGACATGTTTTATCTCAATCTAAGATGCACAATTTTCACAGAGGAAAAAAATTAGTAAATAGTGAAAAAATTTTATTAGAAATGAATTTTTTTAAGATTTTATTTATTTATTTGATAGAGACACAGCGAGAGAGGGAACACAAGCAGGGGGAGTGGGAGAGGGAGAAGCAGGCTCCCCGCGGAGCAGGGAGCCCGATGCGGGGCTCGATCCCAGGACTCTGGGATCATGACCTGAGCCGAAGGCAGACTCTTAGCCCACTGAGCCACCCAGGCGCCCCTAGAAATGAATGTTAAATACATTTAGCTTGCTCTTAATATGTAATGTGATGACGTATTGTCCTCACCAAAGGAGGAAGCAAAGTCTTGAGCATGTAGGTTGGTGGGAAAGAGATGGCAGTTCTTCTAACTTCTACACCATTGTCTCCACTGACATCTTACTCTTCGAGGACGCACATGGTTATCTTCACTCGCACAGAATTTAAAAATAAATTATAGCTCAGAGAAACACCTCTGGTCTCTAAAGGGCTACAAACACACTTTGAAACACATGAAAGTTCAACACCTCTTAGAGAATGCTGCCCCCATCCCTCTCGCTTGCTGTATGCGTGCCTGGAAATACTTGGTTTCTTCCCAAACGGTTGAGTGGAGCAAGTCGGCCAAGTGCCTTTGCCTGAAATTGTAGTATCCAAACAAGCAAACACACACATTTTTGTAGCATATTTATTTAAGGTGTTCTGGATGAAAAGTTCATTATACTAAAAAAATAATGCATTATCTGAGATGTGTAACTGGTTTTTAAGAGTTCAAAGCAAAAGGTGTTGGACAGGTAGTGCGTGTGGTGGGTCTTTGCTGGTGACGTTGGGTCTGGGTGTGTTTCTGGTCTGATGCACAGCGCATCTCCTCTCTTTCACAGATACATCTTCTGGCTCGGAAGACGAAGGCTCGGTGCAGGGTGACTCCCAGGGGACCCCCACCTCCAGCCAGGGCAGCATCAACATGGAGCACTGGATCAGCCAGGCCATCCACGGCTCCACCACCTCCACGACCTCTTCCTCTTCTACCCAAAGTGGGGGGAGCGGCGCCGCCCACCGGCTGGCCGACGTCATGGCCCAGACGCACATAGGTGAGTACCTCGCTCTCCTCGGTGAGCAGGGGGCTTTAGTGGCCGTGCCCTTGACGTTTACGAATCCCATCTGTGCATCTCGGCCGCGGGATCCATTCGAAGGATAGCACGGAGCCCAGCTCCAACTCTGGCTGCTTTGCTGCTTTGCTGCTTTGGTGAAACCCTTGGTTTTGCTGGTTTTCAGCATTCCGATGTCTCTGACGGCTAGATTGTCAGGGGCTTTCTGCGCATAAAGGAAAGCACGCTCGTTCGTTAGGGCGCCGTGGAACCCTGTGTCTGCACGTTTTCTCCTCACACTAAAACACGCTTCTACGTGGAGTTTTAATAGTGCTGATAAACAAGGCAGGGGATTTTAAAGTGAAGTTTCTATTACTTTGGGTATCATTTGAGGAGGTGGGGGCCTTAATCGCTTCTGCTGTAGCCTGCTCTCCACCCTTGGTATTCAGAGTTCTTGGCTGGTGCGTGTTCTGTCCTCTGTGGGTTCTGTGATGAGTAAGATCCTCTCTATCGGAACAAGCACACAGTTAGGAAGCATTGCCTGAGGTGTTTGAAACTAGCGTGAAAAGGAGATTAAGTAAGAATTACTGGAGCAGAAGAGGGCGTGTTGGATGAGCTGTGGTGTTGTCGGAATTGTGGGCAAAGAAGGGGCATGTCTTTCTGTCGCCACCCTGCCTGATGCTCCTTATGACCGGGAAATGAGTCCTTGTCTGGTATGCAAGGGGCAGTGGGGCAAGTACGGCGTCCAGATCTCTGCTCGCCCATTTCAGCGATGGATTAAGACTCTTGAACTTCCCAGTAAAGATCATTCACAGACTGAATTGCTTGCTTTGAATGTGGTGCCAGGATAGTTCAGGCTGTCCCCATTCAAACCACGACATGGACACAGGTCACCTCCCCACAGGACACGCACCCCTCACTGGGCCGCATGTACCCCTCGCCACACCAGACCTCATGTCTGCAGAAATCCCAAACTTAGGGAACAGGTAGAGATCGTACAAACATCTCAGACTCACAGGCTTTTGTTTCTAGATTATTAGCTACTTGAGAGAGTTCACAGAAACGCAAACCACTTTTTTAGGACTTTGCCCCTGGAGCACTCACTCAAATGAAGTTGAAGTTAAATGCTTCAGCTTTGAACTTTGCTGATAAAAGAATCAGAGGTGAGCTCTTTCTTCTCCGGCAGAAACTAGTCTGGTCTCCGTTCCCACACGAACGGCTGCTGACATCTTCAGAAAACACTTCTTCCTGTTTCGTTTTTTTGTTTGTTTGTTTGTTTTTTAAGATTTTATTTATTTATTTGAGAGAGAGAGAATGAGAGACAGAGAGCATGAGAGGGGGGAGGGTCAGAGGGAGAAACAGACTCCCTGCCTAGCAGGGAGCCCGATGCGGGACTCGATCCAGGGACTCCAGGATCATGACCTGAGCTGAAGGCAGTCGCTTAACCGACTGAGCCACCCAGGCGCCCCTTGTTTCGTTTTTTAGTGGGGAAAAAAAGGAACAATGATTCTTTGCTTTGTACGTCTCAGAGCTGTGGTGAGTAAAAAGGAGGAAATGGGAAAATTCTCATCTTTTGGACAGTGATGGTCCAGTGCCAGGTGGCATTATCAGAGCTCAGTTTTACACCCATGAGTGACAGCATCACCGAGAGTCAGTTAAAAACTAAAGAGAGCTGTGTGGCCGTGACGTAGGTCAGCTTCATCTCGCGTGCGTTCCAGAGCCTGAGGTGGCATCCGGGCGGGTCATCCGGCACCTGTGTGGATGGTTAGATGTGGGGTGTGGGGTCCATCCTCGTCTGCCGCTCACTCCAGCCTGGGGAGCCTGTGTGCTCTGATTCTGTTCACTTTTAAGGAAGAATCAGAATCTTGCCAAGAGAAACCTATAATTCCAAACAAATTAATCACTGCCTTCGGTTCTCCCTTTGTGACGTTTCGTGTGAAATCCTGGAGGAAATTATAGCGTGGAGGATTAAATTTATCGAGACTATAAAAGGTGGCGTGACTCACGTGCCTCACGCCTCAAGGCAACCCGAACAGAGCCTACAGCATCTGATGCTACAGTCATTCCTAATCGGGCACAAAGAGAAGTTCCTAGAATATCTGGAAATTTTCTGTAAATAGGAAAAATCTTGGAAGAAAGCAGTGGCAAAATACAATAAAACAGGGAATAAAGGAGAACGACGATTCCTCTGGCAGAGCAGAAGAGGTGAAGCTCGCACACCTGAGGCTGGGGTCTCCCTGCACAGCCTCTCACCCCCGAGAGCTCCCTGACCACTGCACGGTCAGCATGCTTTCCCGTCAAAGGGCCGGAGAGTAAGTGACTTGGGCTTCGTGGGCCCAGTGGTGTCTCTGCAGCTGTTCCACCCTGCTCTCTAGAACAAAGGCATCTGTAAGCAGGTGGGCGTGTCCGTGTGGCAAAAAACTTTATTTATAAGAACAGGTGGCAGGCTGCCCCTGATCCACCACTGGCCACCTCCTGCTAGAGAGCTCTACACCAGGCTCCTGGGACAGCAGGGAAAGGCGGACGGTGAGTTAGCTCACCCCAGGCAATGCGGACACTCCACCATGGGTTACAGATTTCTTGGGGTTCCTTTGGTGATCCAGGACTGGCTTGAGAGCAGGACCCGCGGCAGCTACCCCGACTGGGGGGTTTTTAGTTAGGTCCTCATGCAGGCTTCTCACCCTGTGTCATCATGTTTAGTTGAGCGGGAAGCTGATCCCTGCAGAAACGCTCGGGAACGGGGAGCGAACGTCACTGCCCATCTGTGTCCATCTGCTTGAGGAACGTTCTCTAACCACTGACGCCTCTCCAGCTCAGACGTCATCCTGTCTCTCGCTGCGTCTTCCTGTTTCCTTTTCTGGAGAGGGGTGCTCGCTCTTCTGAGGCCCATCCTTTCCTCTGATGCTGGCTCCCGGGAGGTCAGCTCTTCCCTCCCAGCTTGGGGTGTCACCGGCCGCTCACGGCCTCTGCTCACGGCCTACACCACACGCCAGCCCCCCCCCGGCACCGGGGCTCCTGTCCCGCCCTCTCTCTCCACGTTCTTGCTGACTTCGTGCACTCATGCGGTTTTCGAGGCTGCCTGCTCTTCACCGACACGCAGATCTGCATTTCCCACCATGAAATCCCTCACAGCCCCCATTTCAGAGCGCCTCCCAACACTGCACATGGGTCCCCCGTACCCCGAGACCAGCCTGTCGAAGAGGCTGTCCTCCCAGGAGCAGGCTTGAGACCCAAGCGCCATGGCTCCTTGTCCCCATCACCCTCGTGCATCCACGTCTGGGTGTTCGGCTGCCACACATGTTGCAAGCCTTGTTCCTCTCCGAGACTGTCCCCAGACCCCCACCTCCCTTCTGGACTGTCTCAGGCCCTTATGCCCTCATGTCCTTGCCTTTCTGGTTGTTCTGAGCCCTGCTGCTCCTTCAGCACTGTTAGGACACAGGTCCACTCCTGTTTCTTCCCAGAAATGCTCCTGCGATTTTCACCTCTCAGCACTCGCTTCTTTGGATTTTATATGTAGACTCAAAGTAATGACTTTTGCATCCAGAAGTGTCTCAACCCCTCCTCCCCCATGCATCCCATACCACAGGGGCACCTCACTGGCCTGCACACTCACACCCTGGTGCACACTGGAGACACGCATCTGTTTAGTTCTGCCGTTTGTGACATTTAAATGCATTTAACTCGGAAAGTAGTAACAGAGTCATTTACACCTTTATGCACATGAGTTTCACAGATTCTCTCTTGGAGCTTCTAAGAGGGTCCTCACATACAGGGAGAAAAGGCGGAGGGAAGCCTGCAGGCCTGGGCGCCGGCCCGAGGGTAAGCACACCCTAGCCAGGGCGTCAGGGCGCCCTGTCATGTAGTTCCTTCAGCCCGGTGAGGGCTCACCACCCCTTGTTCTGCAGGGGGGAGACTGAGGCCCAGGAATGTTGGCGTGAGGCCACAGGTGCCCAGCGGGTCGGTGGTCAGCAGGACCTGACAAACCTGTGGGATGCAGGAGCACCAGCTCGTCACAACGGAAGGGAGCTCCTTTCCAGACAAAAGCTCAGTTACACCTTGCATTAACAGCAAAGACTTCATTGTCCCCAGCACCCACCCCCCCACAGGGTCTGTGGTCTGTGGAGGTGCTGGGACAGTTGGAGCCTGTCATCAGGAATTTGAACTTGAGGATATAAAAATCAAGAGGTTCTTGTTCGAAGTCGAAGGTTCCTGTTCTGATATTGGCACATACTTCCTAAGACCTGTCTGACCGTTGCTGTTCTATCTTCATGGGATCACGTGGCATCAGCGTGGGAGGGCAGAGAACCTGGCGATCCTCCTAAAGTCACCCCTGACTCAGAACTTGGGCCGGAGGAAGGTTGGGGCATAGAAGCACCTAGCCCTCGTGCAACCACCTCTAGCGGCGGTCTGTGGATGGTCTGCCTGAAATGTGAAAGGCCAGTATGGATCACCACCAGCAGTAACGGGTTAGGCCGACGGCTGGGGAGACTCGGGGCAGGTCCTCTCTCCGGATCGGCTGTGCTGAGGATGGACCCGAGCAGGGAGCCGTCAGGCACAGGCCCCCGCAGAGTGGATGTTCTGACCCCTCTGAGGCCAGCTCCTTCCAAGAAGGTCACGTCTGGCTCACCTCCATGACTCCATCGAGGAGCCTGCTTTTCCACCCCCACGGGGAAGGTGTGCGAGCCAGAGCAGCTGGGCACGCAGGGTGGTCTGGGGTGTAACAGGGAGCCCATTTCCCGCTTCCTCGTCAGTGCTAACGGAGGTCCAGGTGACTACAGGGACTCGGGGTGTGGGACATTCTGCATGAGCGAAGCTCGGGTTCCCCTGAATGCATTGCTTGTGACCCATGTCCATCAGTCGGCCACGAGCACATGTACATTTACATTTACATTTCTACATGTAAAAGCCGGATTTCCTACTGTTCCCTCAGAAGTTATTTGGGGACTGAGAAGTAACTAACATGGCTTTAAAGTGGAATCTGTCACCACTTACCCTAGGTATCGCCACCATACAGTCAGAATTAAAGCTGCTTTTCAGCCGGTGTTGGAATATCTGTGGTTGTCGAAGTGTTGCTTTATTTATTCTGTGTTCATTCATTCTTCAGACCGTTTCTCCAACATGGGCTGAGCACTGATGCCGTGGGCTGCTTGGAGTCACTTCAGTGTCTGAGTAGGACCTGGGGAGCCACATGGAGCTGGAGACTTAGGTCAGGAAGCAGGGGGTTTCCAGGTTCAGCCAGGAGACCAGCCTGCACCCTGAGACAGTCTTGGCCAGAAACCGCTGTCCAGGTGGGGTGGAGACCAGGGCATTGCTGGCAAGAACACCCAGGGGGTGTCCGAGGGTGAGCTGGACCCCTGCTACCAGATCATAAGGGCGGCTGAACTGCGCCTCCTTCTGCCTCCTTCCCTCCCTCCCCACACCTGTGCCATCTTGAGTTGCAGATTCTGGAGGAACCATCAGCTGCTGGGAGCAAAGTCATATAGCATCAATGACATAAGACCCACCTGTGGGGGCAGCTCTGGGGGGTTCTCAGTGGAGGAGGTGACTCTTAACAGGTGGCTGGAGGGTAGCCACCATTTTTTTCTTGATTTTAAAAGGACCGGGAACTGATACAAGAACCAGTGTGCTCACTTGCTCAGAAGATACAGACTGGCCCTGAGGATGTCAAGGTGGTCCTGGCACACGTGACCATCCGTGGCTTACACCGGGAGCTGATGAGCAGGTGCTCCTGCCACATGTGGCCATCGGTGGCTCACGCCGGGAGCTGATGAGCTGGTGCTCCTGGCACACATGGCTGTCCATGGCTCACGTGGGGAGCTGATGAGCAGGTGCTCCTGGCACACATGACTGTCCGTGGCTCACACCGGGAGCTGATGAGCAAGTGCTCCTGGCACACGTGGCCGTCTGTGGCTCACGCCAGGAGCTGATGAGCATTACAGCCCTTTGAGCCGTGCCTCCAGCCTGAGTCCACTGTTCTTGCCCATCAACAAGTGTTTCTTGAGCATCTGTTACACGTGAGCTTCCTTCAGAGTTGAATACGTGGAGTCCCGATCTTCATCAGAATAGGGCATGGCGTGTCTCACAGCGGCACTGGCCTCTGGCGCCGCAACAGAAGCCAGCGGTGAGGGGAGCAACCCCACAGTGGAGGAGAGGGGACACACACACATCAGTAAATTTGGAAGGCACTTTGAGGTCCCCCAGCTGTCACTGTTACCATTTTTCCACCACCAGATGTATCAGAATCATTCTTCCCCCAGCATCAGAGCGGAGCATTCCCAGCACAAACCCCAATGGGCAGCCACCGGTGACGGGACCACGGCGTAACTGAAACACAAGTGAATCTGAATAAATCCGCAGCGCCGTGAGCTCCCATTTCAGCTGCCTTGTTACGGTGGCGGGCTGATGTCTTGCTCACGATGCATCTCCGTCTGCTGTGTCTTCGCGTGAAGTAGGAGACCCCAGCAGGTACACCACTTAGCCACAGAGAAGCAGGTCACGTTTCGCTGTGGAGTGAAGCACGTGTGGCAGAAGCATGCGTAGGGCTGATGAAGAGGGTGGAAACCGAGTCTCAGACATGGAAGAGAGACCCTGGCCGCGTGTCCCTTGGTGACCGGACAGAGCGGCCTCCCTTGCCTTTCTGAGAGGGGTTCCTTCCTGAGCTGAGGTCGAGGAAATTGCCCTCGTGGGGTGTGAGTCCGCTCAAGCCACTCTCACTGAGCACCCGGTCTGGGGCTTAAAAAACAGAGATTCTCATTCCACGTCCTGGGGGCTGGGAGCCTGAGGTGCAGGTGTGCGCAGGGCTGGGGTCTCCCGAGGCTTCTGTCCTGGGCGTGCAGACACCGTCCCTCCCTGGGTCCTCACATGGCCGTCCCTCTGCACATGTCTGTGTCCTGATCTCCTTATGAGGACCCCAGTTACATGGGGTTAGGGTGGCCCTAGTGACCTCTGCACAGACCCGTCTGAGGTCCTGGGGGTGAGGACTTGCACGGGTGACCTGTGAGGGGACACAGTGTGGCTCACACCAGGGCAGATACACAGGGAACCCAGCCATCTGCTGAGGGCCTACGGCTAGGACTCTGGTGCTCCCATGTGCTGCATGGAGACCCGGGGGAGACCCCGCAGCTGCTGCTGCAGGGGTTCTGCTCCCGCCTCGCTCACACCGTGCTGCGGCCACTGTCTCTCCTGCAGCGGATGTCTCTGCGCCCAACAGTAACATTGCTCAGGTGCTTACGTATATCGACCGCCTTAAGGTCGGTGCCGTCGTTATGATCTGCGTCTTACAGAAAAGGAAGCCGAAGCACAGACAGGTGAGTAACAGGTCGCAGGGGAGCAACTATGAGCAGGGGACCAGGCACCAAACCGGGGGACGCTGGCAGCCCCAGCCCCCGTGTGTGTCCATGTGCCCGCTGGGTCTGGTGCCTGGGACCATGCAGGCATGGCTCGCTACATGGGATACGGCACTGATACACATATAGACACGTGTTTGGAATGGTCACTTAGTATCATGTGTGCTAAAACAAATAGAACAGCTCACAGCTCTTGGATCCTTACCCTCCGTCACAAAATGTGCTAAGAGCCTTACGTATGTTTCATTCATTTACTGCACCCTGCAGGGGACCGGCCATGTTAGTCCCGTTTGGGGAGGAGGACACTGAGGCACGAGAGGCTAAGACGCTCCCCACAAGTTGGGGGGACACACAGAGCCAGGATGCAGACCCCAGAATCTACCTGCAGAGCTTGAGCTCTTCTCTGCCTCTGTTACGACAAACGAGAAAATTACTCTTTTATGAACAAATGCATAACTTAAAATGTCTCTGTTTCCACGGGCAGTTTGAGAACATTATTTTAGTTAACGCACTGCAGTGCTTCATCAATGTGACTCCCGCTGTAATTTTATGTCAGGAGGGGTACCAACCTTGGTTCCGTTTTGAGCAGCGTACGTTACCTTAAAGATAATCCTTATGCTGAGACTTGCAGTGGACATGGACTCAGACTCTTGGTCTTCTCTTGGGACGTGGCAGTTTGTGAAACCCCGTGGCTCACTTACCCTTCAGAATAACTCGGTCGTGATGATCAGAAAACTTGTGATTTGCTTCTTTCTAGAAAATCACTCTGCACCTCCTGACGTGACCACTTACACCTCAGAACACCCAATACAAGTAGAAAGGCCGCAGGGCTCGACGACATCGCGGACGGCACCCAAGTATGGCAACGCGGAGCTCATGGAGACGGGCGATGGTAGGTCTCCTGGGGTCGCGGCAACTCCTTTGTAATCCCCGTCCCTGCAACCCGCCCTTCCGTGCGCAGGGGCGGAGGTTTCCTGTGGGTACACAGTGGACTGTGATCTGTCACCTAGCTGCCACGGAAGGTGGCGTGGACACAAGAAATGCAAAGTATCTCACGTGTTTCCATGTCGGAAAAAACATCAGTGTGGTGGGAATTTAGTCTTGAGAAGAAGCAGATGTTTTATAAGATTTTGATGTGCTTGCTACTTGTCAACAAATGTTGGTTCAGCAATTAAGAAATTAGCGTGGAAGTGTTAAGACCGTGAGTGGTTGGCAGAAGGGCAGCGTGAAGTTAAATGTAAAACAAAACAATCGGCAGGTATGGGCTAGTGTGGTGCTTTAGACTGCGGAAGATGTGACTTTCGTGAAAATGGTCAGCATGGCCGTGTTGTGCCGTCCGTCCCACTGGGCACATGTCCCTCATCACGGTCCGCGAGCCGCCCCTGTTTGCAGCATGACTGCTCTGCCTGGAAGACGTGGTTGTCCGCGTGTCTGAGCACCTTTCCGCGGAATGAGACGTGTCTGCAGAGGACACACTTCTTCCCCTTGAGGATGTCAGCACCCTGGCGCTCCTTGTAGTCATTAACTTGGGTTGTTCATGCCTTTTTCAACAATCATGTCATTTATTCTTAAAATGATGTCCTTCGTTGTTATAAATAAGAGCTATATTGTTATAAAATGGAATTTGTACACAGGAATAGATGCTACGGGCTAGTGTTCTGTGTTATGCAAAAAACTGAATTTAGAGTGCATTTAAATTGTGCTGCGGGATGCATTGCCTAAACGTGCACTCGTGGGTGGGACTGAAAGACACGTAGGAGGGCGCTGGGTACCCGTGAGGAGAGAGGACGGGCCCTCCACAGACCTTGAGTGCCCGCACTTTTGTCAGGAGGTGCAGGGACAGTGCCTGACAGGGGCCTGCCGTCCCCCTGAATTTGACGTGTCTGGCAGACTGCTCTGGCCCCACAGGGGAGCACCGGTGGTCTCAGGCCTCGGGGCCTTGGGGAGGGTCTCCCTGCTGCGTGGGGTCTCTGACCCCCGTTGGAGCAGGGACCTGAGTCTGTGAATGAAGAGGGACAGATCTGTTTCAGGAACGGGAGGTGGGACAGGGCCAGCCTGAGTCTGACACCCCTCCCACCACCATGACGGATAGAGTGGTCACGGAGTGTCGTTCCTGGGGCCCCTGCAGCCCCCGGGGCCTGCTGTCCTCCCAGGGGCAAGCTCTCGCAGTGTGGGGTGTCCTGGGCGGCACTCGAGGTGGGGCCACGGCACCAGCGTCACGGTCGCTTGGTCTGCGGGTGAGGTGCTGACCGTCCCTTCATCAGGCCATCCGTGGTTCTGTCTTCCAGGGGTGCCTGTAAGTAGCCGGGTGTCGGCGAAAATCCAACAGCTTGTCAACACCCTCAAGCGACCAAAGCGGCCGCCGTTACGGGAGTTCTTTGTCGATGACTTTGAAGAACTGCTGGAAGGTGACGGGCCCTTTGCCACCCCGTTCTCCCCGTGTCCGCGTGACCCCACAGACCGTCGTGGCGGGCCCCGTTAAGATCAGCAGTCTCGGCATTCCCCGGAAGACAGGACTCTTATCTGGAGACTGTGGGCCCTGTTCCCCGCCCGCAGACGGGCCGAGTGCAGGCGGGCCGGGTAGACACCCAGGGCACGCGTGTGCGGGGCTCTCGCACACTGGGATGTCGCCCCATGAGCCGGGCCTCCGTCAGGCAGCACAGCCAGATGTGGCTCCCGGCCACGCTCTCTCTCTGAGGAACGCGGACTGGGTGTGTGGGCGTGTGGCTGGCTCCTTCTCCTGCCCTCTGTACACGTTCACGAGCCTTTGAACATAAAGTCAAGACAAAGCCATGCTTGCCACGTCCAACCCAGACCCTTTGTACCACAAGTAAGACACAGCTGACTGTCTAGCCAGCAGGTGGAGAGTGTCAGTCACGAACGGGGAGGGGAGAAGCCTTCTGCAGTTGCTCACGTCAGCAGAAGAGTCGTAATGCAATTTATCATTGCTTTACGGGGCACTTACTTTTGTTTTACTCTAGAAAACGTGATCTGTGCTAGTTATTCAGAGTATGCGTTGCAAATTCACATTTACATGTCAGTGTTTAAGGCAATACGGTTTAGCAGGATTTGAGCTCCGGAGTCCAGAATCACGAGTGTTGATCAATAATTAATATTTTAAACAGAGCCTTTGCTATTCCCGACTCCAAGCATGTTAAAATACCCAGTGCCCGCGTCCGTTTACAGATGCACTCAGGTCTCCCTCTGTTCACCATCCCAGTATTGTCTTGGACAGCGTAAGAATTCAGTGCTTCCCCTCTATCCCTGAGGCCAGTATGTGCGTCCTGGCTCTGATTCTAGAAAAGCGTGCATGCATGCTTTCTGTCCGCTAGTAAACTGGTGTCAGTTTAAAAAGAAGAAAAAAGGTGACTGCACTGATAGGGATGTTCTTTTCTTGAAAACTCTTTGTGTTTGAATGCACGTAGTTCAACAACCAGATCCGAACCAGCCCAAGCCAGAGGGAGCACAGATGTTGGCCATGCGCGGGGAGCAGCTGGGAGTGGTCACCAACTGGCCCCCGTCCCTGGAAGCCGCGTTGCAGCGATGGGGGACCATCTCCCCGAAGGCCCCGTGCTTGACCACGATGGACACGAACGGGAAGCCCCTGTACATCCTCACTTACGGTAATTCTCTGCGCTTCCTTCACTGTCCTCTGGGCCCAGCGGCCACTTTCAGGCTGGCTTACCCCTTGCACCCCCTTCCACGTCCGGCACACACACAAATGGGACTCTGGAAGGAAATGTTTTAGGAAAGTATTTAGTTTGAATACGGAAAGTTATTACTTGCTAAATGTTCCCTGAGTAAAAGCCAGAGATGGGTACAAGAAATCAGTGGGTCACAACCCTAACGAGATGTTGGATTTTACGTCTGGGAATGTGTCTGATATTCTCAAAAGTCGTGCCTTCAGGAATGATGGGCAGTTAAAGAATTCGTGTCTAAACCCTGTGACATGGACCCCTCGGAAAAGACCCATGTCTTTCCAAAGTGATTATGCAAAAAAGCAAGAGAAACGGGCTTTTCTCTACTTCTTCATTCAGCACAATTACTGGAATCTCTACACTTCTGGAAATAGTCGACTGTCCCTGGGCAAGGGGCCGTGGAGAAAGCACATTGTCAGGTTGGTTTGCAAAGAAACCAGCTGGTAACTAAAAGACCAAAACGGCTCGTGTTGCATCTGCCTGTGTGAGATGAGATGACCTTTGTCTAGATCTCAGTTTTGTTTTTGTAACCGGAGCATGCTCTTGCCAGCAGTAGGAATGACACGGATTTCTGCCTTGGCAGAGTCCAGCTCAAGAAGCAGATGTTACATTAAATGATGCAGAGCCAGCCTTTCGGGTGCTGGGCCCCAGGTGGTACCAGCCCAGACTGAGTCATTACCCCGCGCCTCCCCGGCAGAGATGGGTTGTGAGGTTCAGGAGCATGCGTCTCACAGCTTCATCATTTTAGGGCACGTTTGGGTAGTTCTTTTAAGATTTTATTTATTTGAGGGAAAGGGAGAGAGCACAAGCAGGGGGAGCGGCAGAGGGAGAGGGAGAAGCAGGCCCCCTGTTGAGCAAGGAGCCCGATGCGGGGCTCGATCCCAGGACCCTGGGATCATGACCTGAGCCGAAGTCAGATGCCAACCGACTGAGCCACCCAGGTGCCCCACTTTGGGGTAATTCTAAGTGGATAAAGAGCATTTCACCCAGGATGAGGCATAAGCTTGATTTTTTCATTATACTCTTTGGAGATAGGTTTTCTTCAGTGAAGTAGATGAAGACTTTCCTTCGTGACCCTCATCCCTTGCCAGATGCAGCCTGGGAGCTGGTGTGTAGTTGGGATAGCTGCTTCTTAGCTGAATCCTCCGCAGGCTCGCCTGCCACATATGGGGACTCTCGGACCCGCCTGTACGCACACACAGCAGCACTCACCTGTCAGCCCATGAGCGTTCAGTGGGGTGTGGCTCGGTGCCACAGCAGGTCATCAGAGATGAGACATGATTCCCCGGGCTGAGATCTAGATCAGAAGGACAGCCCTCGACTGGGGGAGTGCTGACTTTCCCTTCTTGCAAGGTTACAAGGAACTGAAGTGTAAGATGCAGACCGGAAGTTATCTGTGAAAATTTGGGACATGTTGTCTACACCCAGGCATCACAACTCCTGCATTTAAATCATCTATATTTTATTGCATTTTAGTCTTCTAGATTAGGCATATGCTCTGGGTCAACCTTGGTTTTTACTTGTTAAAGGAATGTAAGAAAGCAATGCATTTCCAAAAAGCAGATAATAGTTTATCAGGCTGTAAAAGGGAAGTGTTGGCTAATACAAGAAAAAGTGTGGAAAAGTGCTTTATATATATTTCAGTGCTTTATAGAAACACTGAAATAGATGAGCCTATAATCATTGGGTGTGGCTTCAAAGACACAGAGAGAAGTTCACTGAATAAGATTATTCTAATACCACATAGCTCCAGACGATTTTCAGTATTGCAGTTAACCGTCAGCTCTCAAGTTCAGCTTCCTGCAAAGCCCCAGGTAGCAGAACTCCCAGATGAGAAACTTGGGATCTTTGACAGGAAATACACATGGTGGGTGAAGGTTGTCAACAACCCTGTAGAAACATCTTCTGTTCTCCATTTACCAATATAAATAATATGCACACTGAGGAGAACCAGGGCATTTCATCATCTTCAATTAATAAAAATAAATCATGCTAAGGAACTCCTTTCCTTCCATCATGATTCTCTGCTTCGTCCCGTTCTCGACGAGATACCTGCAAGTTCATTCTGCTTTGCTGCAGTATGCTTTTACTACCAGGCAGCCTCCCCCCTCCCCATCCCTCCCTCCCTCTTTTTTCTTCCTTCTTCCTTCCTTTTATGATCTATGACTTGGCTTTTGCTCCAGATCTTTTGGAACATTTAGATGCTTGAGCTCCAACAGCACTGGGGAGCCTTTCTCTGTCTTTTTGTGTTTTGCGTTGTTGGTGATGAGTTTCCCGGACTGTCTCTGCAGTGCGTAGGTGTCCTAGCTGCTGGGCGGCGTGTGAGGTCTGACAACCCTTCCTCACCCACCTGCCACCGTCCTCAGAGCTACACTCTTCTTACAGGTGGATGCTCCTCACAGAAATCCAACTGAAATTAAATATGTAATAAGACAGTGCATACGTCCTGTCCACATCTCTCTTCTTTTCTGTATGCACATGACTATCTTAGAGTCTCAGTATCTGTTTTCCCAGTTCAACTTGCCAAAATCTGTTGGAACTTCATGTCCAATTCCCATGTTTCAAATAGACAACAGAGTATTATTGTTAACTAGTGTTTACCACAGTCACCATCCTATACGTTACACCTCATGACTTACTTTATAACTGGAGGTTTGTACCTTTGCCCCCCTTCACCCATTTCTCCCTCCCATTCCCCACCTCTGGAAGAGCCCATCTGTTCTCTGTGTCTATGAGCTTGGTTTCTAGAGTCTACAAATAAGTGAGATCATAAGGTATTTGTTTTTCTCTGTCTTACCTCTTTCACTTAGCATAATGCCTTCAAGTCCATCCATGGTCTCACACATGGAGAGATTTCATTCCTTATTATGGCTGAGTAGTATTCCATTGTATACATATACCACATGCCCTTTATCCACCCACCCCTTGATGGACACTTGGGTTGCTTCCATATCTTGGCTACTGTAAATAATGCTGCAGTGAACAGGGGGTGCAGATATCTTTTTAAGTTAGTGTTTTTATTTGCTTTGGATATACCTAGAAATGGGATTGCTGGATCACAGGGTACTTCTATTTTTAAGTTCTTGAGGAACCTCCATACTGTTTTCCAGAGTGGCTGCACCAGTTTGTATTCCCACTGACAGTGCACGAGGTTCCCCTTTCCCCACATCTTCACCTGCATTTGTTATCTCTTGTCTTTTTGATACCAGCTGTTCTGACAGGTGTGAGGTGGTCTCTCAATGGTTTTGATTTAATCTGCCTGATGATAAGTGATGTTGAGCATCTCTTCATATGCCTCTTGGCCATCTGGATGCCTTCTTTGGAAAAATGTCTATTCAGTCCCTTTGCCCATTTTTAAATCAGATTGTTTTTTTGCTATTGAGTTGTAGGAGTTCTTTATATATTTTAGATATTAAACCATAATTGGATAAATAATTTGCAAATATCTGTAATTTGCTTTTTCATTGTCCTGATTGTTTCCTTTGCTGTGCAAAAGGTTTTTAGTTTAATGTGGTCCCACTTGCTTATTTTTGCTTTTGGTGTCAGATCCAAAAAAAATCACTAAGACTGATACTGAGTAGCTTAGCATCTATATTTTCTTCTAAGAGTTTTATGGTTTCAAGTCTTCAAGTTTTTCATTCATTTTGAGTTAATTTTTATGTATGGTGTAAGATAGTGGTTTAGTTTCCTTCTGGTACATGTGGCGTCCAGTTTTCCCACTGCCATTTATTTTTATTGAAGGGACTCCTTTTCCCCCATTGTGTATTCTTCCCTCCTTAATTGACCATATAAGAATGGGTTTATTTCTGGGCTCTCTGTTCCACTCATCTGTCTGTTTAATGCCAATACCACACTGTTTTAATTACCTTAGCTTTGTAATATAGTCTAAAATCAAGGAGCTGGGTGCCCCGAGCTTTGCTGTTCTTACTCAAGATTGTTTTGGCTTTTTGGGGTCTTTTGTGGTTCTGTACAAATGTTAAAATTCTTTGTTCTAGTTCTGTGAAAAAATTTTTATATCGATGGCACTGAATCTGTAGATTGCTTTGGGTAATATGGACATTTAACAATATTATTTCTCCCAGTCCATGAGCATGGGATATCTTCACATTTATTCCTGTCTTCCTCAACTTCTTTCATCAGTGCCATATCATTTTCAGTGTATACGTCTTTCCCCTCCTTGGTTAAAATTATTCCTAGCTATTTTATTCTTTTTGATGCAACTATAAATGTTTTCTTAATTTCTCTGATAGTTCACTGTATACAATTTTTGTATATTGATTTTGCACTCTGCAGCTTTATTCAATTCATTGATTAGGTCTAACAGTTTGGTTGTGGGTTTTTTGGTTTTGTTTGGTTTGGTTTTGGATTTGGTGGCATCTTTAGGATTTTCTATATATAAAATTATGTAATCCTGGGGCACCTAGGTGGCTCAGTTGTTAAGCGTCTGCCTTCAGCTCAAGTCATGATCCCAGGATCCTGGGATTGAGCCCCGGGTCAGGCTCCCTGCTTGGCAGGAAGCCTGCTTCTCCCTCTCCCACTCCCCCTGCTTGTGTTCCCTCTCTCGCTGTGTCTCTCTCTGTCAAATAAATAAATAAAATCTTTAAAAAAAATAAAATAAAATTACATAATCCTCAAAGAGAGACAGTTTTACTTTTTCCTTTCCAATATAGATACCTTTTATGTCTTTTTCTTGCCTAATTACTCTGGCTAGGACTTCCAATACTATGTTGAATAAAAGTGGTGAGATTGGGCATCCTTGTCTTGTTCCTGGTTTCAGAGTATATTAGCTGTGGGCTTGTAATATACGGGCTTTATTATACTGAGGTACGTTCCCTCTATATTCACTTTGTTGAGAGTTTCTCATCAAAAAAGATGTTGAATTTTGTTAAATGCTTTTTCTGCATGTATGGACATAGGATTTTTATTCATTTTGTTAATGTGATGTATCATGTTGATTGATTTGTCAATGTTGGACCATGCATGTGTCCCTGGAATAAATCCCACTTGATCATGATATGTGATCCTTTTAATGTATTGTTGAATTCGGTTTGCTAGTATTTTGTTGAAGAATTTTGCATCTATATGTATCAAGAATATGGGCCTGGGTTTTTGTTTGTTTGTTTATTTGTTTTTTGGGTTTTTTTTTTCTTTTGTGGTGTCCTTGTCTGGTTTTGGTATCAGGGTAATGCTGGCTTCATAAAATGAGTTTGGAATCGTTCCCTTCTCTCACTTTTTTTTTTTTTTTTTTTTTTTGAAGAGTTTGAGGAGGATAGGTATTAAATCTTTGACTGTTAGAATTCACCAGGAAAGCCATCTGTTTGTGGACTTCTATTTGTAGGGAGGTTTTTAATTACTGATTAAATCTCCTTACTAGTAATCGTTCTATTCAGGTTTTATGTTTCCTCATGGTTCCTCATGTCTATTCCTCATGTTTGTCTTTCTATTGTCTTTCTAGTCTCTATTTCATGTGGCTCTGCTCTGATCTTTGTTATTTCCTTCTTTTAACTAACTTGGATTTCATTTGTTTTTTTCCTACTTCCTACCAACCTTGAGGTGTAAGGTTAGGTGTAAGGTTGTTTATTGGAGATTTTTCTTGTTTCTTGAGGCAGGTCTGTATTGCCAAGTACTTCCATCTTAAATCTACTTTTGCTGCAAATTGTAGGTTTTGGTATGTTGTATTTTCATTTGTCTAAAGGTGTTTTTTTTATTTCTTCTTTGATTTCTTTGTTGACCCACTGGTTGCTTAGTAGCATGTTGTTTAATCTCTACATATTTGTGAATTTTCCAGCCTTCTTCTTATAATTGATTTCTAGTTTGTTACCACTATGGGTCAGAAACGATACTTGATATGGTATCAGTCTTCTTGAATTTATTGAGACTTGTTTTGTGGCCTAATGTGTGATCTGGAGAATGTTCCAGGTGCACTTGAGAATAATGTGCATTCTGTTGCTTATGGATGGAATGTTCTGTATAAATTAAGTCCATCTGGTCTAATGTATTGTTCAAGGCTACTGTTTCCTTACTGATTTTCTGTCTGGATGATCTATCCATTGATATAAGTGGGGTATTAAAGTTCCCTACTATTATTGTATTGCTGTTAATTTCTCCCTTTAGGGCTATTAATATTTGATTTGTGTATTTAGGTGCTCCTATGTTGGGTATATAAATATTTACAAATGTTATGTCGTCTTAGTGGACTGATCCCTTTATCGTTATGTAATTCCCTTCTTTCTCTCTTATTACAGTCTTTGTTATAAATTGTGTTTTGTCTGATATAAGTATTGCTACCCCAGCTTTTTTTTTTTCCCATTTGCATGGAATATATTTCTACATCCTTTCACTTTCATCTCTGTGTGTCCTTATATCTGAAATCAGTCTCTTGTAGGCAGCATATTGATTGTTCTTGTTTTTTTCCCCTTTGATCCACTCTTTGTCTTTTGTTTAGAGAATTTAGTCCTTCTACATTTGAAGTAATTACTGATAAGTAGGTACTTATTGCCATTTTGGCAATTGTTTTCTGGTTGTTTTTCAGTAGGGTCTCTCTGTTTCTTTTTTTCTTTTCCTTTGTGATTTGATGACTTTTTTAGTGTTACCCTTAGATTTCTTTCTCTTTATATTTTGTGGATCTGCCAGAGGTGTTTCCTTGGTGGTTTCCATGACACTTACATATAACAACTTATTTTTATAACAGTCTATTTTAAGTTCATAACAACTTATGTTCAAGCACAGTCTAAACCTGTACATTTTTACTCCCCCTGCCCACATTTATGTTCTCACATTTTACATCTTTTTTATCTTGTATATCCCTATTTACTACTTTTGTTCTTTAACCTTTATGCTAACTTTATAGAGTCCACTACCATTCCTATATATTTACCTTCACTGGTGGGATTTATATGTTTATGTGTTTTCTTGTTACTAATTTAGTGCCCTTTCTTTTCAGCTTGAAGAAGTCCCTTTAATGTTTCTTTTAAGTGTGATTTAGTGGTGATGAAGTCTGTCAGCATTTGCTCGTAGGAAAACACTTTATCTGTCGTTCCGCTCTGAATGATCACTTTCCCAGGAACTTTTCTCGGTGGGAGTTTTTTTCTTCCTCCTTTATAAATCAGTGAAGAACCGTTGTTATCTCCTTTCACTTAAATCAACAACTTTATATTTTTATCCTTGAAAAATACCAAGTATATTTCCAGTATTTTGCCAAAAGTGTGTTGCCCATTTCAAGCTCTTAGTTGTAAACTGGCTTTTGTATGAATGTACGATGGCATCAAAGTTAATATTCCAAACTGAGAATGAAGTTGGAACTTTAACAGAACATAATGGTGCTAATCGTTTGAGTGTAACTGATTTGTTCATGTACAGCACATTGAGTTTTACAATTACAGTAAACTGACTGTAATTGTTTATTTAACCATCATTCCCTGATATTGTTTATATTAAAGAAATTTGAAGGCAAAAATACTTGTGTTTTCTTTAGAAGAAAGAGTCATTTAAGTTCCTTTCATTTCTGGAACTGAGTCATTTCTAATAGCGAGTGACTTTTTTTAAAAAAGATTTATTTATTTATCTTAGAGAGCGCGAGTGCACCCGTGAGGGTGAGTCAGGGGAGGGGCAAAGGGAGAGGGAGAGAGATAATCCCAGCTGACTCCCTGCTGAGTGCGGCACCCAACCCAGGGCCCGATCCCATGACCCATGAGATCATGATCTGAGCCAAAATCAAGAGTTGGACGCTTAACCAACTGAGCCATCCAGGTGCCCCTAGCTAGTAACTGTTTTTATGGAAAATATGATCACCCAACGAAGTACCAAATACTAGTAAGATAGCCAGTCTTGAGGACTGCAGTGTTGAGGAGGAGCTAGAGAAGAGGGCAGACGAAACCTTCATATCTGGTAATTATTCCAAGTGCTCAAGGAGAATGCCAAAGCACATAGTGTAATTTTGTGCTTTTTATAGATTCCCTAGGACATAAATGAAACAAACATGTGTTGAACACATGCTATAAACCAGGAATACCCTAGGACTTAGAGAAATCAAGATAAATCATTCTGTGTGTCCCCTAATCGCTAAGGGGGAGACAAGTTGATAAATCTTGTGGTAGATAAATAGTAATAACCCTAATTTGGATTGCTGCAAAATCCAGTGTGAAATAAAACAAATTCAACTTTTTTTTTATTCAAAACAAATGTTATCAACAAAAATCTTCTTAATTTAGCTTTTACATTTAAAATAGGAAAAAGATTAAAACACTGATTTTATTTATGGGAAAGTTAAAGTTGCTCCTAACTGTCGTTATGACACATTAACATAACGTCTCACGCCTTGCTGGCTTCTGAACGTGCCTGGAAGCTCACATTATGAAGGACCTTTATGTGGCTAAGAGCTCACGTTAGATTTCAGAGTCATTTTATTTCGTCTCAGGCTGTGTTCCCGCCTGGGTCGCATTGAGGGAGTATCCAGCGCTGGGATGGGGGCAGGGACGGGAAAGTTGTGGGTTCTTCAAAGCTGGCCATTCTTTCTTCCGTGTTTTTTTAAACTTTTTTTTTTTTTTTTTTAAGATTTTATTTTTTTGACAGAGAGAGCACAAGTAGGGGAAGTAGGCAGAGGGAGAAATAGGCTCCCCACGGAGCAGGGAGCCCGACTTGGGGTTCAATCCCAGGACCCCAGGATCATGACCTGAGCGGAAGGCAGACGCTTAACCACCTGAGCCACCCAGGTGTCCCTGGTGGTTTTTTTAAACCCTGTTTTTAATCCTGCTTTGTGGTCCTTTTTTTCCTGGAGTTCAAAACTTCAACTCAGAATACTTAGTACCATCTGTAATTTCCAGCATTCCTCTTCAAAAATTTTGCATCTTGGGGAGGGAGGGGGCAGGCTCTACAAAGTGTGTCCTAAGTGTCCTTTGCATTCGTTACAGTCACGTGAGGCAGGACCTACTAACGGAGGAGATGTGTCATTTCGCATAACTCGAAATCAGCAGTAGGCACTCTTGTGATCCCTGCCCTACTTTACTCCCTAGAAACCTTCCCCTACAGTTCCTGTGATGGTAAATTTTCGGTGGCTTTGCTGGGGCTACTTGCATATGGAGAGTGTTTGTATTAGTACCTTATTCCAGTGTTAAGGCTTCTCGGATTTTATGAATCAGAGTTGCTGGCTCGTATTTTCCTTCCTGATTCCAGGGACTCAGGAAAACTTGAAGACTTAAAATGAACTAGTACTCTCTCTAGTTTAATGTGCACATTGATACATAACTGAAAATGCACGTGTCCACTTACTTGTGTCTTTGTCATTTATGTTAATAGGCAAACTGTGGACAAGAAGTATGAAGGTGGCTTACAACATTCTGCATAAATTAGGTACAAAGCAAGAGCCGATGGTACGACCTGGAGACCGGGTAAGTGCTCTTTACATTAATACACCTGCAAATACTCGGTCCTGCACAGCAAAGACACCTGCTGTCGGAAGTCCCAGAGTTCATTGTCTCCTAATGCTAATACTACTAAATCAGGCTTTGTTACATTAACTGTGGATTAGGATTAATTACACAAGATGTCATTGACCTTCACAACAACTCCTTGAGCTCAGCTGGAGTCCTTCTCATGTGTTACCAATGAAGACACTCAGACTGGCGAGGTAACCAGTAAGTGGCTCAGCCAGCGCTCACGTCCATTCCTGTCAGAGCCCAGGGCCTGTGCTCCCAGCCACTGTCCTGTTGTCACTAAGTTTAAACATACTCATGTCCTCTACCTGGGCAGGCAGGACAGTGATTGTAAAACTTTGCTTATGTTCATCAGTGAGCCGGACCATCTCGGCAGCACGCCGCTCATCCCATTCCTTTCCCCGTGTTAGATTTCTGGACAGAGGCTACTGTCTTTTATTGATAAGCAAATTTTTATTCTTACTTGATAAATTACACAGAGTGGATATTAGTATTTCAATTGCAGTGTTATACCCAGAGCAGTTAATAACCTTGTCCAGCTTTATACCCCAATTTAGGTGTGGGGCTGGGCTTAGAACCGCGTTTTCTTGCTTGCAAATGTTGCACCTTCTCCCCATTGGCTGTTTTGTACCTTAGACCCCAACACTGATTTATCCTACCTGTGCCCAAAGAACTCTAATTGAATTTCATAAAAATACCAGTGCTGAGCACCAAACCAACAAGAACATAAGCTGCAATGGACTTAAGATACTATAAAGAAATGGGCCCATTATGAGGAATCTTTTGAGAGATTGTCACAGTCCTTGTGTGGTGGACTGCGATTCTTGACACTTGTTTATTGAACAGGCTTGACCTCTGGCTTTTAAATGTCAGTTATAGGTCTTGCCACTTCCTGATCGTAAAGCTTACTACAAAGCAAGTCACTAACACGGTGCGGTACTGACATAAAGACAGACATGCAGATGGTGGAGAAGAGCGCCCGGAGAGAAACCCTCTCGTGTGTGGGGGAATGGTTCTCATTAAGGGCGCTAGGACATGAAACAGGGAAAGGACAGTCTCTTCAACGAATGGTGCTGGGAAACTGGGCACCCACAAGCAGAAGGAGAAAGTGGAACCATCGAGTAAAAAATTAACTCACAATGGATCAAAACCTAAGAGCAAAAACTATAAAACTCTTAGAATAAATCATGGGGGAAAGCTTAATCACACAATTTGGCAGTCATTTCTTAGATGACACTGAAAACACAGGCAACAAAAATGAAAACATAAATTGGATATTATCAGAATAACTCCTGTGTGCCACAGGATGGGAGAAAACGTTTCTACAAATCCTGTATCTGGTAAGAGATTAGCATCCAGAATATGTAAACAAAACTCCTACAATTCAGCAACAACCAAAAAAAAAAAAGAGGTGAAGCAATGGGCAGAGAACTTGAATAGACATTTCCCCAGAGAAGCGTTGCAGGTGGCCAGCAAGCACCTGAAAAGAAGCTCCACGTGCCTGCTCATTCGGGGACAAGTACGTTAAAACCCCAGTGATTCAGCACGTCCCTTACAGTGGCAAGAATGAAGAAATTGGAACCTCAGCGCTGCCGGTAGGAAGGTCCCCTGGTGCAGCCACTGGGAAACAGTATGGTGGTGCCCTTGGAAATTAACCACGGAATCACCCCTTGATCCAACGATTTCCCTTCCCTTCCAGAAGAATTGAAAGCAGGGGCTTGAACAGATGTTTTACACTAGTATTCAGAGCAGCGTTATTCACAAAACCAGAAGGGGGAAGTAACTCAAGTGTCCGCGGACAGATGAACGGAGAAACAGAATGTGGTGTACACACACAGGAATATCAAGCAGTCTTAAAAAGAAAATAAATTCTGGCACACATTAACCCGTGGGTGGGCCTTGAGGGTTTTATGCTACGTGAAATGAGGCAGCCACAAAGAACAGATATAGGAGGTGCTTAGGGCAGTTAACATCCTGGAGATAGAGCGAGGTGGCTGTCAGGGGAGGAGGAGGGGCTGGGGGATGGGGGGCCTGGGGGTTGAGGGGAGGGGCCGGGGGAGCTGAAGGAGGGGCTGGGGGGCTGGAGGCTTCAGTTGAGGAAGATGAGAATTCTGGGGCTGGTTCTGGATGGTGAGGGCTGCACAGCAGGACGGATATCCTTAATGCCCCCGTGCACTTGGAAATAGTCGAGACGCTCAGCTTTATGTAGATTCACCACAATAAAAAGTCCTGTGTAATGTGATATCTCCCTTAGCTCTGATTTGGTGGATAGTCTTAGTCTCTTAGTGCAGTGACTTTGTTAAAAGTTCTTGTGTAGCGTGGCTCCAGACTCTTGAAGTTCCTTGACAATAACAAGGACAAAGTAAAGCACCTCTGTTCAGCTAAGATGTTAGGAGGAATTTGAGGGGACAGTTTTGATAGAATAAACTGTGTAAGGAGGTTTTTTGGCAAAGGCTGATTTGAACTGTGTGAGGGGAACTACTTTTCTAAATTATCTTAAACAGTATTCATGTGCTTAGCATTTGGCACGTGCATATAGGTACTTTTATTAAATATACGTGACGATAGTAGTCAATTGATCGTAACCTTCTATTGCAATAAACAGAATTTTTTACTCTCTTTCAAAATGAGTTTTGAATAAAACATGATTTTCCCCAGAATAATGAGCATATTCAGTCTTGGACATAAAACTTTACAGACATTTTTCACATGGGTGACCTTATTAACGTAGTTTGGGGAATTACCTTGGGCTTTTAAAAGGCATTTATAGGGGCGCCTGGGTGGCTCAGTCGTTAAGCGTCTGCCTTCGGCTCAGGTCATGGGTCTTGGGATGGAATCCCTGTATCGGGGTCCCTGTTCGGCGAGAAGCCTGCTTCTCCCTCTCCCACTCCCCCTGTTTGTGTTCCTTCTCTTGCTGTGTCTCTCTCTGTCAAATAAATAAAATCTTAAAAATAAAAAAATAAAATAAATAAAAGGCATTTATATTCCTAAGCTGAATAGGGTTTTGAGAGGTGTAGTGAAAGCTTTGGAAGATACAAAGATGCATCCCGTATGAGGCCTGCCCTCAGGGAGCTTGCAGTATTAAAAAGTACATAGACACATTATTGATAATTAGCTTTTCTATAAATTGCAAAGTGATAAAGGTCCCCAAAAGAGGTGGTAAGAGTTGGAGACGGACTGTCTGGGAAGGGGAGAGAGCGAGCTTTTTCATTCGGGAGGAGCATCTGCGACCTGAGAAGTCTTCCCAGAGAGGAGAAGCAAGTCAGGGGCTGCCGGCCAGGCGGCAGGCGAGTGTGGGAAGGAGCCGGGGCGGGAGAGCGTGTGGTGCGCAAACACAGGACAAGCCGGCTGTCTGCGCAGCTGCCCCGGACGCAGGGAGAGCCGAGCGCAGGCCGAGCAAGAGGAATCGCTTTAAGGAGATGAGACCTCAGCAGACGCTGGGATGTGCTTCTGCCTCTTGATCCGTGGCTGCTGCCATGCCCTGTGGGTGATTAGGTCCAGTGAAATCGCAGAGGAATACGTGGAGCAGTAAGCGAAGGGGAGCTGTGTGGGTTTATGAGAACAAGTCCATTACTTTGATATTGTTGAGAGAGAATAATGAACAATGTTATATTCTGCTTTTATGTACTTTACACTGGCAGTAACATTTCCTCCTATTTAGCACAACCCTGCAAGGTTTATGTAGCATCGTGGGCATGAGCCGCAGTGACACAGCTGTGGGGATTTGAAATCCCAGGTCAGGTTGATCTTCGTCTGCGCAGAGCTGGGCTGGTAGCTAGCCCTGGGTCCCGGAAACAGGACTGGTCTGGCCTGGCAATGTCACCATGTTGCTCTCGGTTCTCTGCTCCTGGTGAGGACGCTGCCTCCCGGACAGGTGCTCCTGGAAGACCAGGAGCCCATATTTATCTGGTCCTCTATGCATAGGTGCAACCGTCAGTTTTGCATGGAAGCTCAGAGTCTTCTGCGGAAGCCTTGCAAACACTTTCTTGATGAATGTTGTTGCTGTGCCGGATCCAGATCTAAAAGCATTGCTGTCGCCTCAGCCTGCCAGCTGAAGGCAGAACACCTGAGGCTATGATGGACCTCAGAGACATACAAAGAAACCGTCTTTTTCCTTCTGGAAGGTCCTGCTAATGGTTGCCTGCCCTCTGGCTGGGACAGAGTAAGTCGCTTCTCAGGGTTCCTCAAACACAGTTCATCAGTAGTGCAGAATGGCTTTTACTGGCCTTACAGGGTTATTGATCTTTGATTTCGCCGATTTTAATCAACTGCAGGAATGCCATATAGAAAGGAAAACTTCATTCAATCCCAAACTTAATTTTTTTTCTGTCAGCTGTGCTGTGTGGCTAAATTTCCAACATGGCCAAATTTAAGATGTGGCCGGTTCTGTTCCCAGCTGCCGTCTGAATCCCTTTGTGTCAATTTGCTTATTTAAATATCGAAATAGAACATCTTATCCCCAGCTGTTCATGGCAAAAATAATGACTTCTAGTTAGGACCTTATTCAAGAAAAAACTGGTTAAGTCCCTGAGTGAGGTGATGCAGAAGTGACCTGTGCACGTTAAATCATGGGGCCTGTGTGCTTATGAACACGCAGCAAGCAGTTGTCTGCAGGGAGGGACAGCAACACAGATGCGGGACCGGCGTGCGGGAGTGACGTGCGTTGGCCCAGGAGCAGGGTTCTGCAGAGCAGAGCGGGGAGTGCAGACAAGACGGCTACGCTTTGTCGCAAGGAGTCTTTCCGAACGAGGCGACAGGAAAGGCTGCTCCCTGAGGAGCTGCAGCGGCAGAACAGCAAGTTGGGTCCACGGTAGATGAGCTGCATGGCAGGCACTAGAATGAGCTCCATGCACACTTACGCTGGACGGCGTATTCGTGAAATACTAGGTGCCAACGTAAAGGGAAGTTTTGACAAGTGTGCATAAAACATTAATGGTGGCGATAAAAATAAAACAGATACTATGTCATGTCTTTGCATAAAGTGTGAGAGAGAATGCTATCAGCTATATTTAAAATTCATCCCGATTTTAGGGCACATGTGGAAACACAGGTAAATAGGCAAGGGGAATGAAGTGCTTGATGCGAGGAAGAGTCATTATAAGCCATCCTGTAGAAAAGTCGTTCATCATTAAGACATGCTCAGGGCTATCAGCAGCATATTTTAAAAATCACACTACCCATGGGGATTAAAGTGACCCGGCTTTGATAACGCCGTGCTCACTGCGCCCTCCACTCGTGAGGCCGCGTGGGAAGTCAATGGGTGGAACAAGGGGAGCAGGTGTTCACGGGAGCCTCCTCTGTGAGAGCAGCGCAGGGGGCTGACAGCCAGGCGGGCTAACGTTCACGCCTGCGTGCCGTGCACCGGGCCTCACGCTGAGCTCTTACACCTTCTCAGGTGACCTTCCTCACAACACTAGGACGCAGGTAGGAAAACTAAGGCCCAGAGGGGTTAATCCTGGCCAGGGACCAGAACAGAGTCCTGTGTGGTCCGCGCACCCCCACCCCCGCTGTCAGCCTGCCCTCGTGGGGGGCACACTGGTGAAGGCCACATGGACGCATGGGGAAGCCCCTGCTGAGCCCGTGAAAATGGTGAGAAATGAGGCAGTGTGTGCACGGTGATGGTTCACAGTGTGTAAAGGTGCATAGTAGGGAAGGCGATGCGCGAACCATCGGTATGGTTGTATTCTGGGGCAGTGAATGTTCTAGATGACCGTCAGTAATGTGTTTGGCTTCCACATACATTAAAGGAAAAGTACATGGTATTTACTAAAATGTATTTTCCAGCACGCACCTAATTTTTGTTGCAATCTCTGTTCTTACTTAGAGCATGAGCCCTGTGGTTTGCGTCCCTCTTCAGTATTTCTGAGAGCCCGTGGCATCAATTGGATGGTTAATCCCCCTCTGCTCTATGTCCGTGCAGGTGGCGCTGGTGTTCCCCAACAATGACCCTGCTGCCTCGATGGTGGCCTTCTACGGCTGCCTGCTGGCCGAAGTTGTCCCCGTGCCCATTGAAGTCCCGCTCACGAGAAAGGTAAAGAGCGTGTTGTTACGTTCAAGCCTGTCACCCCGGGGGAGTGTCAGGCTCGGCTGCAGTGGAACGTTCTGTTTTGAGGTCAGCATGCATGGGTGGCTGTTTTTTAAATGGCTTTTCATCTCAGCAGGATGTGGATCGAGAAGCACAGAGAGGTTTTTGTTATTTCTGAGGCTCTGTGCGGGTTTTCGTCAGCTGTGTCAGTAGAGGGAACAGACCCTGGCAAGCCCAGCTCGGCGGCAGGATTTAGCATGGGCAGCTTCTCGGAGGTGGAGCTTCTGGGCGATGGTGACAGAGCGCTGATGCGGGCTGTGCAAGACGGTGGTGCAGGAAGATGCCGAGCTCACCTCTTCCCCCGGTCACTCCACATCTACAGCTCCATATGAAAAACCCCCTCTAAAAAAAGACCCAAAAACTAGCTGATCAGCTCCTTCACGTAAAGTGAGGGAGGTAGGAGAGGCAGAGATGCTGTCTCCCCGAACGCCCCACCCCTGCACTGTGACCCACACGTGGGAGGGATCTCACAAACTTGGAGCCCTCTCCCGAAGTGAGGGGTTCGTGCTGAAGTCAGGCGTTCCAATCCCTGGAGCCTGCACCAGGGAGATGAGCCCCCAAAACACCTGCCTTTGTGTCCGGCACACACATGGAGCTCACGCTCAACTCACTTGTCCCAGGGCCCTGTGCAGAAGGAGCGGTTTGGGAAGTGATCACACTATGTGTGAAGAAGATCCATTGGCTAATCTTAGAGCATATGCCCGAGGCACAGGGTTGGGACTGTGTCTGGGGACGGCACAGACCTGCTCCGTTGTTGCCTCTGCTTCTCCCTTGATACTGCCCTAAAGCCAGTGGGTGAGCTGCAGCCCCACACCGTCCCACAGCCTTGCCAAAGCTGGCAGGTGCACGCCCAGCTCTGGGGGCTTGCATACCTGGGCCCCACAGGACTGTATCACCTGGACAGAGAGTTCCTGACAGATGGCCACCCCGGGGCACTGCACAGACAGCACACTGATGCACGTGCCCAGTCTGTCTGTGATAAAGGGCTATTTACTTGTCCTGGGGCTGCAGCCTGAGGTGCCATTTTCAGGTTTGCCACAGATTTGGAGACTATGGAGGGACTCTCAGGGAACACAGATGGGGGACAACTTCGCACTCTCCCTTGACCTTGCTACAGCTCATTCCATCTCCCAGAAAGGAGCTACACATGCATCTGGAGCCCTGATGTTTGCAACTATAGCCCGGGAGACCCCTCCAGACGTCCTGGTCCAGAGGCAAGCAGGGTTTATGAGTGTGGTCCCACAGGACTGTATATATTTGCATACGTTAAAAGCTGCTGCCTGAGAGCCTGGCTTCCAGTCAGCCTGAAACTGGGTGCTCAATAGGATTCCTCCCTTTGGAACATGGATGGGTCTTGGCACAGCCTCAGCAATGGGAACATATCAGGAATAAATCTGGCTGCTGAGACAATCAGAAAAGTTCAAGAGACATCCAAGGGCAAGGGTGCATGAGAAGATTCATCGCTTGCACGGGCCACTCCTTCCAGACTGGGAGAGTTGGCTGCTGCACTTAATACAGAGAGTCAAACAAAACAAAGACACAGAGGACTTTGTTCCAGAAAAAAGAACAAGATAAAACCTTAATGAAATGGAGCTAAATAATTTACCTGATAAGTAGTTCAAAGTCATGGTCATAAAGACACTCACTGAACTCCGGAGAAGAACGGATGAACACAGTGAGAACTTCAACAAGGAGATGGCAAACAGAAGGAAATACCAGACAGAAGTCACAGAACTTAAGAATAACATAACTGGGGCGCCTGGGTGGCTCAGTTGGTTAAGCGACTGCCTTCGGCTCAGGTCATGATCCCAGGGTCCTGGGATCGAGTCCCGCATCGGGCTTCCGGCTCAGCAGGAAGCCTGCTTCTCCCTCTCCCACTCCCCCTGCTTGTGTTCCTGCTCTCACTGTCTCTGTCTCTGTCAAATAAATAAATAAAATCTCTAAAAAAAAAAAAATAAGAATAACATAACTGAACTGAAGAATGCCCTGGAAATTTCCCATAGATGAAGCAGAAGAAAGCATCAGCTCTCAAGAAGACAGGATAGTAGACCTCAACAGAGCAGCAAAAAGAAACAAAAACAATTTATTTTAAGTTAAGATAGCTTGAGGAACAATATCAAGTGCAACAGCATTCACATTAGGGAGTCTCAGAAGGAGGGGAAAGAGAGAAAGGGGCAGAAAATGTAATTGAAGAAATAATAGCAGAAACATCCCTAACCTAGGAAAAGAAACAGATATCCAGGTCCAGGGAGCCTGGAGAGCTGACAGTAAGATGAATCCAAAAAATTCACAGCAAGACACATTATAATTAAAGTGTCAAACGTTAATGAGAGAATCATAAAAGCAGCAGGAGAAAAACAGCTTGTTACATACAAGGAAACTACTAAGACTCTCAACAGATTTTTCAGCAGAAACCTTGAGGGCCAGAAGAGAGCAGCAGGATATATTCAAAGTCCTGAAAAGAAAACCTACAACCAAGGCTACTCTGCCCAGCAAGGCTGTCAGTCAGAATTGAAGGAGGGATAGTTTTCCAGACAAGCAAAACCTGAAGGGGTTCGTCACCACTAAACAGGCCCTATGAGAAATGTTAAGGGACTTCTTTAAGCTGAAGAGAGAGGGCATTGATTAGTAACAAGGAAATAAATGAGAGTATAAATCTTACTGGTAAAGGTCAATGTAGAGTAAAGGTAATGGATTAATTACTTAATAAAACTAAAACTAGAATGAAGGTTAAAAAGACAAAAGTAGTAAAAATCATGAAAACCACAATACTTAGTTAAGGGATACACAAAGTAAAAAGATGTAAGTGTAATATCAAAACATTAAATATGGGGAGGGCAGGTAAACTCAGTTTTAGAGTATGTTCAAACTTAAGTTGCTATCAGATTAAAATAGACTAAGATACACACACACACACAATTAAATATATGTGTGCGTGTGTATATAGGCTGTTATATGTGAACCTTATGGTGACCAAAAACCGAATACCTCCAGTAGAGACACAAAATATAAAGGGAAAGGAATCGAAGTGTAACACTAAAGGAAGTCATCAAATCACAAAGGACAAAGAGAGGAAGAAAGGAACAGAGAGGCCCTACTGAAAAAAAGCCAGAAAATAATTAACAAAATGGCAATAAGTATCTGCTTATCAATACTTCAAATGTAGAAGGACTAAATTCTCTAACCAAGAGACCAAGAGTGAGTCAATGGGAAAAAAACAAGAGCAATCCAAGAGGCTCACTTCAGATGTAAGGACACACAGAGGCTGAAAGTGAAGGGATGCAGAGAGATATTCCATGGAAGTGGAAATGAAAAGAAAGAGGAAGAGCTGTGTCTGGGGACTGTTAGTTACATCAGACAAAATAGACTTTACAACAAAGACTGTTAATAAGAGACAAAGAAGGGGATTACATAATGATAAAGGGATCAGTCCACAAAGAAGACATAACGTTTGTAAAAACATTTATGTACCCAGCATAGGAGCACCTAAATATATAAAGCAAATATTAATAGACCTAAAGAGAGAAATGCAATACAGCAGTAGTAGGGGACTTTGATACCCCACTTACACCAATGGACTTAATTTATGTAGAACATTCCATTCGTAAGCAACAGAATATGCATTCTCCTCAAGGGCGTTTGGAATGTCCTCCAGGATAGATCACATGTTAAGCCACAAAGCAAGTCTCAGTAAATTTAAGAAGAGTGAAATCATATCAAGCATCTTTTCTGACCCACAGCAGTATGAAACTAGAAATCCATTACATGAAGAAAGCTGGAAAATTCACAAATATGTGGAGATTAAACAACATGCTACTGAACAAACAGTGAGTCAACGAGGAAATCAAAGGAAAAGGAAAAAAACAGCTTGAGATCAATTTAAACAAAAACAGAACATATAAAATCTAAATTTAGCAGAAGTGGTTCTAAGAAGGAAGGTCATAGTGATACAGGCCTACATTAGTCCATGATAAAAATCTCTAATAATCTAATTTTAAACCTCAAGGAAAAAGAGCAAATAAAGCCCAGAGATAGTAGAAGGAAGGAACAAAGATCATTGTGGGAATAAATGAAATAGGTACTATAAAGATATAGGGGGGAAAAATTAATGACACTAAGAAGTTGGTTCTTTCAAAAGATAAACAATATTGATCCCCCTGTAGGTGGACTCAGCCAGAAAACAAGAGAACAGGACTCAAATATAATCAGAAATGAAACAGAAGTTACAGCCAACACCACAGAAAGACAAAGGGTTATAAGAGACTACTGTGAACAACTATATGCCAAAAATTGAACCCCAATCCCTATATACATTCACTTTCCAAGGCTGAATCATGAAGAAGTAGAATACCTGAATACTGGTTAGTAGTAAGGAGCTTGACTCTGATCAGAAACCTCCAGCAAACAGAAGTCCAGGACCAGATGGCTTCCCTGGTGAATTCCACCAAACATGCAAACAGATTTAATACCTCCCCTTCTCCATCTCTTCCAAAACATTGAGAGGAAGGGAAGCTTCCAAACTCATCTTACAGGGCAGCATTACCCTGATACCAGTACGAGACAAGGATGCCGTAAGTAAATAAAATTACAGGCCAATATCCCTGATGAGCATAGATGCAAAAACCCTCAACAAAATATTAGCAAACAGAGTTCAATAATACATTAAAAGGATCATATTCCATTATATAGTGGAATATATTCAGGAATGCATGGATGGGCCAACACTCACAAATCAGTCAATGTGATACACTACATTGACAAAATGAAAGTTAGTCATATGATCATAGATGCAGAAAAAGCATTGGCAACTTTCAAATTTTTTTTTTTATGTTTTTATTTAAATTCCTGCTAGTTAACATGCAGAGTTATATTACTTTCAGGTATACAGTGTAGTGATTCAACAGTTCCATACAACACCTGGTGCTCATCAAAGCAAGTGCACTCCTTCATCCCCATCACCTGTCTCACCTGTACCCCCAGCCCCCTCCCCTCTGGTGACCATCAGTCTGTTCTCTATAGTTAAAAGAGTCCATTTCTTGGTTTGCCTCTCTCCCCCCATTTGGTCATTTGTTTCTTAAATTCCATGTGTGATTGAAATCAGATGGTATTTGTCTTTCTTTGACTTATTTCACTTAGCTTAATACTCTCTAGTTCCATCCACGTCATTGACAGCATATGACAAGATTTCATTCTTTTTGATGGCTGAGTAATATTCCATTGTATATATACACAACATCTTATTTATCCATTCATCATTCGATGGACACCTGGGCTGTTTCCATAATTTGGCTTTTGCAGATGATGCTGCTTTAAACATCACGATGCATGTATCCCTTTGAATTAGTATTTTTGTATTCTTTGGGTAAATATCTACCAGTGCAATTGCTGGATGGTAGGGTAGCTCTATTTTTAATTTTTGGAGGAACCTCCACACTGTTTTCCAGTGTGGCTGCACCAGTTTGCATTCCTACCCATAGTACAAGAGGGTTTCCCTTTCTCCACATCCTTGCCAACACTTGTTGTTTCTTGTGTATTTTATTTTAGCCATTCTGACAAGTGTGAGGTGATATCTCATTATAGTTTTGATTTGCATTTCCCTGATGATAAGTGATGTTGGGCATCTTTTCATGTGTCTATTGGCCATATGTGTGTCTTCTTCAGAGAAATGTCTATTTGTCAACATTCATTTTTTATTTAAAAAAAAAAAAACTCAGCAAAGTGAGCCTAGAGGGAATATACTTCAAAATAATAAAGGCCATATAGGACAAGCCCACAGCTAACCTTTTACTCATTTGTGAAAAGCTGAAAACTTTTCTTCTTGTCACTTCTATTCAACATAGTATTGGAAGTGCTAGCCAGAGCATTTAGGCAAGAAAAAACGTAGGGACGCCTGGATGGCTCAGTTGTTAAGCGTCTGCCTTCAGCCCAGGTCATGGTCCCAGAGTCCTGGGATCGAGCCTCGCATCAGGCGCTCTGCTTGGCGGGAAGCCTGCTTCTCCCTCTCCCATTCCTCCTGCTTGTGTTTCCTCTCTCGCTGTGTCTCTCTATGTCAAATAAATAAATAAAATCTTTAAAAAAAAAAAAAGATGTAAATGGCATCCAAATTGTTAAGGAAGAGGTAAAACTATCTCTATTTGAGGATGACATTTGATATTTAGAAAACCCTAAAGCCTCTACAAAAAACTATTCAAATTATTCAGTGAATTGAGTAAAGTTGTAGGGCAAAAAATAAACATATAAAATTGATTGCATTTCTATACAATAACGATGAACAATCAGAGAAATTAAGAAAACAATCCCATTAATACTTATATCCAAAAATAAAATAAAATAAAATACCTAGGAATAAATTTAACTAAAGAGATGAAAGACCTATACTCTGAAAATCATAAGACATTGATGAAAGAAATTGACAAAGACACAAATAAATGGAAAGATAGTCCATGCTTATGGATTGGGAGAAATAATATTGTTAAAATGTCCATATTACCCAAAGCAATCTGCAGATTCAGTGCAATCCCTATTAAAATTCCAATGGCACTGTTCACAGAAATAGAACAAACATTCCAAAAATTTATACGGAACCACAGAAGACCCCAAATAGCCAAAGCAATGTTGAGTAAGAAGAACAAAGCTAGGGACACCTGGCTCCCTGGTTTCAAACTACATTACATATAGTAATTAAAACAGTGCGGTATTGTCATAAAACAGACACACAGATCAGTAGAATATAATAGCCCAGAAATAAACCTACACATATATCACCAATTAATTTAGGACAAAAGATCCAAGAATACACAACGGGAAAAGAACAGTCTCTTTAATAAATGACACTGGGGAAATTGGACAGCCACATGCAAAAGAATGAAACTAGACCCCTATCTTACCCAGAACACAAAAATTAACTCAAAATGGATTAAGACTTGAATGTAAGACCTGAAACCATAAACTCCTAGCAGAAAACATAGGCTCCAAGTAAGCTCCTTGACGTCAGTCTTGGTGAGATCTTTTGGATCTGACGCCAAAGGCAAAGGCAACAGAAGCAAAAACAAACACGTGGAACGACATCAAACTAAAAAGCTTCTGCACAGCAAAGGAAACCGTCACCGCAATGAAAAGGCAAGAGTCCATTCCTACTGAATGGGAGAAAATGCTTGCAAACTGTGTATCTGATAAGGGATAATATCCAAAATATATGTAAAATTCATACCACTCAATAGCAAAAGACATAATCCAATTAAAAAATAGGGAAAATATCTGAATATTTTTCCAAAGGAGACACACAGATGACCAATAGGCACAAAGATGCTCAACATCACTAATCATCATGGAAATATAAATTAAAATCACAATGAGGGGGCGCCTGGGTGGCTCACTCAGTTAAGCATCTGCCTTGGGCTCAGGTCATGATCCCAGGGTTCTAGGATCAAGCCCCACATCGGGCTCCCTGCTCTGCAGGGAGCCTGCTTCTCCCTCTGCCTCTGCCTGCTGCTCCCTCTGCCTACCACTCCCCCTGCTTGTGCTCACTCTCTCTATCAAATAAATAAATAAAACCTTTATAAAAAAACCACAATGAGATATCACTTCATACCTTTTAAAATGGCTAATATTAAAAAGACAAGAAATAGCAAGTATTAGCAAGGATGCAGAGAAGAGGGAACCCTTGTGCACCGTTGGTGGGAACGCAAACTGGTGCAGCCACTGTGGAAAATAGTATGAAGGTTCCTCAAAAAATTAAAAATAGAACTACCGTACAATCCAGCGATTGATTACACTAGGTATTTTTCTAAACAAAAATGAAAACACTAATTCAAACAAATATATACACCTCTATGTTCATTGCAGCATTATTTACAATAGTCAAGATATGGAAACAACCTAAATGCCCATCAATGGATGAATGGAAAAAGAAAAGGTAGTGTATACATACATTACTCAGCCATAAAAAAAGAATGAAACCTTGCCATTTGCAATGACATGGAGGGACCTTGATATGCTAAGTGAAGTAAGTCAGAGAAAGACAAACATCCTACGATTTCTCTTAAATATGGGATCTAAAAAACAAAACAAATGAACAAACAAAACTCACAGATACAGAGAAGAGATTGGTGGTTGCCAGTGGTGGTGGTTGTGGGGTGGGTGAAATGGCTGAAGAAGACGGACATGTACAGACTACCAGTTATAAATAGAATAAAAAGTCAGGGGGATATAATGTATAGCATGGTGACCATATACAGTGGTAGTGTAGTGCACATTTGAAAGTTGCCAAGAGAGTAAATCTTTAAAGTTCTTAACTTTTCTTGTGTAGTGATAATTTTGCAGTATGTACAAATATTGAATCATTGTTTTACATTTGAAATTAATAGAATATGTCAATTATACCTTAATTTTAAAAAAAAAGAACACTGAGCTTAGTAATCTGTCAAGTGTTTGAATATCTCATTCTTCAGTGTTGTTATGCTAGAAATTTGGATAATTGATAGATTTTCTTAATTTTTATTTCAGAGGGTGTTGGTTGTTGCTTATGTTTTGGTGTTTGGACATAATGGAGTCCCTTGTTCACCTATGATTTGCCAGATGTAATTCTAAATCTTGCTGTTATAGTGTAGTCAAGTGTAAGAAACATTGTACATATTCCACATATCAGTGTTTTTTCGTCCACATGAATGACTTTCCATAGTAAAGCAAAGCTACAGAAACTTCAGGAAGAGACAAGGGGAGGAGACTTTACTAGGGTAGACATTGATGGTTCCTGAAGACAGATGGTCTGATGTCATTGAAGGAGGTGGAGCTGACGGCCATGAGGTGTGGTACCCGCCGTCACTGGTTATGTTCTATATTATGCCCTTGAACTCTGCACTGGATTGATCTAGGCTTCATTCGGCACACTGTCATGCACAAAATATCATGGTTTACATGTGCCCAGGCTCAGAGTTTCTGGAGAATTTTCCAGCTGTCTTTGTGGCTACTCTGATACTCAACAGGGTCATTCACCTTCCAGTGCCTCGGGGATGCCTCCGGGTCTGTTGAGGGTGCGTGTGTACATTTGAAACTCCGCTCCTTGGAATGGAAGGAGAGAATGTGGGGTTCCCTTAGAAAATGAAGGGGGATGGTTGCTGTTTTGGTTTCCTGGTTCCAAAACTCGGGAGTTGCATACTTGACCTCTCGGGCATGTGTCAGTGTCAGGCGGGGCAGCTGGTGACCCTGGAAGTCGGGGGCATCCTGCCACCCCTGACCTCAGAGCCTCCTCCAGTGGCCCGATTCCTGCAAGTGTTTGCTGCCAGCACTCCAGGTGTGCGGTAGACACCCCACAAAGTCTTCATCAAGACCTGAGTCCTGTGATCTTCGCGATTGAGAAATGCGGAAGGGTTTGGGGATTGAATGGATAGCCACGTTCTTCTAGGTGACTCCTTGGTGCCAAGGTTAATTCTATGACAGTTAACCTGAAAACCACCTCGGGGGACATACAAGGCTCCTCTTCTCTTGATGTTAAATTCAGTGGGTTGAGGCCCATGGAAATGCAAAGGGCTAGTGACCTTAATTCAAGGCTCAACGCCCTCTGAGGTCTGTATCGGTAGCATCAAAGTGATAATCTGGAAGTCTTTAGCCAGGAGACCACTTGAGCAGGGAGGCACGTGCCTCTGCTCTTTCTGCCACTGGACAACCTAGGCACATCGTTTCAAATACTACTGATACAAACATGCATCATCCTCTGCTCTTTCTGCTTCTCGATGCTTTGAAATAACAAGGCTGAGTATCCTTTGACTGTTTGGCAGATGTGTAGTCTGTTCATTTTAATTGTAGTGGAAGCCTTTTTAATTGTGTGAGTAGGAAGTTCCTGCAGTAATAATCCCTGGGAAGGAAGGTATTTTGTCATGAGTTGTGCTGACCATAGCTCAGCCCCCTTTGCTGAGGAGAACCTTTAGCAGCAACTCTGGTGGTTCAGTGAGGGTCCATGCAGGTGCGTGCACCCAAGAAGGAGCTCTGCTGGCCCAGGTGTGAGCAGTGGAGTGGAGTCTCACCTGTGCCTTATTGGTCCTGCGGGGACTTGTCTCAGGCAGCTAGGCTGTGACCTTCCAGGTGGCGTGCTCTCCAACCCACGATAGACCCTCGGATTATCAGCCTGCACCACAGAACCTGAAGATCCTTCTCAGAAGAAAATGCTGAGGTCCTTCTCTCTCCATCAGACCATTTCCTTGTGGAAAACAACCAGGAGATGATTTTGTCTTACTGAAGCCAGAAACTGAGCATCATTCCTCAGGCTCTGTGACTTCAGAACATGACATTCGTGTCTCAGAAAACTTATTTTTAGGGGCACCTGGGTGGCTCAGTTGGTGAAGCATCTTCCTGTGGCTCAGGTCATGATCTCGGGGTCCTGGGATCGAGCCCCGCATCAGGCTCCCTGCTCAGCGGAGAGCCTGCTTCTCCCTCTCCTTCTGCCCCTCCTCCTGCTGGTGTTCTCTCTCTCTCAAATAAATAAATGAAATCTTTAAAAAAAAAAAAGTTTTTTTAAAAAGAAAGAAAACTTATTTTTAAACAAAAGAATCCTTTGGCACCGCACAGTTCAGAATGGGATAAAATGATGGAGTATGTGAACATTTCCTCTATCAACCGGTTCTGTGCCCACCAGATTTGCCACAAAGGGCCGCATGAGAGCCAGTTTTCCAAATCCTGAATGTCATTCACTGAACTGAACCATTTAGTCTTGTGCATGTATTTATTCTCCACCCTAGTTCTTGGGGTGGGCGGAGAAAGCTCATCTTTCCATGAGGAGTTCGCAGCAGGAGGGACTGGAGTTCCTGGGTGGTTTGGCCAGGGCGTGTGGAGCATCCAGGGGAATTTGCACGATGGGCCCTGCCGGGTCACAGCAGAGCTGGGACAGCCTGTTGCTGTCGCCCTGCTGAGGCGGCCGAGCTTGAGTAAGGCCAGCTGTCTGCAGGGCACATCGGCCGGCCAGCCAAGAGGCTCCCCCAGGATCTCCCCTCAGCTGACACGGGCTCTGCCACGGGAACGTGAATCTGATGGGAAAATAGCAAGGCCGTTAGGAAGGGGTCAGAGTGGGCATGTTCCAAGGATCAGGGACCAGGGACAGAATGGTCTGTAGGCCCCAGGCCTGTGCAGAGCCAGAACATCTGAAGCCCATGCCCCCTAGACACCTTTGCCCCATTTCTGCCCTGCTCCACCTCCTGAGAGCCGGTGAACTGCCCCTTTGGCAAAGGACAAAATTGGCCCAACACCACCTAGTCATCGTGGGGCCACATATCCGAAGTGTGTTCATAAGAGGGACTTTCTGTGAGCTGTCCTCACGTTTGTGAGAATCCTTCTTGGGAGTGTGATTGCTGCTTCCTGACTGGGAGCCTGGGACAGAACAGACCGCGTGGAGGGACGTGTCCACGCCGGCCTATCGGAGGCTCTGGGGTCATCGGAGAGACCAAGGAGAGACTTCTTATGGGGTGACGTAACTTGGCACCTGTCTGTGTTGCAGGAGGGTTGGAGGTGACGGGCTGAAGTCAGGTGTGGTCTGGCTTTTCTTGAAGAGTCAAAAAGAATCATTCGCAAGACCTTGTGACCGGGGAGGTGGTCACCATCCTGACAGCCCAGCCCTTCAGAGGAGCGGCCCTCAACCGAGGAGGGGACATGGGCATCCCAAGGAAAAGGCACACAGGGAGCCCCGTGAGGGCCAGAGTCTACGTGGTTTATTCAGAGTCCTCTGGAGGCAAGATGCAGCTTCCCAAAGCTGGGGCAGCTGGAGGCAGCCGTTCCCAAAGGATGGGTAGGAGGCTCCATGAGGAGACGGGCCCATGGAGGACCACAGCCCCAACACCGTGTGGAGGGGGCATCCACCCGCAGGGTCCAGGCTCCAGGGTCAAGTGTGCGCTGGGTTTCGGGCGTCTCGGTGCTTGAAGGAGCAACAGGGGCGACTTGGAGAGCAGGCACCAGTCTTGCCTCCAGCGATGGGCCGGGGTGGGCAGAGCTGTTCTGCAGAGTGGGCTCGAGCTCTGAGGAAGAATTTAACAGATGGACGGGACAAGAACCCCCTTCCAGCTGAGGGCGGAGCAGGTGTGAGGTCTGAATTTCTGAACTGTGGACTTCTGTCTGTCACTCTCCTCACCTGCAATCCCACCTCTTCCTCTGGGCTCCTGTCTTGTGTGCGTGATTACATCACATTAGAAATCAGTCAGGAACAGGTTCTAGAAAGTCAGGGTGCGGGAGAGCCCAGATGGGAGGTGAGCCCTCAGCACGGCCACCGGCCCCGGCAGGTCGCGGCTGACAGCCCTGCACTCACTCTTCTGCACCGTTGCTCACATGGCCGGGAGGGAGGTGGTCTCAGCAAGTTCTCGCTCACAAAGAAATGCCTTCCTGCTGCCGAATGGGGTCTCAGAACCTGTCTCGATGTTTGGCAGCGTGATACGCAAATTCACATTTGAGTGATTGTTAAAAACTCTAAAGAAGCAGTGCATGACAGAAAGGTACCTGAAACGGGTCCATCTGTCTGTCGGGTGCCAGCCCTCTGCATCCCGCTCAGCGCCGCACGCAACGTCAGGAGGCTGGTGGTGCACAATTCGACATAAGGATCGTGGCTTTACCTGTGGGGTGGAACTGTGAACCACTTGAAAGACTACTTTTAAGATGTCAGTGCTGCAGACTTTACCTGCTGGAAACACCCCAGGTCATCCCATGCTTTCGCAGCGGGGCGCATGCCGGCAGAGTGACAGGAAGCCGTGGCTGGTCGGCCAACGGTTCAGGCTGCGTGCTAGGGGACCGAATGAGGGTGGCCTGCTCACCACGTTGTGATGTCTGGTTGTAGGAATGCCCGCTCCTTCCCAGCTCTTGTTTTCTGAATCAGAGCTGGTGTGACCGGTGGGCATAAAGAAAGCCAGCTGAACAGACGTGGCCCAGGCAGCTGGACGTGGTCAGCGACCAGACCACAGGGTGGACGGTCCCAGGAGAGCCCTGTCCCACAGGGTCTGCCACATCAGTGCTGGTCATTCAGGGCTTCTGGACTCCATGTCCCGTAAGGGGGGTGGTCCATCCAGCCCTGTGTCCCCGCTCACAGACGAGGCTTGCTCAGGGTGCAGGAGGGTGGCAGGTCTTCACTGTGTCAGTCGGGACTGGGTGTCCAGCTCGCGCAATCACGTGACATCAGACAGGGCAGGGCCCTGTGCTCTGAGCATCTTTAAAATCAGGCTCCATGTAAGTAGGAAGATGTTTCCTGGGTGCTTTCTGTTCTCCACACTAATCACGTCCCACAGTCATAGTCTGAATCCTCTCAGGAGACCCGCTGCATGCCAGCCACACCTGAGCACTGTCTACGCTCCTCGGTTCCTCCCTCGCAGCAGACCAGGAGACGGAGGCTGAGCTAGCCAGCTATTCTGTTCAGGGTCCCACAGCAATGAGTGCCACCTGGGTGCAACCCGGGCTCTGTGGACTCCTGTTCGCACCCCACGTTGCTGGTCATTCAGGGAGGTTCCCTCCGACCCAGAACCCAAGGGCGAGGCCGCGTGTTGCCAGGAACACAGCCGTCCTTCCTGGCTTTGTGACTTGTCTCCCTGTCGCCTCCCCCAGGACGCCGGAAGCCAGCAGATCGGGTTCTTGCTCGGAAGCTGCGGAGTCACCGTGGCCTTGACGAGCGACGCTTGCCACAAAGGGCTGCCAAAAAGCCCAACGGGGGAGATCCCGCAGTTCAAAGGTACGCCGCCACCCGGAGCCTTGCTGGGGACTCCACGCAGGAAGGTCCTGCGTCTCCTCAGGTCCCAGACACGCTCTTGTACACACAGCCGCCTCCCGTAACACGTCCCCTGTCGCCTGCCGTGTGGCCCGGTGTAGCTGGCGGTGTCCATGCTGCTGATGTGGTCTGAGGCTTGACGGCAGCACTGCAGGTCCCGCCTGGCTCGTGGTGCTGCCACATGGGCCACGGGAAGGGGATGGGATGCTGCGGACCTGCGTTCTGGGTCACGGTCCCCTGAGTGGGATTGTTCTTTATTTCCAAGGTTGGCCAAAGCTGCTGTGGTTTGTCACCGAGTCAAAGCATCTCTCCAAGCCCCCTCGAGATTGGTTCCCACACATCAAAGATGCGAACAATGACACCGCGTACATCGAGGTGGGTCGCAGGGCTACACGCGGGCTCCTGACGGGTGGGCAGACTGGACTGGCTGTCTCCTCGGAACCCCCGCCTGCACGGCGTCCTCTTGTTTCAGTATAAGACGTGCAAGGACGGGAGCGTGCTCGGGGTGACCGTGACCAGGATCGCACTGCTGACCCACTGCCAGGCCCTCACCCAGGCGTGTGGCTACACAGAAGGTACAGCCGGGCCCCGACAGGAGACTGCGTCCCTGGGCGGAGGGTGTGGGCCGGCAGAGGGATTGTGTCACGTCCCCACCCCCACAGTAGGAGTAGTATCCCGTTTATGTGCGGCTCGGCAGCCGGCGCCTTCTCGTCCTCGCCAGGCCTCCCCTGCGCAGGGAGGGACAGCTCTTGTGGCTCTTCTGCTCAGGACGCCGGTCCTGGTGGGTCAGGCCCACCCCGGTGGCCTCACTTAACTGCATTTACCTTCACAGAGGCCCCATCTCCAAGTTGCACCACGCCAGGTGAGGGTTCCACCCATGAAGTCAGGGTACACCACTCAGGCTGTCACAGTTGATTCCATGAGAATTCATCCCTGGGTGCATGTTAGGGTCTTTTGGGGATCTTAAAAATAAAAGCCCATGTTCAGCCCTCCCTAGCACCTCAGAATCTCTGATGGGGTTTGTGCGAGCTCCCAGAGGTGGGCGACCGCAGTCCGGAGCGTGGTTTTCATGATGCGTGTTCTTTCCCCTGAGCGGACGGAGGTGGGGTCACCAGAAGTAGCCAGGGCTCATAAATGGCAGGGTCGACGCAGATACCCTGCTCCCCCCAGCTGGGGCTTCTGTGACCAGCTCCCTGCCCTGGGGACTGAGCGGCAGCCCCGCGGCTGGTGGATCGGGTGCTCTTCTCCTCATACTGTTCTCATTCTCTTGCTCTCTCCCCCCATCCTCCTGGTGATCTCCTTTGTAAAAAACAATCTGTTGGTGCCATAGGAACGTTCTGGCTAATGCTCAGTCCCTGGACTAGTTTCCAAGATGTTTTCTCATCGAGACACATGCCGCTGATCACTACCCCCCTGCTTGCCAGGGCTTTCTGTCTTAATTACGATGCTTCCTGCAACCTCCTGACCATACTCCTTGCCCTACTTCTCGGAGGTCCAGGGCTGTGGCTTTGACAGGTGTCACAGAGGAAATGTGCACACGCACACGCTCCATACTTCTGAGTGTAACATGCTTGTAGAAAATGGGACAGAGGACATTTCCTTTGAGCGTGGCCTCCTGTCCCCTCTGTG
>NW_023270453.1:20781618-20796907 GCF_011800145.1 Mirounga leonina
CGTGGGAGTGAGCACGTGGACCACCCCCAAGGCCTCGTCCCCCCCACCCCCGTGGGAGTGAGCACGCGGACCCCCCCAACCCCGCGGGAGTGAGCACGCGGACCCCTCCCCAGGGGCTCGCGGGAAACAGTATCTTTCCTCCCCGCTCCTGGCGTTCAGACTGCGGTGATGTTACTCACGTCTTGGGTTCGGGGCACTTCTCCCTTGCGTGTGATTTGGCTGTGATGTTCTTGCTCTTTTTCCTTTCTGTGAGTCTATGTTTGTGAATATTGTGGAAGCCGGCTCCGTTATGCTATAGGGGGAGACCTTACGGGTCTCCGCATGGTGACAGTTCGGCTCCCATGCCCCGTCGTTGTTAGTGCCATCTGATGAGGGAGGACAGTTCGAAGCTGCAGCGGGTTTGTGGACACACAGCCTTGTTATTTAAGATGTGCTCAGCCCTTAGCACATGCACAGTGTGACTGCTCACGGGCTGGCCGTGCATGTCCTGGATGATGTCCACTCCCTGCTTCTCTAAGCTTGTGCTGGAACTGTCTTTGCAGAGGTAGAGAATTCTAGCGGCTTTTGCCTGAGCGATGGGACATAAATACAGAAGGCAGGATTTGTGGTTTCTCAGGCAGAATTTGTTAGGAGGAGGGCACACGAGCATCGTCCAGACTGAGGGTTGGGGGTCCAGACTAGCCCTTCCTGCTGTGGTTCACCTCTGCCCCTGGATGCCGGGCCGTGGTAGGATGCGGAAACACAGCTCCATGTGGATGCTCCCGTGGTGACCGCAGGGGCGGGGACACCGGCTGGCCTCAGCCCTGCCTTCTGCAGCTCTGTGCCTCCGGGCCCGTCACCCGCCCCTGGTCCCCCTGGACCACGGCGTTCCTACCTGTCGGACGCGGTGACGGTCCCGCGTGAGGACCGCACAGCCCGATGTGCGGCGAGCACGTAACCCACCTCCCTGCCCAGTGGTTGTGGCAGCCGCCTTCTCTGCTGCCATTCGTGTTTCTCCTTGATGTCACTGGGTGGGGACCGCTGTGACGGGCCTTGTTGGTGTTGTCACCCATGGCTCACCCTTCCCTTGGACCTGCAGGTTCTGAGTCTCTTGCAGCCACTTCCCAGAGCCAGTCCTGTCTCCTGCCAGACGCACACGCTCCTCTCTGGCGTCTTCTGGATGGCAAGTGGTGCTCTTGGTTCCCAGGGTGGAGCAGGCAGCAAGCTCGTGACGGGCCCAGGCCTGTTGTGTCCCCACGTCCAGCGTGGCGGGGTGCGGGTTCCTCTCCTGCTGGCATTTGGCAGTCACCCCATGTGTTGCTTGCAGAGTGTCATGAACATGATGCACGTGATCAGCATCCCATACTCGCTGATGAAGGTGAACCCCCTCTCCTGGATTCAGAAGGTCTGCCAGTACAAAGGTACGTCTCCAGGGCCCTCAGGTGTGTGGCTCCCTCTTTTTTAATAGCTCACGGTCTGATGGTGTGCTTATTAACGCCCTGCTCTCCACTGTTCCCGCAGCAAAAGTGGCTTGTGTGAAATCCAGGGACATGCACTGGGCGCTAGTTGCACATAGAGATCAGAGAGACATCAACCTCTCTTCCCTCCGGATGCTGATCGTGGCCGACGGCGCAAATCCCTGTAAGTGACCCACCTGTTCCACCTGGAGGTGCAGCCGGCAGCCAGAGAGCCTCGTTCTCCACATCCCGTTTCTGCACTTTGCTTTTGCTTTTCTAGTCGTTGCCTTGGTTAGGAAGCTGCCTTAAGTTAATGACCTCCCAGTGTGACTCACCGAAACCTCGAGGCACCACAGTCGGTGGCGGGGAGCCAGGAGCCCGCAGGCCCGCCGCCCTGGGCTCGAGGCCCGGTGTTTCCACATCCTGATTCCATAGAGAAAAATCCTAACTTTCTGGTTTTAATCCTTCTCTTTCTTTAGCTGCAAAATGGTACCTAAATCATAAGATATTATGAGGATTAAATGAAGTGGTTTCTCTATCTTGGGATGTTTTGTGCTCAGGAAATAGTAATTTATTACTTTATGATCTATAGTAATTTTATTGATCAGGGAAGTAATATGTCATTTTAATGGAATTTCGTTATCAAATCCTATAGGAAACACCACCCAGGTAAAGCAAATTAGCAGTCCCATAGAATGCCATTAACCTACCTTAAGAAATACCGCTCTGGGTTGAAACAAAACGCAGCTAGCTTGTTTTTGATGAGAGTGAGTGAGCCAGAAGCAGAGTGAGTGAAGGAGAGCGTGTGTTTCTGTCCATCTGTAAATGGTGCCACATGTACATTCGTAAATTAAAGCAGCACATACTTTCTCAAAGAAAATCTGATACGCAAACAGGGGCTTGCAGTCAGAGGATTTAGTATTACTTGTATACATGATTCTTGCATTTCCCAGAGAACTCCATGAATTGCAAGCTGCTTTAAGGCATCTGGTTTGAGCCATCCGTCTGCTGAAGCCAGGCTGACCTGTGTTAGGAAGTGGTCTCACGGGTGGGCGCCTGGTGGTGACTCCCCCGATCTCACCAGGTGCGCTGATACAGGAGAGAGTTTTCTTCGCTTAGTTTAGACCTACTCATCTCAGAGACATGCATATGGAACATGGTGGAGCAGGCCTGGGGAAAGGCTCACAAGCTCATCGGCCACAGAAACGTTTAAATACAGAGGTTACACTTGTAATCCTTGAGTTCTGTTGGCCTGAAAGAATCACCTCTCATGGTAACGTGAGCAGTTAGCGGTACTGAATGGAGCGTGTTTCCGCGCGGCCGGCCTCAGCCCCACCTGAGAGGCGTGGGAGTGGTGGGGTGGCTGCGGTCGACCCTGCACTTCTGCAGGCTGACTGTCACCCCTTCCTCCTGCAGGGTCCATCTCGTCCTGTGACGCATTTCTCAACGTCTTCCAGAGTAAAGGCCTGCGTCAGGAGGTCATCTGTCCATGCGCCAGCTCCCCAGAGGCTCTCACCGTGGCCATACGGAGGTACAGCCGGGCCCTGCAGGGCCGGCCTGGGTGGGGGGCTGCCTGCCGCAGCTCATGTCTGCGGGGCGGGGAGGGCAGGACCCAGCCTGTTCGGGACCAGCTTCGTTTCCTTGCATGCACAGGAATGGGCCCTTCAGCATGGTCCTCATTCGCTAGTCAGAAACCCTCTCTCCCTCTGGGCAGTGACCCTGTCTCCCAAGTAAGTGGACGCCCATATGCTCGTCACCCACATGTCCACGTGCTACCGTCTGGGTCAGGCGTTATTCTGGGGCGGGTTGGGTGAATGCTGTCTGGTTTGAGTGCAGTGTTTGCAGCCGGGCCTATGGACGTGCCCAGTGCGCCACGACACCCTGAATTTTTAAAAACCCTGGTTTTCTGAGCTGTTGAGCTATGGATGGCCCATTGCAGGGCTCCAGTGTGCACGTGGGTGTGGGCCTGCATCGCTCATGCCCTCGGTCGTGGTTCAGTCCGCCTTCACCACCTGCCCCAGCGCCACGCGCACTGTTACAGGTGCCGTGGCTACGGCCGCGTGAACCTGATCCCACCCAGGCTGAGAGGTGCAGGGAAAGCCTCTCTGATCGTCACCCGCCGTCCGCCATCCTCACAACGTGGGAAGGGAGCGTTGGCATCATCTGGGTACTTCCAGCTCGGGATCTGACTTGTTTTTCGGTATCTGGGTGTCCGTCCGCTCATGAGGTTTTGCTCTGCGTCACACGAGCGTGCTCCACTGTAAGGGGCGCAGAGCACGTGGAGTTCCGCCCTCTTACTGACAGGCTGGGCTTCCCAGAAGTACTCACTGGGAGACTGTTTGTAAATGAGATGCTTTCTCACAGTTTTAGCTGGTAGTTAGTGTAAAATTAGCCAGACTGTCTAACGGGCTGGGAAATCAAAAACCTTTAGCATATCAGGAGCAAGTTTAATTTTGATTGAACCAGAAATCAGAAGTCCGTAACAATGTAAACTGATGAGGAAAAACAGCACCATGAACCACCTTTGTTAGAAGGTGTCACAGCTGTCCTAGCAGGAGGCGCCCCCCAAACAGTCCCCCAAGTGGAAGTCTGGCCTCGGACAGAGCGCTGGAGGCCGCGCTGGTGGACGGGCCAGCACCGCGTTCTTCCAAGATCAGGATTCAGCCGTCCCGGTGCAGCCCGGCCACGGGGTCCCGGGCGGGTCCTCTCTCCGTGGCCTCCGCGGCCTCCCACCTGAAAGCGTTAGGGTTGTGCCGCGGTGTGACGTAGCGCCGTTGCCACAGGTAAGTCACAAGGTGAGGGACTGAGACACGTGGACACTCCAGCTGTTAGCGTCCGATGGTGTGATCGTGTGCTCTTTCTAGAAATCTGTTTTCTGTGCGTTAGGATTATGGACTATGCCAGAGTTGCTTGGCACAGGGAGGAGTCAGTGAAGGACTTGTAGTTGTTTCTCTAAAAATGTGAAATCGTTAAAATCTTCAAGAAGATTAAGAAACAGGCAAATTAAGTGCTGCTATTTCCTGGGCTCATGTTCAGTGGCCTCCAGTGCACTTCCCCTGGGGTCAGAGGCCGCACACATCCCCGCGCGTCACCATGCTTCCCATGCATCCCTGCGTGTCCCCATGTGTCCCCATGCTCCTCACGCATCCCTGTGCATCCTCATGCTCCCCACACGTCCCCATGTGTCCTCATGCATTCCCGCGCATCCCCATGCTTCCCGCGCATCCCTGCCTGTCCCCATGTGTCCCCATGCTCCTCACACATTCCTGCACATCCTCATGCTCCCTGCGTGTCCCCATGCGTCCTCATGCTCCCCGCGCATCCCCATGTGTCCCCATGCTTGCTGCACATCCCCACGTGTCCCTGCATGTACCCATGCTATGCACACATCCCTGTATATCCCTACATGTCCCCATGTATCCTTATGCTCCCTACTGTCTCCATGGTCCTCACACTCCCTGCGTGTCCCCGCACGTCCCCACACAACCCCTACACAGACCTGCCTTGGCTGAGTGCACCATTATCGGGCTGGAAGGGGTGGATTCAGAGTCCCTCGACCTTCACTGCCGGAGCCTGTGGACATTGCTGCTCCTGCGTGTGAGGCTGCGGACTGGCCGGCTCCCGCTCTGAGCAGGGGAGAGAGCAGCCGTACTTGCAGAGACACGAGTCCACCAGCCAGCCTTGCTTTGAACCGAGTTGGCTTCTCTCACAGCCGACCACGGTCTGGCGGCCACTCTCACATCCTCAAGGTCTCGTCTGCTATTTCCCAATTAGGCGGTAGAAGAGCAAGGAGCCAGGACAGGGCAGTGGATACCAGTGAGCTCAGAGAGAGGCTCACTCTTTCCTCAAACACCGTTGATTGACAGGCAGAGTGATTTCGTGTCTGTCACCCCTACAGTGAAAAATACCATACAACCGAAAGGTGCATCAGTAACACGAAGAAACTCTCAGTTTCCCTAACATGTAGTCTGTAATCCTTGCTTATATTCTGGTTTACAGACTTTGATATAAAGTGGTCTTTGCCTGGTGGCTCACCCTGAGCTTTTTTCTAAATGAAGACACCGTCTTCTCCCAGAGAATCCTAGGCTCGTCAGCCACCTTCCGGGTCTCTCTGCAGACCCACCACTCCTTCAGTGCTCAAGAATCACAGGAATGCGCATTAACTGCTCATGGCTGCGTGTCTGGAAGGGGAAGTGAGAGACTCATGTTGCTGGGACCCACTTACCACGGGCAGAGCCCCGTTCCCGCCTCACGCGGGTCAGTGGTGGGTCGAGTATTGGCCTCTGGTGGGTGCAGCAGAGTTGCTCCGGAGGAACAGCTGAGCCTGACATTGTCTGCGCCGTCCTGTCCTTGCCGAGGCCATGAGGGTTTAAATGTGTCTGTTCGTTTTGCCGTGAACTTTCCGGGCTGCCTATTTCAGAATAAAGACACGAGCCCTATGCTGGGGAATGGCCCCATGGGGATAGCCCAGTGCGTCCTGAGGACTCTCGACAACGGTCCGCTGGCCCCGGGCCTCACGGTCACTCCTGGTGACAGTGAAGCGTGACCCCTTCCGCTTTGCTCCTACGTAAAGCAAGGGGCCATAAGATCCACAGGGGGAAAGGTCTAGTTTTAATGCTAAGATATTTGTGTTTCCCTATTGACGTATTGGTTGTAGCCAAAAAAAGATAATTTTGGAAAAGATCCTTGTAAGAAATCGAGGGTCTTTATACATTATGGTTTCATCCCTTCGAAGCGCTCACAAGCACGTGTCTCTGCACTGTTCGCACTGTCCTTCTTGGTTTCACATCCATCTGTGCCTGTGGCCAAAATCGAAGTAGAAGGATATTCTAGAAATCTAGACTAAAATCCCCACGGAGACACCTGAAGTGAAGAAGCAGAAGAAGCAGGCTGCAGGTAGCATTAAAAGTCATGCTGCAGTTCTTAAAACCAGTGCTTTTGGACAGTGCCTCGTGTGTCTTGGCTGAGTGACTTCATGTCCTGGAGACGTCCTGGGTCCTGGGGAAATGCGGCCTCTGATTGCACGCTCCCGCCCAGAGCAGATCTGGGGAACAGCGCCCTGCCCAGTCCTGTGCACGCGGGCGAGCAATCGTGCTGTGTGGGCCGAAGCCGCCGGCAGACCCCTTGTGCTGAGAAGCTGCATGGTAGTGCTCCGGTGAGACTTGGCATCACAGACTGCGTCCTCATCCCTCGGAGAGAATCTGTGGGTCCCGTGGACACGGTTCAGGCTGCGCTGCAAGACCGGGCCGCTGGTGGGTGTCCACCAGATCCGTGCTGGGGCGTCACACCCCTTGCGTTGTCTGCCCAGAGTGGTATAGATTCAGGAGATTTCTTTTAAAAAGTGTCATCGTGATTTCAAGGCCACCTTATGCAGCAAAGAGGCAGGTCTCTACAGTGACTGACTCTCTGCTGTGTCCCCATGGACCAGTTATCCTCTGAGACCCTCAATTTCTCCACCCACAGAGGAAGAAAATATGAACTGGTGTGTGTGCTAACACGTGTGCACACACCCCCAGTCCCCGATGAGAACACACGTGTCTGCTAACATGTATGCACACACACACACACACACACCCGGTCCCCCTGCCCTGGTCGTCAGCCCTTGGCCCAGCAGCTTGCAGTCTGGGCCCTCACCCCCCGCCCACCACCCCCACCGCAGGCTGCGTAGCTTCTCCCTGTCCACAAAAACTTAGGTTAGATCCAGAACTGTGCAGAGACTGGACACTGGTTTCCATCTCTTAGATTTTGGCCATTGTCTTGGCAACTCAGTTCTCCTTTCACGTGGGAAGGAGGGTGGCAGGTGGAATGCACACAGATTTCAGTGCAAGCATCTTCCTCCAGCAATGTCTGCTCCCACTTTCCTTCAGAGAAGCTGTGTAAGCAGTCTGAACCTCCGGCTCCCCCACCTCCCTGCCACCCGGTCCCCTTGGTGGCAGCTCGGCTGCAGGAGTGCATGCTGCTCCCAGGTCTGGCCGTGCTCCGTCCCTCCTTCCACGCCACCCGGCCCCGGCATCCTCACTGTTCCCCTACCGACAGGCCCAGGAGCTTATGCTGGAGCCATGTGGCCTGCCTGCCGAGCCCGCCTTTGCTGGCATCCCGACCGTGGTCCTCCGGGCTTGTCGCCCTCCCCTCCTCTTCCCTTCACATCCTCCACCTCCCCACGTGCCGTGGGACTTACGGGTGTCTTTATTGTTCAGTCTGTCCCGGCCTCGTAGATACTTTTTGAATAAACGAGTGAAAGAAGGATTTTCAGTATGTGAAGGACCTGCGCACGCGCTTGCCTCTGAGCACCTTGCAGACTCTCCAGAAGCAGTGCTGAGAAGCGCCAGAGCTTTTCACAGGCGTCCCGGTGAGACCAGCTCATACACATGTGCAGGCGGGTCTCTAGCTCGTGTTTGGCCGAGTGGAGTCGTGTGTTCTCCTCTGTCTGTGTGTTTGCCTTTCTCACGACGATCCAGATGCAGCTCTGAGCCTAGAGTTTGGTGTCATATTCTGGTTTCCTGATTCAGCAGCAGCAGGAGGGCCGTGTCCTTACCGCCACCTGTGGGCGGCCCCCCGAGGTTGGTCCCGAGACAGACGGACTGTGGGGGCGGGGGGAAGGAGGGGGAAGTCTTGGGTAGCAGCCTGCATGCGTCCGCAGTGATGCACTAACATAGGGGCAGAAGGGCAGCTCAGGGCCCCAGAGTAGGGCCGGGATGCTTCCCACCAGAACTTTGGGAGCAACCCCCAGGATTTAAGTCACTACGTAGGAACTGTGGAAGCTAAGGGGTTCACGAGAACAGAGAAGTGAGCAAATGTAGCGCCCTCGGCCCTACCAGGCTCCGAGCAAGAGCCACCCACAGCCCCTCCCGGGCCCCCACCCCGTTGGCTGGGACATCTCCTCAGAGCCCACCCGTTCTGCAACGGGTATCCTCCCAGGCCCACAGGTAAATCGGGACAGGAAGGGATAGGAACACGAGGTACAACCATAGCATTCTTAGTAGAATTAGGGATAACGGCATAATCCAAATCAAGACGGGCCTCTGGGTACAGCGGCTGTCCCACGTCTGTTCCCTTGCTGGATGCCGTCCCTCGGTCTGGTGGCTGTGCTCTTCCATGTGACTGTGAGGCCCACAGCACGCGTGGACACTGCTGCACACCGGCGGCCACACAGATGAAGCCACCACCATGAGCCTCATGTGGAGGCGAGCGTGGGTGTCGAGGACTGGTGGTCAGACTCGTCAGGAGAGGAGGGAGTGTTCACGTTTAGAACCTGTTTCTTTCACTGACCTGTCATGTTTAAGTCATTTTCAAACAAATAGGACAGAAACAGCACTCACTTGCGTTTTATGAACATGTCCCTCTCTGTGAATAGGAGGGCAACTCCCCATTCCCGGTGTTGTACGTGCACGACCGTCCACAGAGACATTGGGACAAATTCTTGCTTTTGTAGAACGAGCCCGTGCACTTAACTTCATGTTGGGTTATTTCTTCCCCAAGCACAGTGGGGACTCGGGAGTTTCCACATGGAAACGGTAGAAGCTGGGTTAGTGAGTAGAGACCGCCTTACTCATTCCTTTCAAGCTGCTCTGAGTGGGGGTCCAGGATGGTTGGTCCATACTCCGGTGGTCCCAGGGTGAGGACAAAATGGGCACTTTCTCGGACGTCTGTATTAAGACCAAAGTGGGAAGGGTTGCATCCTCATGTTTTGTTTCTATTCGTAGGATATTTTATAAAGAAAAAAGTGTTTGGCTGCTAGGTTGCCTGATTTTGTTGGAAAAAAGCCCTGCCCCCTTCGAGGGGGACTGACCACCCCTCGTTCAGATGGGTTTGAGGACTGACATTCTCCTTTCTTCTCTTGTCCTGTGCTTAATAACCTTCCCAGGACAGCTTGCGAGCCAGGTAACGAAGAAGAGGCTGGACTTCCAGTAAGCAGCTCAGAGCCGCTGAGTGCTCGCTTGGCTCTCACTGCATTTAGTTAGGACACAGTACCTGGTTAATGTGTGTGGTCAGCACTGACGATGAAGTTGGAGGTGTGTTCCATTACTCACGACTGTGGGACTTTTGGTCTTTCCCGGAACATGCGTCTGTCTGGTTTTCTTCTGTGAAACACGTACGTGGGTCGGCCAGCCGAGTAGCTACGGCAGGGCTGCCAGGTGCCCGGGGTTTGCGCGCGTGGGGACAGCCATGCACGCCCGTCAGCTTCTCAGACTGCTCCAAGCTGGCCTGTGCAGAGCAAAGAGCTGGGCCTCACAGGCTGGTGCCCATGGCTGTTCGTTATCCTGATGTCCCTCCTCTGGTAAGCAGAACACCTGTCACCAACACCAAAGTGAGTGTATTGGAAGGTTCTGGGGCCCAGAGTTTTCAACGGGAGCCTCGGACATCCCACCTGAAACAGGCGGGGTGCAGAGCTGGTCCCGAGAGCCAGCCGTAGGACTCTGGCCGTGGCCTGGGGACAGTAGCCAGTGCCCTGGCTTCCTGTCCAACCACGTGTTTGCCACAGTATTTAATGTCTTTCTTTTTAAAACTGTCATCATGCAGGTATATGTTTGTGTTTCCTTCTTTGAGGATTAGTTGTAAAATTCAAAATATTGGAGAAATATGACTTTATGATGTGTAAACTCATCTGTAGAATTATTTTAAAAGGGCAAATTGTGAAATGAAAACCAGCAAATTATTTTCTGGTCCTGTGTATCTCTGGGATGGCTGTCTGGTTCTGCTTCTGTGTCTGGAATACAGAGGATAGAACCCACTTTTTAAAGCTATGTTTTGGTAATGTTGATTCAACTAAAAAAATATTCTGTGGGCTCTTTAACCACAAGGTATTATTTCAAAGGATAGTAATTATGTAAAGCAGTATTTAAAGCAGCAATTCCAGAGGAGGATAAAGATGCCCCTTTGCCACCAGAATCATTTTGCATGTTGAAAATGTCCCCCCTAGAAATTAGAGAGCTGGGAAGACCGGAGGGAGGGGCCCATGCGGCCAGATGCCCGTCCAGGGCCAGAGTCAGACTCAGACCGTTCTGCCCGAGGTTCCCCAGCCAGTGACCCAGAGTAAATATAGCTAACAAGCCTGTGAATTGAAGTGGGGTTTTCAGGAATGGTTTTGACTGCCCAAAAAAAGTCAGCCGTGGAGATCCATAATCTTATGTTTTAACACAAGATAAAATGCATTGTCGGTGATTTTAATCTGGAATTTTTAAATTCAGATAAAATTTTAAAAGTCCTCTGAGAGTGAAAGAGTTGGCAGATGAGCCTCACCATCCCTAAATGGAAATATGGCTTAATTCAGTAGCGTCAAAGAGCCAAGTGACTTGAGTTACCTTGTGCAAGTTGTCCGGACCGCTCACGTGCAGGAGTGCATTCTGCTCTGTTTTGTGTTTGGTGGTGCTCTGGTGGAGGTGTGCGTACCACATGCAGACAGCAAGTGATGCTTCCCCGCCCATGCACCGCTGAGCGCCTGCCCGAAGACGCGGCAAAGTAGCTAGGGCAGGTGGAAAACAAAGCTTGTAGACGGTTTGTGTGGTATGATCCGTTTTCCTGGCTGAAAAAGATTAAGTATCTCTAGACAGTCTCTTTAACAAGAAAAAAACCTGGAAGCTACATAGTGCAGCGGGTAGGTGAGATAGTGTCGGGGAGAATGTCCCCTTTTTACATTATAGAGCTCTTAAAGCAGGTATGTTTTTTAATAAGCAGATATTGCTCTTACCAGAGAAAGGGGAAGGAATCACACTAAAATAACTCATCACTTAAAGGTGTGCTGTGTCGATCTTGTATCTTTCCCTGTCACTGAGCCTTCAGTGTGGGCATCCACTGTGTTTTTGAGAGGCTCTATCACACTGAGCATTGAAGGGGGATGCATGTATTCACAATTTGACCAGATTTCTCCTGAAATCCGCATTGCCGGAGTGTTCCCCTGAAAATGTTATTTCTGTTAAAATAAGCACGCAGCGGCTGCAGCTCTGCACCCTTCAAAGGACATTTTTACCTGCCCTCTTGGGGCGGTGGCTGCAGTAACCGAGCTCACGTTCATCTGTAGAAAGACTTAAGTCATGGATGGCAGTGCAGCAGGGCTGCTCCCCTTTCAGGGGACGCCCTTCATCCACAAAGGAGGACCTGACTGGTCAAAGGCAGAAAGGCGGCCCCTTGCTCAGACACACTGATGGCCCCGCAGCTTAGAAGTGTCTTTCCCAGGGAGGCAGAGTTCCTGGAGGCACTTTGATGCCCATGCATGCACCCCGTGCGTGCAGCCCATGCATACACCCCGTGTGTGCACTCCGTGTGTACAGCCCGTGCATTCAGCCCATGTGTGCACCCCATGTGTGCACTCCAGGCATGCGCCCCGTGCATGCGCCCCGTGCGTACAACCCGTGCGTTCAGCCCACATGTGCACCCCGTGTGTGCACCCCATGCGTGCACCCCATGCGTACAGCCTGTGCGTTCAGCCCATGTGTGCACCCCGTGTGTGCACCCCGTGTGTGCACCCCATGCGTACAGCCCATGTGTTCAGCCCATGTGTGCACCTTTCCACAAAAAATGACGTGCACCTTTGAACCCTGTTGCTTGGTGTGTCTGTGTCCCGGGGCTGTCATAAGTGCCTCGGGTTGGGGGGCATGGAAGTGGGGAAGCTGTTGTCTCGGGTCTCGGGGTGTCTGCAGAGCAGGTGCTCCCAGAGGCTCTGGCCCAGCGTCTGCTCCAGGCCCTCCCACTGCTGGTGCCCCGTCTGTGGCTCCGTGGCTGGAGACGCAGCGCCACATGACCACTGTGTCACACACCATCTGTGTCTCCTCCTCTCATAAGGACACCGGTCATTGGATTGGGGTCTGTCCCACTCCAACCAGTAGGACCTCATCTCAACCAACAATCTCTGCAAAGACTCTCTTTCACACTAATAAGGTCACAGTTGAGGTCATAGGTTTTGGAGACACAACCCACAGCGGGGACCAAGCCTTCTGACTCCTGACTGTCACGTTGCGTTTTGCCGAGGACAGAAGCACAGGGTCGAGAGTCCCGGTGGCACAGGGTTCCCGTGGGCCTCCTCCTTTTGCTTTAGAGAGCAACTTAGGTTCCGGTGTTCGGGGCTCTTTCCAGGTAGCTCCACATGGACCTTCTAACTTGGGCAGAGTTTTCTTGTGTCTGGTTAGTTCTACCTTTTTGTTTTTTAGCAGATGGAACAATTCAATTTCCAGACTCTCTTATGCTTCCTTTTTATTATTATTTATTTTTAGTTTTTATTTGAGATATAATTGACATATAGCATAGGCTTCTTTTTTAAACACACCAGTTACTTGATTCAAATGAGACCTCCTTCTGCACATTTTAACTTTTATGTTTCCCTATTTATGCTTTTAGGTTTTTAAATCTTGATACTATTTTAAAACCAAGCAGCAAAGTTCTGTTTATCCTCCAACTTTTAGATCCTAAAGCAACACTACACATGTGTGTATAGAAAATTACAGGAACAAGTGTGGTATTCACCTAAATCGTGCTCTCACTTAGCTCCTAGCTCACATGCAAGGGTCTTTAGCTACAGGGATAGAATCCATGATCTTGGAAAGATTTCATCTGTTCAGTAGTCGACAGACTACCTCTCCAGGGGAAAGGATGCAGCAGTGAACAGAGGAAAACCCACTTGCCCTCAGGAAGCTGAGACTGATGGACGAGGCACCTGCTGTGCAGACAGGAGTTGGGGGTGTGCTGTTTTATGGGGTGATGAGTCCTTGCACATGTGAGCTGCCCCAGAGGGCAGTGAGGGAGGAAGCCAGGGGGATGGCTGCTACAAGAACATTGTAGGTAGAGAGGCAGGAGCAGGTGCAGAAAGCCCCAGGAGGGAGAGGGCTGGGTCCTGGAGAGACGGCAGGGGGCAGCGCGGAGTGAGCGGGAGGCGTGGGGCTCACGGGCCATGGAGGAGACAGAGGCAGTGAAATTGTACTTCTTCCCTGGACCCTACAGCATCCTACAGAACACCTCTCAGCCAAAACCTTCCCTAAGAGCTTGTCATCCAGCACAGCGTCACATGACTCTCCTTTCAGATTCTTAACCCACGATGTGCATCCGCACAGGGCACATCCGACTCAAGGCGGGACCAGCAGAATCTCCACCGATTCTGCTCCCTGCAGAATCTCTTCTTGGAGACCTTGTTCTCTTATCTTTTCGTGGAGACCTTGTTCTCCCCATTATCCACTCGCCACACTGGAAAATGTGACCCAGAGAGAGATGGGCAGAAAAGGAATCAGTCAGTCTACTGACTGGAGGTCTTCACACTCCTAAGGTGTTTTTAAACTATTCTGGAAGCCTGGAGGTAGAGTTAGTGACACGGACATCTTGTGGACAGAGCAGAAGCATTCCCCGGCGAGCTAGAGCACAGGGCCATGTGGCATGCAGGTCTGCGTTTGGGGGTCCGTGGGACCCCAACATGGCTGGCTGCCTTGGGTGTGTGCCCTTGGGTGGCTCTCTGGCCAGGCAGCCTGTTTGCTTCTGCGTGTTCAGACAAAACTGCTCTTTCAGGCCTACGGATGACAGCAACCAGCCCCCGGGCAGGGGCGTCCTATCCATGCACGGGCTGACCTACGGCGTCATCCGGGTGGACTCGGAGGAAAAGCTGTCTGTGCTCACCGTGCAGGACGTCGGCCTCGTGATGCCTGGCGGTGAGTGTGGGCACCAGGCTGCAGGCGGCGTGGGGCGTCGAGGTGGAAACCCCGGCTGTGGCCAGTGGGCTGGTCCGTTAGCGCATGCCTTCCCGCCCGGCACCCCCGTGCCCCTCTGGCATGAACACAGACAGGGCGCTTAAATTCCGCTGTGCATCTTTAAAGCTTTGTGGTAATGCTACCCCTCCTGGTGACAACATTCAGGAAGCCTCCGTGGGCGTCTCTGCCCCCTCTCATGCTGGGACTCCAGAGTCCTCCTCCCCAGGGGCATTGTGGGCCCCGCTGCACCCCTGCAGCCCCTGAGATGGTCCTCCCCCTGCAAGGGTCTGCTTCCCACTGGCCATCCTAGCACACTGGAGAAGGCTGGGCACCCAGTCTGGCTGCAGACAGCATAAAAACCCATCCATGGGGCTCTGGATGACCAGCAGTGCTCACTTGCAACAGAAGAGTCTGTTCTTAAAAGTCATGGACCTTCTCCACAAATGTGCACACGTGCTGTGGTCAGGGCACGGCCAGCCATCGCTGGCTGCACACCCCACCTCCCAAAACCCTGGCTCCAGCTCTTGCATGGACTTGAGGTCTGTGGCGGGAGCATGGGGTGTGTGCAGGACCAAAGCACTCAGGCGGCCGGGACCCTGGGCTTCCTCCCCGTGTCCTCCTCAGTCTGGATGGCAGAGGTCACTCCCCTTAAATACGATCCACACATGGGCGCCTGGGTGGCTCAGTTGGTTAAGCAACTGCCTTCGGCTCAGGTCATGATCCCGGAGTACCGGGATCGAGTCCCTCATCGGGCTCCCTGCTCGGCGGGGAGTCTGCTTCTCCCTCTAACCCTACCCCCTTTGCGCTCTCTCTCTCACTCACTCTCTCTCTCAAATAAATAAATAAATAAATAAATAAATAAATAAATAAATAAATAAAAATCTTTAAAAAAAAAAAATACGATCCACACGTCAGTTATTCACTGACGTCACAACAATGGAACTGGACATTTTCCTATAACATGAAAATCCGTGACTCACTTCAGGGAAAATGAGTACCCGGCCCACTTGTATATTCGCAGTTGTGTTCCAGATGCTGTTTCCTGTTCACCTGCTCTCACTCCTACTTGGTCGTTTATTCCTTGTCCCCCTGTCCATCCCTGTCTCTCTGTGTCTCTGTCCCCCCGTCCCTCTGTCTGTCTCCCTCACCGTCCATCCCTCTGTCTGTCTGCCTCCCCCTCCCTCCGTC
>NW_023270453.1:20796917-20833477 GCF_011800145.1 Mirounga leonina
GTCCCTCTGTCTGTCTGTCTCCCTCTCCCTCCGTCCCTCTGTCTGTCGCCCTCACCCCCCATCCCTCTGTCGCCCTCACCGTCTGTCCCTCTCTCTAACATGACCCGTGTGTCCTGTTTTGCTTCCAGCCATCATGTGTTCGGTGAAGCCGGATGGCATCCCTCAACTTTGTCGAACAGATGAAATCGGGGAGCTCTGTGTGTGTGCCATTGCAACGGGCACGTCCTATTACGGCCTCTCGGGCATGACCAAGAACACCTTCGAGGTAGGTTTGAGGGGCACGCTCCCTCCAGGTGTGCTCTGCAGGTGGCCCTCACAGGTGTGCAGACGTAAAGAGAAGGTGGCAGTATCTCGATAACACATATTCATTGTAACTGAAGTGGTAGCACTTTTTGCTGCCAGTTGTATAATTTTCAGTAAATTCGGCTTGTCGGAGCTGTGTGGGAAAAGGGCAAGAATCGTTTCTTTAAAAGGGGCCGTGTTTTATACGTTGCTGTTCTCAGTCGAGAGGCCGAGGGACGGAGGCCGAGCACACCTGTCTTGGCCTCACTGGGGCCCCCTGTGGCCTGTCCGCCGAGGCCGGACTTGGCAGGTGTGAACAGATGCACAGAGCAGGAGCTGGTGTGTGTGCGAAGTGCCCGCATGCGTGTGTGGCCTGCGCTTAGTGCCCGCAGCGGCCTCGCACACGCGCGGTTCCGCAGGGAGCTCCGCGCCGCACCGCCATGTTCCTGGAGTTGACACCTCACCTGCCCACGTGGTGCCTTACCTTAGGAGGAGCACACGTAGATTACATCACGCACGAGAAATGAGGGTCGTTTGGGGATTCGTCTCTTACAGTTTAGAACATGATGTAATGGGGTGTCTTGTGCAGGCGCCTTTGCTGAGTGTGGATTCGAGTTTCTAAAATGTCCCTGAAGCCCAGCTAGACAGAGTCTGCATGAAGCCCATCTCCCCTTCTGTGTGACTTACCTGCAGGGTCTGAGGACCGGGTACAGGCTCGGGGCGCCGAGATTTGCTTCCTTTGTGTGTTTCCTTCCTGGTGTCATCCTGATAGGGAAACATTGACGAACAGGGATCATTTTCAACTGATACACGTGTTCGGTTTTCCATTTATCACTTTGATGCTGTGGATCTAAAACAGGAGAATTAATTAGTGTTCATTAGGCTATCATAATGATCTCTGGTATCACTTCTTAGGTTCAGAAGCCCTGGAAGGAAACCGGCGGGCAGCCCTGCATGTGGGCAGTGGGGGACAGAAGTTGGGGGGCGGGGGACAGGGGCAGTGCCTTCCGCGAGGAGACGCTGCTAGACTAACGTGGTCCGGTCGGCTCCAGGGGAGGGTGAAGGTGGGCTGAGCACCCCCCCCCGGCACTCACAGCTCGTGTGTCTGCAGGTATTTCCCGTGACGAGCTCGGGGGCCCCTGTCAGTGAGTACCCCTTCGTAAGGACAGGCCTGCTGGGCTTCGTCGGCCCTGGGGGGCTCGTCTTCGTGGTGGGCAAGATGGACGGGCTCATGGTGGTCAGTGGACGCAGACACAACGCGGATGATATCGTTGCCACGGCACTGGCCGTGGAGCCCATGAAATTCGTCTACAGAGGAAGGTGGGTGTGCCGTCTGTGAATTCAGCACTCGGTGGTTTGCACACCGCGCTTTTTATATACAATTGCACAAATTCCTTAAGCTGGTGGGACTCCGTGACCTCTGATATTCCAACTAGTTCTGAATGTCCAGTTCTACAGAAATTTCCTGAGCTCCGTACGTATGTTTTCATCACTTCCCCTCTATGTTAAGTAAAAATACTTATTTAAAAAGCTTATTTTTAAAGCAAATACACAAGGGAAAGAGCCAAATATTCATCTTGGTGCAGATCATCTCAAAAGACAGAAAGATAACAGTCGAGCAACAGATTGTGCGGGAAAACGGAGTCCTGCGGCATCCCCTCCCTGACGCACCCCTCCCTTGCCCGCTTGCACAGTACATATTAAATCAGTGATGCTAGCTCCTGAGTTTTTGGCTTAGTTTGAAGGAAGTCATGAACTGTTTAGAGTCTTATTTCAGCTTGTCAGACTGATGCGCGGAGAAGCAGTAGACACTTGGGTGTTACAGACAGAACTCATGTTGAGGTGCAGCCTCTGTGTGAGGAGGGGCATGGGGGTCCAAACCCCACGATGCCGCCTTTACCGAGAGAGACAGGCTCGTCCGGCAGAAACCCACTCGTCCCAAACAGAACGTCCCTACTGATGTGGAGAATACGACCTCGCAGGTGCAAACTCAAGATGGGGGTTGTAGGGCTTCCTGGATCTCAGCAGGCTCGGCTTCTCTGCCCGCCCTGCGGCGTGGGCACCATCAGCTGCAGGCAGCCCCGGCGGGAGATGCTGGGCTGCTCCTCGCCCGGTTCCCGTTCCGGAGCAGTGGCTATAAGCTCCTGATTGCAGAACGATACTTCCCGGCAATCTGCAGCGTGTGCCCACTGCGCTGTACCCTTCCTGTCCCCACAGGATAGCCGTGTTCTCGGTGACCGTCCTGCATGACGAGAGGATCGTGATTGTGGCCGAGCAGAGGCCGGACTCCACGGAGGAGGACAGCTTCCAGTGGATGAGCAGGGTGCTCCAGGTAGCTCTTCACCTGCCCGGGAGTCCCACTCCTCCTTTCGTGCCAGCTCCCCTTAACCATCCGTTAGGATGTGGCCGGCCCTCAACAACTGTGCTTTCCTGCTCCCTGACCGTCACCCCACTGGATCAGCAATTGTATCAACTGGGAAACTCATCATTGCATGCTTGGACAGTAACTAAGCAGACCAAGGTTAGGGATCGGGGTCTGCGAAACTGGCTCCCCCTATTTACTTGGAGATGTCACAAGTAATGGTTTTTCTTCTGATCTTGAGAGTGTATTTTCTTGCTCCAAATTTCCTTTCCTAGTGTGTGTGTGGTATTCCACAAATCCCACATAAGATTATTCAGTTTGGCTGGGTTTGGAGAGAGAGCCTTCTCTTGGCATCTGCACCCCACTCGCGTGTTATAGACTGTACTCTGCTCAGTCGGGACATTTGCTTCGTGTCCATCTGTAACACCTGTCCTGACGTGGTTCCCTCTCCCGTGACTTTCCAGGCGATTGACAGCATACATCAAGTCGGGGTTTATTGCCTAGCCTTGGTTCCAGCAAACACCCTCCCCAAAACCCCACTCGGTGGGATCCACTTGTCAGAAACGAAGCAGCTCTTCCTGGAGGGCTCACTTCACCCCTGCAACGTCCTGATGTGCCCCCATACCTGTGTCACAAACTTGCCTAAACCTCGACAGAAGCAACCAGGTAGGACTCGTGGGCCGGAGGCTGAGTGGCTCTCGGGAACTGGGTGCTGTGGGCGCCATGCGAGCAGGCGCTATGCCTGTCCGGGGTGTTCAGCCCTCTTCCTTTCCTGGTCTGCACGCTCCCAGGGCGTGACCCTGCCCCGCCAGAGGGTGCAGTGCAAGGCTCTGCTGGGACTGCGCTGTGTGCGGGGAGCCGGGCGGGTGGGGAACATCGGGAAGGAGCCCCCGCCTCCCCGGTGGGAGCGCCAACCCTTGGTCTGGCCGGGGGGCCTTCTTCCAGGCACAGAACCTCGCAGCCTCGGTTTACTTGCGCAAACATTAGAATGACACCTGTTTCACGTGGCTGATTTAGGAGTCGGAGCAGCTAAGGTGTGGGAAAGCTGCTTGGAGCATGTGAGGAATTCTACAGATGTATGTGTGACATTGTTCTAAGAGCGAATGTGTGTCTAGCACCTTGTGGTTTGGGGATATGTCATTATCCATTATCTGACTGTCTTTCTAGCAACTAATCGATCGTGCTTCTCAGGGTTGCACACACTTAACAGTGAAAAGGAATTGATCACAAGACTGTGGAAGGTGAAGACGCAGCTCTTCTGGCAGTGCGCTGATGGGGAATCCCAGGGCGTCCCGGGGGGGGTGCATGGGGGTGGTGGGGGTGCGCAGGGGTGGCTGGGTGCGGGCAGCAGGGGCGCACACTCAGGCTGTGTTCTAGAACAGTAGTGGGAGCTCCTGGCACAACCACGGTTTGCCTGTGTTGTACATATGAACTCCTCTCTTCTCACAGAGGCTGTGTGGTGGGCACTCTTCTGTCCCCGTTTCACATGCGACAGGTTCAGGGATTCACCCAGCAGCCGTGTGTCCCACCCAGCTCAGCGTGGCCGCGGGGCAGAGTTTATGGAGTCAGCTAGAGGAGGTTGGGTCACCACGGGCTCAGCCCACTTGGTGGTAAATGCAGGGACTGAGGCCCACGCCCCGTAAGTGAGATTGGAGGAGAGGGTGGCTGGTCCTGTGTGGTTGAGATGAGGATGCTGATGCTACGGGAGGAAAGTCACCCCTCGCGTTGAGCAGGTGTCGACCTACATCCCTTGCTGTGACTCCCTGTGATGCAGACAGTCACGGGGTAACTAGATGGGGCAGCATTTTGTTCTCTCCTCCCGTGAGGAGTGGATTCTCCGGGACACACTACAGTCACTGTCTGCTTTCTGGGCACATTAGCGCTGTGGTTTTAATCCGATTTCTGTGCTGTCCCTGGTTTCCTTACATTCCAGATTCCCGTAACTAATACTTTCCCTTTTTCTCTTTCTTCTCAGTCGTTGGTTTATATCCTTGCAGGACACTGTAAAGTTACAGCTGACCAAGTGTCCATTTCTTTAAATTCAGTGGCGAGCCCCCCACAAAACACAAAGCATTGTCCTTCTGCAGGCATATCGAAAGGATGAAGAGTCACGTCTTCGGTCTCCCGTTATTTTGGGGCATAAACAGCCATGGGAAGGGGAGAGCAGTCGCTCCATCTGGGTGTGTGTGTGTCTGCGTGGAATGGATCGTGGTGGCTCCTCAGGGTGTCCTTATGCACAATCAGAGGTGACTGCCCTCTCCCCATCCCCTGATCACCTCCACTCACCATCATACACTGCGGCCCTGGGGCCTGACCACCAGTGGTCCCAGGAGCAGAGAAGCTCACGTGAATCCTGTGGGTCACAGTTTGTGAATTCAGGACACATATTTACGGTGGGGGCTCATTGGCAAACGCATGATACGATTCCAGGGCTGCCAGGCTCAGTGTACCTGCCAGATGTCAGGAATCCTCAACAAGAAGAACCGGGCTGAGTGAAAAGGCCCAGGCACTGTCAGGGCGCCCGAGGACAGCCTTGTTCCTTTGAGCAAGCACAGACGGATGCGCCGGGAGGGCAGGCCTGCTTGCATATTGCAGCGGCAACAGGGTGAATGAAGCTTTGTGCGATTGATTTAAGGAAACAGTTTTTTAAGAATGATATTAGGTGTCCTATCTGTTTTTGTTAAATATTGAAAAGTTATATAACCCTCTGTCTGAAAAAAGCTGTTTTTAACAAATACTCATGGCAGCTGTGAGGTGCTGGTCCATTTTCCTCCCTCAGCTGATGACCTGTAATAGACCTCAGACAGGTGGTATTTCCCCAAAGCCTCAGTTTCCCTAAGTGCAATGAGGGAGTTGGACCAGGTGATTTCGAAGGCTCCCTTGGAATAGACACGACTGGGAACAAGTACTCCTTGGAGCCAAAGCAGACGTTTAGTAAGGCCATTTTTCCATGAGGGTGTTGCTGGAGGTTTCAAACAGAGCCCCTAAAATGTAGATAATTTGTAGACACCCTAACTGACTCTTTTACTGGATGGATTCATATTTGCTCAACTAACGACACTGTGTATGTGAGTTTCTTAACTAAGCACAAATGTTAAAAGACCTTTAAGACCTTTAACCCATCAGTCAGGCCTGCAACAATATTACAAACATTGAGAAAACCACGGGGGGTTAAGAGCCCCTGGGATACATCCTATGGGAGCCACAGGAGGGGAACAGGGAGGGGCAGCCGCTGAGTTCTGCATCCACCAGGAGGAGCCCTGCTCCAGGGTTCAAAATCAGGATGCAGTGAGTGTAAGGGTGTCTTGCACGTCCATCCACCTCATTCGGCAAGGCAGGGAGACCCTCGGTTCTTGGTAGGGGGGAGCAGATTTTGTAAATAATACCACAGGAAAGCACCTGTCTCCCAGCAATGTTTGGAAAAAGATCATTCTTAAGTCCACGTGGGGGAGAGACATGTAAGGTCCGAGCTTCACATCCAGACAACTCTAGCAGAGACAAACATCGAGGAAGGAGGGACCACCTGCTAGCACCTTAGAAGAGTGCTTCTACCCTCACGTGAATTCTTAAAAAATTACCTAGAATACTTCAAGTCAGTTTGGGCCAGAGTGGCTTCAAAGAACTGTCCTGTCCACCTCGGTCACCGAAGAGAACCTCAGGACACTTTACCCACAGACCCCAAGCCAGGAAATGAAGGGCTCGTTGGCGGGGTCCCAGGCGAGCCCTGGCTCCGTCCACACGGGCAGCCATGTTCACTGCACATGAACCACGCTGCCGCGTTTTCTTCTCGCTTTGTTAAATATGAAAACACTATCCCTCCTTCAGAATTTATTATGAGCTAAGAGAAGAAAGTTCACACAGCAATTCAGACATAATGGAGCAGAGTATATAAGGCACGTTCTGTGACGACACGGAAGCCAGTATCAGGGCTCCTAGAGACTGCCTAACGTGAAGAAGCCCGTGGGCAGGGGCCCGGAAATCTGCGTCCTGGGCTGGTCTCCAGATTTCAGCCCTGCCTGGAAGCCCCCGGCCTTCGCCTGCATCGCTGTGATGTTGCATAGTTTATGGCCGCCCAGGTCCGGCTGGCCACGTGTGTGCAGAGAAGAACGGGGCCTGCTCCCCCTGGACAGTCCCCTGGGGGTGTCAGCCCTGCCCCTGCTCATCTTGCCAGGGTGTGCTGGAGCCCGGGGGGGCCTGGCGGCCGCTGGCCCCACCCCTCAGCCCGCGTCTAAAGCTTTCTGAGCTGCTGAGAGACAGCTCTTTGTGTGCAATAACACAGTGCACCAAATGCCCCGATTTGAAACCTGTGAGTCAACCTTTGGTAAAGGTTTAATAAGAATTTTACTCAGCAGTTCCTGGCATCTTGGTTATTTCTACTGCCTTCTTTACGCTCCCTCCCTGCCTCCCCTCCTTGCCTCAGTCTCACGCCCACTCCCCCAACGGCACGGTCTCCCAGAACAGCGAACCCTGTCCTCTTCAATCCGTGTATATGTGTGTGTGGTGACAACAGAGTGAAGCCTAGAGGGCCCCTAGGGTTCCTTGTAGTCAGAAATTTTGAAAGAGTCTCTGCAGTTCTTTAAGAAACTTGTTTCTTTCATTGAAAAAGAAAAGGAAGCTATCAGGGTAGATTCTATCTGCCTTTCTCCTGTGAAAAGAGCGCTGGTAACCGAGTCCGTAATGGTGTACAAGGAACTTGGAATGGGAGCCTCTTGGCTCCGTCGTCTGCCTCTCCGTGGGCCCGGCTGAGAGCCCAGAGCGTGCCGTCGGTGAGATGCACAGTGGCTGTGTCTGGGCCTTCCGCGGTGCTCCTCCTAATGTTACGGGACGTATTTATAAAACCCGAGCGGTACTTTGTGTCCATGGCCACTCGGACGGCCGCCGCTGCGACCCCGGCCAGCGGCACACGTGGTCCGGAGCCCTGACGGCTCGGCAGTGAGGCGCGTCTGTCTGTGTTAATCCTTGTCGGTCTTCCGAGTTACTTCCCACAGACACGAACGTGGATAGAGCCCAGCATCCCTCCAACCGGAGAACAGCGGCAGCGGGATTTGGCGAAAGCCTTGTTTCTGACCTGTAATCGAGACCTGGTCGAGTTTGCCATTGTTCTCATGTTGGGACACCTTGGAAACCCTGTTCTGATAAGACTTTCTCAGAGCCTGGCCTTTGGAAGGGTTTCCCCAGGGCGAGCGCTGCACCACGGTGGGAGGTCCTGTTGTCAGTTCACCTGTTTCCTTGTGTTCTTTCCAGAAATCGGCCCTGCCTCTGTGATGGTGGGGAACCTGGTGTCTGGGAAGAGGATCGCACAGGCCAGTGGCAGAGACCTGGGCCAGATCGAAGACAACGACCAAGCCCGCAAGGTGAGCGTGAGGCTGGGCTGCTCTCTAAGCCCCATGCCCACAGGCTACTGCGTCACTGGCTGCCGGTCCCCTGTGTATCATTGGCCTCTTGGTCCAGCAGACGTACCGTGTCATCTCATAAGGAAGATGTGTCTGTTGGGGGTGCACAGACGCCCAAGCGGAGGCCTGGGGCCAGCGTCTGGGGATGCCTATCTCGTCCTGGCGTTCTGTGGTTCTTGTTTCTCCTCTTCCTACCAGCCCTGATTTCATGCCCAGACGGCCTCACGGCAACCTGGGTGCAAGGCTTTAGTCTTGTAATTGTTGGGACACAAGAAAACATAAATTCAAAACCCAGGTTGGGGAACCAGGCATCTTCAACACATCCTTAGGGGCTGGAGGAGAAATCTGGGGCCACACCCACCGTACACATCACTCAGGCTTGTCTCCCCGTTACAACCACTCAGACTTGAGGACTCTGATGAGTCTCCAAGTGATGACCCCAGTCTGTGTGAGCTACCAGGAAATGTCACAAAATCAACCATTTAAAATATTGCTACTTTGGTAACAAGTAGAATCGCATACATTGAAAACACTGGATCACCATGGGCCCACCTCAGAGTACATTTCTATTAATAAAATAGATTGAGGGATATACCTGGGTGTTTCCTATGACCAGACATGAGATGGCGCTGACCTCTTTTTTGCTATAGACCGAGTCCGTGTGATGCACACGATCTGTGTGCTTGGCAATGCTGTCGAATGACCTCAGGCAATGACCCTTCTGAAAACAGCAAATAGAAGAGAGCCTGTTTTAAGAACAGGGTTGATCTGATTCTGCTGTTCCAGCCCCAGGAAGCACCCTCTTCTGGGAGCCCAGGAGAAGGGCTTTTCTGTGTTGGCTGCTCTGTCTGTAAGGGGAATGCCATTCTCCCAGCCTGGGCAGATGGCGGGAGACGTCCCTGACCAGGCACTGCGTCACCTCCCTGCAACTGGTGCGTCCAAGTCAGGCGCAGGGACTTCCAGGCCCTCCAGGAAAAACCCCATAAGCACTGGCTTAGTCTCCCAATTTTGTTTGACAGGGATGTGCTTATTCCTCTGTGGGAAAGCACACTGTTCTGAGCTGCCCTAACAGCACTGAGAGGGTAGGATGTCCGTGTGAACGCAGTCTGTTCGGACGGCCTGAAGCTAATGGCTGTGCTTTGTTCCAGTTCCTGTTCCTCTCGGAGGTCCTGCAGTGGAGGGCACAGACCACCCCCGACCACGTCCTGTACACGCTGCTCAACTGTAGGGTGAGGCCTGCTGCACGCGAATCTCATGGTCGCCCTCGGGTGGCTTTCTCTTCTTCCCTCTCCGTTCCTTTCACTTCAGTGTTATGTGACATCCTCCTCATTTATTTGTTGCCTTTTCACATGATTTTAGCAATTCTTTTGGCACTATTTCCCCCAAAAAATGGGGGACAGGTCAGACCTATGAGATATTTTTGTCTTTACTTTTATCAGAAAACTACTTTTTTGTAAACAGGAAGTGAGGCTTTCGTTACAGACTTTCTTACGAATGAAAGTCATCTCTGTTTTACAAGCGTGCTGAAGGTTTGTGTTGACATTTCACGCTGGAAAAGCAAGTTCATCCAGTATCATTCCACAGTGGAGTTTAAGGATAAGACCTTAAATGTGCACGCAAATAGTATTAACAATAAAAATCAAATGCAGAAGTCTTAATATGCTTAACTTTTCTTTTGCTGTGGAAATAAAGCCTGACAAGTAGATTTTAACCTTAGGTTTTCCTGGCAAGTGTGGGTATGTGCGATTGTAGGAAGTTACAGCTATTTAGAGTTGCAAAATATCAAAATCTTACTGTGCAAAGCCACCTCTCACCATTTACAGTAATCGATTAGAGACGAGTGAAAGGCAGTGGCAAGCACATAACTGGCAGTATGGAGGGAACCTGTTCCCTGCATTCACTCTCCTGTGCTCCCAGGTGCATGGTGCTAAGGAGGCATTGCATCTGGGCTCCTGAGGATCTGTGCAGTTGCCCGAGCCCCTGAAGCATGCCTACCCTGCTTTTCTCCTCTTCCCTCCATTAGCTCCTTCCTCAGCCCCTAAATACAGAAATGACTCCACTTTCCCCTGCCTTCCCAACACCGCTGCCTTGCTGGTGGTCCTCAGCTCTGCAGTGCCATCCTAATTTCCCTTTAATCTCTTCTTCTGACTTTCCCTGCCCTCGGGGTATTTGTCCTGGAGACTTTACTTCCTCCGTGGTCTCTCAGTGGCCCTGCAGAGATTTCCAGTGTCCCCTCCAGAGTGATGACCCAGAGAGACGCTGGTCTTCTGCCCCCCGGGAGGGACATCACTCAAGCACTCAGGCCCTTTGCTTAGCCTCCCAGGTGCTGCCATGGTGCGGTGTGGTAGGTATGATGTGGTGTTGTCTGTAGACTCAAGCCACCAGAGAGCAAGAGGCAGGTCCACATCACCCCCAACCCTCCCCAGCGCAGTCCCCACATTCTGTCCTCCTTGCAGTAGGGTTGAGAAGGGAGGGCGAGGATCTGTGCCTGGACGCCCTGGATCCATAAGCAGGCAGCCGGAGGAGTAGGAGACCAGCTCTGCCACACACACAGACTCGGAGGTCATGTGGGTGTGTTCACAGAGGACTTGTCCCAACAGGGGAGGAAGACAGAGCTGTTCTAACCACATCCAACTACGGGAGTGCCCGCGTGAGAGCACAGCCCTCAGATGGTCCCCTGGCGTGATGCCCGGACCCCGGGTCCTCCTGAGCAGCTCTGGCCTGGGTGATGTGTATTCCCATCCCTGACCCTGTGGCCACGGCCATCTGCTGTAGCTAGACGCTGGATTGTTGGGGGAAAACGAGTCACCGGAAATGACGCCCGCTTCGTTAGAGATGACAGGAAATTGGATGGGGTGAGGAGGAGGTCAGAGCCGTGAGTGGATCCACTTTGGGTCAGCATGGAGAAAGGTGCTTTGCGCAGCTGGCTTTCCTTTGCACACAGCTCTGGATGTGCAGGTGGCTGCGTCCTGAGCCAGTTGATGGGTGGGGCCCGCCCCAGAACGTACAAGGGCTCGGCCGGGACTGAGGGTCAGAATCGCCATCTCCTTGGTTGTTATTCACAGTTTCTGCTTCAAGCACCCTCTGAGGTCAGCACTGCTCCATACAAGGGGAGCGCAAGCCACACACATAATTCTGTGTTTTCTAAAAGCAGTATTTTTAAAAGACAGAAACTGGTGAAATTTGTGCTAGTAATGTTTAGCTGACCTCCATAGATCCAAAATATTGTCACTCCAAAATGTGGCCCCCCGCATTTTCCTGCTGGCCTCCGGCCTGCAAGGGGCATGCTGTTGGTTGTGTCTTTGGCGACTTGATAAGGCTTGAGTGAGAGCAGTTTCCTGTTTGGTGCAGACGGGGTTCATTCGTATGCCAGTGCGCTCGGTGGAGTAAGAGTTCTGTCAGATGCATAGTAGGAAGTGGGGCTCTAATTCATTGCAGGTCATGGAAAGCTACGAGTTGGAACTTGTTTCCATACAAAAGACCATCTGTTATTTTTTTTTAAAAGAAACATCAGCCAAGTCTTTTTAACCTTTTTTTTTTTTTTACTTGTAGCAACTTCTTTAGAATTTTTTTTTTTTCATTTCTTTAAAGATTTTATTTATTAGACAGAGAGAGACACAGCGAGAGAGGGAACACAAGCAGGGGGAGTGGGAGAGGGAGAAGCAGGCTTCCCGCAGAGCAGGGAGCCCGTTGTGGGACTCGATCCCAGGACCCCAGGATCATGACCTGAGCCGAAGGCAGATGCTTAACGACTGAGCCACCCAGGCGCCCCTAGAATTTTAAAATATAAATCCTATTTGGCTTTTTCTTAATTCCTAGTGTTTTTTCATTTATTATTTAATTTCATGTCAAACTTCAAAGTGGTGCCTAAATTCACAGTCCTTGACACTGAAATTTGTTGACTCAGGACAGGGGTTGGTCCTGTCATGATTCCACCCAAAACTTCCTCTAGAAGTCAGCCCTGATTTCTCTGGTGAGGTGGTTTATACTAGACTCTCCTCTCTTTATGAAAACCTCACCGTTTCCCATGGATGTTGATGGGGGGCTAAGAAGCCATTGGCCAACATCATGGGCTGCCATTTCGTGGGACGCGCATCTGTGGCCCCTCGTTCAGAGCCCCCACCAGCAGCATTTCTCTAGAGCGGGAGGTCGTGTGGGAACTCCCACAGGGGAGTCTGGGGCCAGGCATGGCTGCCGGTGGACCAGCGCTCCCCGTCCCAGCACAGCCTCTCCGGGTGGCTCAGGGACAGCTTTGGTGTCCTGGCGCCCGGTCGCTGACTCCAGAACCGGATGAGCCCTCAGGGCCTGCTGTGTGGCGGGGGCTTTCCTGCTAAAAAGCCTCGAGTGGCATTGTGAACCATTTCAGAGGTCACTAAAGATAAAGGGCAGCGTACCAATTACATTTCACCTTTTCTAAAGTGTATCAGTGGGAATTTCACACCCCAGGGCTGACACATCTTTTCAGACACACTCGTGCCTGCTGGTTCTGAGCTGATGGAGCAGCTGGTCTTTGATGGGGGATGGGCATAGGATCTCCCGAAACTGGTGGGAAGGTCAGACCCGGAAGTAGAACCGCCCAGAGCAGGAGTGCTTGCTGCCTGAGATAAGACAGGTGCACCAGCGGCCAGAGGGCGGTGACAGAACAGCAGGGTCTAGCTCCTCGGGGACATAAGGATGAGCCCCTTCTACCAGCGCTGTCCACTGGCACAACCACCACCCACCTGTCCCCATCTGACAGTCAGGAGGGGGGTGCTGGCTGTCCCCCAGGATGGGAGGGGTGGGATGGTCCCCACCAGCACAGGGAGGGAGCTGGTCCTGGGCCCCCCCATCAGCTGTGCCCATCTTCACTTTGAACTGCTCAAAGGACATTTGGGTCAAGGAGTGCGTTAATTTTGGTTCCAGCGAACAGGTGTGGTCCCCAGGAGTGGACTCTTAGGGAGTGTCCAGTGTTGGAGGCCCTGGGCTCCGGCCTCCTGGGTCTCTGTGTACCCAGCTTTGCCGCACTCTGCCGTGGCTCTTCCACCGCCTCCTATTTTAACCGTCCTCAGAAGAGAGACAAGGAAGGGAAATGTGTGCGACAAGAGGATTCACCTCAGAGAAGCGTAAGCGGACCCTGTGCCCCGTAGGAGAGGCCAGTCCCGGCCAGTGGGAAAGGGTCAGAGCCTGCGGGCGGCCCCCTGCGGCCCCGGGCACTGCTTGGACATTGGTGAGGGGAGTGTGTTGCTTCCTGGAGCTCGACACAACAGTCCGTTGGCTCGTGGATGATTTTGGCAAACACGGAGCACTGGTGATTGTGTCCTGATGGTACCAGATCCCACCCCCCACCCAGAGCAGGTGTTTCTAACACACGGGCCATGTTAACAGGAATTCTAACGTGTCCCCAGCATCTTCCATCACTAGAGCTCCACTGCCCATCTGTAAGGGACCCCAGGGTCTGGTTGCTTCTGTCCGCTCAGCGTTACCTTCCTTCCACACGAGTGTGCCCACCACTCTTCCCTTGAGACTTGACTCTCCACACGTGACGTTTGCATCCAGTCCCCAAAAATCGCGGTGTCTCGCTGTTCTTCCTGCTGCCGCTGGACCGCTGGCTCGCTCCGCCGGAGCCAACAGCGTGGTCGCGATGCCCGGGCCGTGTTCAGTATGTGGGCGCTGCGGGCCGCCGTGCCCGTGACTACAGGAAGGCCCTTCACCCTGAGAATCACTTTAAAATAGGGTTTGATTGTGAAGAGCAGTGTTTCTATTTTTTCATTTTCTTCAACTCTTGATTTTGAAATAACTGTAGGTCCTCAGGAAGTTGCAATAGTGCCTTTACGGTATTTTTTTGATCTTAATGTGTTTTCCATTTGTTTCTCCACGTTTAAAAAGTCTACATAAAATGAATATGACAGTTCATTTCTCCCTTTACTGTTCGTTTTTTGTTTTTTGGTTTTTTTTTTACTGTAGCTTTGTTTTGTTTGTTTTTAGACCTCTTTGATTTCTGATGTGGTGTTTCTTAAAAATATTTTCAATTTGTATAATTTTCCTGTTCGTTCCCCACTGAGTCTTACTGCCCTCGGCGATTACACTGAATTCCCAGAATTACCAGGTTGACTTTTTTTTTTTGTAAGTTGAGCTATTTTTTAGGTCAAGTAATTATTTTTTTAAAAAGATTTTATTTGAGAGAGGGAGCATGTGAGTGGGGGGAGGGGCGGAAGGAGAGAGAATCTCAGGCAGACTCCATGCCTGACGCAGGGCTCAACCCCACAACCCTGAAATTGTGACCTGAGCCAAAATCAAGAGTCAGACACTTCACCAACTGAGTCACCCGGGTGCCCCAAGTAATTATTTTTTAGAATATTTCTTGTGAGAGTGCCCAGATGGCTCAGTCGGTGAAGCATCTGCCTTCAGCTCAGGTCATGATCTCAGGGTCCTGAGATCAAGTCCAACATGGGGCTCCCTGCTCAGCAAAGAGTCGGCTTCTCCCTCTGCCGCTCCCCCTGCTTGTGCTCTCTCTCTCTCTGACAAATAAATAAAGTCTTTTAAAAAAATAAAATATTTCTTGTTAACACAGTATCTAGATGCTTCTTCGGTGCTGCGCTTCTTGGCCAGTGGGGGGAGAGGGAAGTGACCCCTAATGGCACAGGGTCTTCTGGGGGGTGGCCAGTGTGCTAAAACTGACAGGTGTGCAGACACACTAATATCCACGTAAGTGTGCATTTCAAATAAGGGAACTGGCTGGTACCTGCAGTCCGTCTCGATAAAGCTGTTCTGTTCAAAAACACCTCACCCACTTGTCCTTGCAATCCCCAGGGTACGATAGCAAGCTCGCTAACGTGTGTGCAGCTGCATAAACGTGCCGAGAAGATCGCCGTGATGCTCATGGAGAGAGGACACCTGCAGGATGGGGACCACGTGGCTCTCGTCTACCCGCCAGGTGAAGGACGGGGCCGGCTCCAGAGCTGGCGGGACGGGCGCCGGCTGACTGCTGGCCCTGCCTTCTGTGTTGCTTGCCACAGCTGCTTGCAGCCTCTTGTGGGGACGGTGGTGCGTGCTGTGCAACTCGAGGGCATAAATAAGACGAAATTTCGCAGACATCTGTATCTGTCTCCTTACGTATTGAGGTAGCTCATTGAATCGATAGTCGTTAAACCCTTCACTAAACTGATCATCATAGAGTTGAGTAATTGCTTAGAGAAATGACAGAAATTAAACTTGTGGGCTGCTTTGGCACCTCGTACCTAAAGGAACAGGCCAACAGGAAGTTACGGCCAAAGCCTAGCAAAGCTTGCGGGCGGAGGACAATCGGCAGTGGTCTCGTGCCCGGGCTAGAACCTCTGCTGATGGCGATTGACTGTGTCGACTGAGAACTTTGCTCCTCTCCCATCTAGGAATAGACCTCATCGCTGCGTTTTACGGCTGCCTGTACGCAGGCTGTGTGCCAATAACCGTCCGCCCCCCACACCCACAGAACATCGCAACAACGCTGCCGACCGTGAAGATGATCGTGGAGGTAACCCTGCCTGGGAGTGCCGGGGCTCCTAGATCCCAGGGCCCAGGGTGGGGCTGGCTCCAGGCCGGTGGGGCAGGTGTGGCCTCTAGCCTCCAGTTCTGGAAGTAGGGTTTCCGCTCCGGTGTGGGCTGGGGATGGCGTTGTGGGTGCACGGGGATTAGGGAGCCCTGGAGAAAGTAGCTCCTCGCCCACGGCACCTGGACAGACAGTGGGAGCTTCTGCGCCAGACTGATGAGAAAGTCATGTAATGTTTTTAATGTTTATTTATTTAAATAACCAATGTGGGGCTCAAGCTCATGGCCCCGAGATCAAGAGTCACACACTCCTCTCACTGAGCTGGCCAGGTGCCCCAAAAGTCATATATTCTTTTTAATTTCTTTGCTCAAGGTTTAGAAATGTCCCATTCCTTTTTTAAAGCATGGATTTATTTTAATTGTTCTTATGCTTGGGGAAGTTTAGAAGGATTAGGAGAAGTTTTTCCCCTTGGCGGAGGGACAGCTTAGTCTGGGGACAGCACATGCAAATTCTTTCAGTGGTGATGTTGGAAGATGGCCGAGGCCGTTACTCCCTTTAGGAGGTAGCGATCATGTAAGTGGGTAGCCGGGGCAGCTTTTATAGGACAGAGCTAACCGTGAGCACGGTGGTTGGGGTGCTCCTTTCTGAGCATGTGCGTCATGGGTGTCCCTCAGCTCCAGAAATGCCAGGGACCACAGTGTCCGTGAGCTCTGTGTGCTGTGGTCAGTTCCTGGCTCTGTCCTGCCTCTGGTGGCTGACACCGGCTCCGCGGGCTGTGAGGGCCAATGGCCTCGGGGTGCTGCGTAGTGAGCGGCGTGTTCTCTGACCGGCAGGTGAGTCGTTCTGCCTGTTTGATGACAACACAGCTCATCTGTAAGTTGTTACGGTCCAGGGAGGCAGCTGCGGCCGTAGACGTCAGGGCATGGCCCCCCATCCTGGACACAGGTCAGTCCTCAAACCTGCCAGAGACGTTCTCTTGTGCCTCTGCTTTCCCACTGGGTCAGATACGCTAACGGCTTTGTTTTGCTCCAGATGATTTGCCAAAGAAGCGGCCCGCCCAGATCTACAAACCTTCCAACCCAGACACGCTAGCTTATCTCGACTTCAGCGTGTCCACGACCGGGATGCTTGCTGGAGTGAAGGTGAGAAACATGGTCTGCACGGTGTGCGGTTACGAGCCACGCGGGGCTGTCCCTTGACGTTCTTCTGTAGAGTGGGACTCTAGCAGGCACTTGAAGGGGCACGTGGGAGGGGTGCGTCCCTGCCCTTCCTGAGACTGTAAGATGCGTGACCATTTCCATGGTGACCTAGGCTGGCCGATTCTTTCCACACAGTCCAGCTGTTTTTTTTGTATGTAAACACAGCCTCATTAGCCCCTAGTAAAGAGTTGCATGTCTTTCTTCCTTGCTGGTTCTCAAATCCCAGTGGTCTGTTATAAAACTCGGTGCACTGGGGTTTCTTCCCTTTTTAGCTTGGGTTCCATCCTGGCTGGCTGACCACTGACCCTTGTTCATGGGTGGTTAGCACCCCCACCCCTGTGCAGTCGAAAATCTGCGTATGACTTTTGAGTCCCCCAAAACTTAGCTACTTACAGCCTCCTGGAAATCTTACCAGTGACATAAACAATCCATTAACACCTATTTTGTGTGTTCTATGTATTACATACTGCATTCTCACAGTAAAGTAAGCTGGAGAAAAGAAAATCCTGTTGAGAAAGTCACGAGGGAGAGAAGAAATGTTTACAGTCCTGCCCTATAAAAAACCAGTGTGCAAGGGGACCGGCACTCACAATCCCGTGTCATTCAGGGGTGCGCCATGCTGTGTGCTTCACCTCGTGAGGACCCTCAGGGCTCGGGCAATGTCCCTGTCAAGGGACTGGTACGTCCTCTGTAGCCTCAGGAAGCCCTTGGCCCGCCCTCGGGGTCTGACCCCTCTGTTTGTGTCATTTACCTCAGTTCTCTTTCTCTACTTTTTTTTTTTTTTCAATTTTTTTAATTGTTAAATACACTTAACATAAATTCACCTTAATAACCGACCTAAGTATACGGTTCAGGAGCATTAAAAACACTCGCACTGTTGTGGAGCTGTCCCTACCATCCGCCCCCATAACTCACCGTGTCATGTGAAACTGAAACTTACTACCTGTTAATCAAGAGCCCCCATCCCCTCCACCAGCACCCACCATCTCCCTTCTGTCTCTGGGATTTTGACAACTCTGGGGACCCCATAGAGGTGGAGTCCTGCAGCGCTGTCCTTTTGTGACTGGCTCGTTAAACGTACTGTAATGTCCCGGGGTTCATCCATGTTGTCAAGGGGCTCAGAATTCCTTTTTAAGGCTAAGTTAACATTTCATTGACGTTTGGCCTTTGCGTTCATCTGTCAGCAAACAGTAGGGCTGCTTCCAAGGGTTAGCTCTTGTAAGCGATGCTGCTGTGAACAAAGATGTGCAAGCCTCTCTTAACACACTGCTTTCACGTCTTCTGGGTATATGCCAAGAAGTGGAATTTGGGGTCATATGGCCATTCCATTTTTAATCCCGGGAGGGAATTGCCATGCTGTTTTCCATGGTGGCCATACCATTTCACCTTCCCTCATCCTTGTCAGCTCTTAGAGTTTTCTGGTTTTTTGTTGTTGTTGTTTCAATAGTAGCCATTCTAATGAGTGTGCCAGTGGTATCTCATTGTGGTTTTTTGATTTGTACTTTCCTAATGATTAATGATGTTAAGCATCTTTTCATGCAATTAATGGCCATTTGTACATCTTCTTTGGAGAAATATCTATCCAAATCCTTTGAATCAAGTTTCTTGTTTTTTGTTGTTGTTGTTGAGTCTTACAAATTCTCTGTATATTCTGGATATTAAACCCTGAATTTTCTCCTATTCTGTGGATTGCCTTCTTACTCTGTAGATAGTGTCTTTTGATGCACAAAATTTTTAAATTTTCATACAGTCCAATTTTGTCCTTTTTTTTTTTTGGCCTATGCCTTTGGTCATATCTAAGAAATCATTGCCTAATTACGGTGTCATAAAGCTTTGTATTATGTTTTCTTCCAAGAATTGTATTATCTTAGGTCTTACATTTCTGTCTTTGACCCAATTGTTAATTTTTCTCTGTGGTTTTAGGTAAAGGTCCAACCTCATTCTTTTGCATGCAGAGACCCAATTTTCTCAGCACCATTTGTTGAGAAGACTGTCTCTTCCCTCTTGGCACCCTTGTCAAAAATCAGTTGGCCATAAATGCAAGGATTATTTTTTTGTTCTGGGCTCTGTATTTTCTTCTATTAATCTATGCATCTGTTTTTATGCCAGTACTGCACTGTTTTGACTACTGTATATTTGTAGTAAATCAGGAAGTGTGAGTCCTCTATTTCTTTTCAAGATTGTCTTGGCTTTTCAGATTTCCTTGAGATTCTGTTTGAAGTTTTTGATGCATTTTCTACTTCTACAAAAAATACCATTGAAGTTTTTTTATTTAAATTCAATTAGCCAATGTATAGTACATCATTAGTTTTTAGTATAATGTTCAATGATTCATTAGTTGCAAATAACACCCAGAGACTGCATTGAGTCTGTATTGTTTAGGGTAGTATTGATGTCTATGAATATGGTATATGTTTTTTTTATTTATGTCTTCAATTTCTTTGGCAAATTTTATAGTTTTCATTGTACAAGTCTTTCACCTCCTTGGTTGAGTTAATTCCTAAGCATTTTATGCTTTGATGCTATTGTAAATAGACTTGTTTTAATTTCCTCTTCAGATTTTTCATTTAATGTATAGAAATGCAAGTGATTTTTGCTTGCTGACTTCTTATCCTGCTACTGTGAATTTATGATTTTTAATAATTTTTGTGTGAAATATTTGTGTTTTCGATATATATAAGTTCATTTTATCTATGAACAGAGATTATTTTACTTCTATCTTTCCAATCTGTGTGCCTTGTATTTATTTTTCTTACCTAATTGCTTGGGCTAGAACTTCTAGTACAGTGTTGACTAGAAAGGGTGCCTTGTTCCTGATTGTAGAGGTAAAGCTTTGAGTTTTTCATGGCTGAGTATGATGTTCTCTGTGTTCTTCATATATGGCTTTTATTATGTTGAGGCCCTTTTTTTCTATTCCTAGTCTATTCAGTGTTTTTATCATAAAAGGTTGTTGAATTTTATCAGATGCTTTTTTTTTTTACATCAATTGAGATGTCATATGGGTTTTTTCCCCCTCATTCTTTTAATGTGATATATTGATTGATTTTTTTAATTTAAGTTATCTTTACACCCAATATGGGGCTCAAACTCACAACCCTGAGTTCAGGAGTCACATGCTTCTCCAACTGAGCCAGCCAGGTTCCCCTATTGATTGATTTTTCATATGTAGAGCCAACATTGCCTTCCAGGAATAAATCCCACTGACATATAAGCCTTTTAATATGCTACCAAATTGGGTTAGTACTTTGTTGAGGATTTTTGCATCAATGTTCAGCAGGGATATTGATCTATAGTCTTCTGTTTTTATAGTGTCTTTGACTTTGGTATCAGGGTTATGCTGACCTCACAGAATAAATTAAGAAGTGTTCCTTTCTCTTCAGTTTTTTGGAAAAGTTTGAGAAGGACTGGTATTAGTTCATCTTTAAAAAAAAATTTTATTTATTTTAGAGAGAGAGTATGTGTGCATATTGGGGGGAAGGGCAGAGGAAGAGGGAGAAAGAGAATCCCAAGCAGACTCCCCACTGAGGATGGAGCCTGACTTGGGGCTTGATCTCACAACCCTGAGATCATGACCTGAGCTGAAATCAAGAGTCAGATGCTCAACCGTCTGAGCCACCCAGGTGCTCTGGTATTAGTTTATCTTTAAATGTTTCATTCATTTTAGCAGTGAAGTCATCGGGTGTAGGGCTTTTCTTTGTTGGGAAATCTTCTTTACTGATTTGATCTTACTGTTTGTAAGTTTATTCAGACTTTTTATTCTTCATGATTTAGTCTTTTTAAGTTTTGTGTTCCTTCTTGATAATTTGTGTTTCAGTTTCCATGAACTGCAATTTCTCCATTTCATATTGGTTGTACAGTGTGTTGGTGTACAGTTGTTCATAGTACTCTCTTATAATTAATTTCATTTCTGTAGAATCTATAGTAAATGTCCCAACTTTCATTTCAGATTTTAGTAATTTGAGTGTTTCTTCCTTTTTTCTTAGTCCATCTAGCTAAAGGTTTGTCTGTTTTGTTGATTATTTCAAAGAACCAACTTTTGCTTTTATTGATTATCTCTACTACTTCTCCACTCTCTATTTTCTTACCTCCGTTCTAATCTTTATTATTTCCTTCCTTTTGCTAGCTTTGGGTTTAGTCTGTTCTTCTGTCTCTCATTCCTTAAGTTGTGAAGTTAGGTTGTTGATGTGAGATCTGTCTTGTTTTTAACCTGTTTATATAAATTTCTGCATTAACATTGCTTTTGCTGTGTCCTGTAAGCTTTGGTATATTGTATTTTCATTTGCCTTTGTGTCTAAGTATTTTATAATTTTCCTTGTGGTTATTTAAGAGTGCATTTTTTTAATTGTGGGTTTTCCAGTTTTCCTTCTGTTACCAATTCCTAACTTCATCCTGTTGTGGTTGGAGAAGATACTTCATATGGTATCTATCTTTTTAAATCTATTGAGACTTAATTTGTGGCCTAAAATATGGTCTATCCTGGAATATGACCCAAGTGTTCTTGAGAAGAGTGTGTATTCCTCTGTGGTTGAGTGTTCTCTGTGTCCCTCAGATCTCTTTGGTTTATTGTGTTCAGTCTCCTATTTTCTTTTTTTTTTTTAAGATTTTTATTTATTTATTTGACAGAGAGAGACACAGCGAGAGAGGGAACACAAGCAGGGGGAGTGGAGAGGGAGAAGCAGACTCCCCACGGAGCAGGGAGCCTGATGCAGGGCTCAGTCCCAGGACCCTGGGATCATGACCTGAGCCGAAGGCAGACACTTAACGACTGCGCCACCCAGGCGCCCCTCTTTTTTTTTTTTTTTTAATGTGTCTTCTTTTTGGTTGTTCTGACTATTATCGAGAGTAGGGTATTGAAGCCTCTGTCACTGAAGAAACGTCAATTTCTCCTTTTAGTTTTGTCCATTTTTGATTCATCTGTTTTGATAGTCTGTTGTCTGGTGTGTAGTTGTTTATAATTGTTAAATCTTCTTGCTGTACCGAACCCTTTATTAATATGTAATGCCCCTCTCTGTCTCTTACAACCTTTTTGGAAGTCTATATGTCTGATACTAGTTTAGCTATCTCTGCTCTCTTTTGGTTACTGTTTGCATGGAATGTCTTTATCCATTCTTTCACTTTCAAATTACTTGTGTCTTTTGATCTAAAATGAATCTCTTGGGGGCGCCTGGGTGGCACAGTTGGCTGGGAATCCAACTCTTGGTTTTAGCTGGGGTCGTGGTCTCAGGGTCATGAGATCAAGCCCCGTGTCGGGCTCCACACAGAACACAAAGTCTGCTTGGAGTTTCTGTCTCCCTCTCCCTCTGCCCCCCACCCCTGCATGCTTGCTCTCTCTTTCTCTCTCTTGCTCTCTCTCTCACTCTCTCAAATAAATAAATCTTTCTAAAAAATAAATAAAAAATAAATAAAATGAGTCTCTTATAGGCACCATATGGTATTTTATGTATTTTATTCACTCTGCCAATTTCTGTCTTTGGAGAATTAATCTGTTTACATTACACTAATTACTGGTAAGAAGGGACTTCTGTGGGGTACCTGGGTGGTGCAGTCGATTAAGTGTCTGACTCTTTATTTTGGCTCAGGTCATGATCTCAGAGTCGTGAAATCTAGCCCTGTGTTGAGCTCCCCACTCAGCTCAGCACTCTCCCTCTGCCCCTCCCCTTACTCGCACTCTCGCTCTCTCTCAAATTTTTTTTTTTTTTAAAAGAAGGGACTTCTGTCATCTTGCTCATTATTTTCCATATGTCTTACAACCTTCCTGTTACTCATTTCCTGCATTACTATCTTGTTTTGTGCTTAGTTGATTTTTTGTAGTGAAACATTCAAATTCCTTTCTCATTTCCTTTCATATATATTCTACAGGTTTTGTTTTTGAGGTGACCATGGGGATTGGGTTGGGCAGCCTACAGTTGTAATTCTCCAGTTTGGATTATCCCTACTTAATTTCAGGGACACAAAAAAACTGCTCCATCTCTACCTCTCTCAGTTGCTGATTCACAAAGTTATATCTTTATACACTGTGTGGCCCAAAATATGTAGTAATAATTCTTTTAAATGCATTGGTCTCTTAAGTTATGTAGGGGAAAAAAGTGGAATTTAAACCCAAAGTTACAGTAACAGTTTGACTGATAATTGTTTTGTTTTACCATATTATTCTCTTAAATCACGTAGAAAAGGAAGGGTAGAGTTATAAAGTATTGCTATGATTATACTAGCTTTTTTAAGACTTGTTCATTTATTTTAGAGGTGGGAGGAGAGAGAGCAAGTGAGGGGAAGGGCAGAGGGAGAGAATCTCAGGCTGACTCCCTGCTGAGCGTGGAGCCCAGCACGGGGCTCAGTCTCACGACCCTGAGATCATGACCTGAGCTGAAATCAGGAGTCAGACACTTACCCAGCTGAGCTACCCAAGTGCCCCAGGATTACACTAGCTTTTATAATTGCCTTGTATTTACCTTTACTGAGATCTTAATTTATTCAGTGACTTCAGGTTGCATCTAGTGTCTTTCTGTTTCAACCTGTAGGACTCCCTTGAGCCTTTCATGGCAGATCTAAATGTCATGAGTGCCCACAACTTTTTCTTTAATGGGAATGTCTTAATTTTTCCAAAATTAATTGCCATTGCCCAAGCCTTCCTCTGGAAGTTAAAAACCTTAACAGACTCCAGAGCTCCAAATAGTTGCATCATTTTTCTGCCCACACAATTGTTGTCTGGTTGCTATGGAGACCATCTTCCCAGAATCCTCTCCTCTGCTTTCCAGTAGAATCTGATCCACCAAATAAAGTGGAATATAAAATAAAATAATTCTTCAAAAGCCTTTTGAAGACTTACTTGTTTGAGAGAGAGAGAGAGCATGCACCAGCAGGGAGGGGGGAGAGACAATCTCAAGGAGGCTCCACACTGAGCAGAGCTCAACCTGGGGCTTGATCTCACGACCCTGAGATCATGACCTGAGCCGAAATCAAGAGTCTGTCACTTAACTGACTGTGCCACCCAGGTGCCCCTTCAAAAGCCTTTTGGAGTACAGATTTCTTTTCAGACCAGGATAAGTGATTTACCACAGTGCTGAAGGTGGCCTGGAGCCCCCTCCAGTTGTAGCCAAAGGGAAACACACACTTGGATCTTACCGTTTTCATGGTCTACAGAGGTGGAGGCTATAATGTTACATCTTGATTCGATAAAGATACTTCTGCTTGAAACAGAGATAAAGCGATCTATGCTATTACTTCGTGGTGATTCCACTTAATATAAGTATAAACCCTAGGAATCCCAGAGAGAGGAGTAACTAGACTTTCTCTCAAACTTATGAAATATTTCTTTTTTAAAGATTTATTTATTTTAGAGAGCGAGAGAGTGCATGCAAGGGGGGTGGAGAGGGGCAGAGGGAGAGAAAGAGAATCTCAAGCAGACTCCGGGCTGAGCATGGATCCCTATGTGGGGCTCGATCTCATGACCCTGAGATCATGACTTGACCTGAAACCAAGAGTCGGCCGCTTAACCGACTGAGCCACCCACGTGCCCCTCGAATTTATGGAAGTTTTTATTAAACTTCTGACATTTAATTTGATGAGTACCTGAGATGAAACCTATTGTGATGTCATTTAATGAAAACCCATATGCCTTAAGTACTGAGAGGCACAAACAGAGCTGAAATCATCTGGTTTATAGTCTGTCCTGATGGAAATTCCTTCTACCTCTTTGGTTGCACTTGTCACCATGTTTCTTGGAAATGTTAATACACTTTCAGCCTTTGGACAGAAATGTCATTAAGCCTTCTGTGAAATACCAAAAGTTGAGAGAAAGAAGTTTACCCAGTAAACTGTTTTCTCCATAATGGGCACTGTGTAATGTCTGATTTAGTGTAAGACCCATGAGTATGTGTTTTATGTTCAATTTAAGTTTTATAATACTAACTCTTCAAAAGTGTAATTTGAACTCTGACAGTTCCTGGTAGCTCCTGGATACAATTTGCTCGATGTCCACGAGGACGTCATGTGGGGGACCCATATAGCATCTGCTGTTTCCTTCAGATCAATTGCCCTCTGGGCCTCCACACAGGATGTTTTAGAACTGTGGTGGCTCTCCCTTCCACCGAGGGTGCTCACTCTCAGGTGGGGTGTGCCACTGATGTTCGCCCAGACCGTGGACACTTAGTTCATCATCAACCAAAGTCATACTGCACTCGAAAGTAACCCTTCCCAAGAAAAGTCCTAAGGTGCATCCTAAAAATAAATGCAGGTGCCCTCATCCCTGAGTCCTCTAACTGACTACATCTGCTCTCAGTGTCTCTTCCAGAGTAGAGCATGAGAGCTTGTTGTTTGGGGCTTATGGAAAACTAATTCCTTATCCAGGTACAAGTCTGTCTTCATAAGAATTGGGCATTTTTCTTCCAACTTGGGCTATGGGTCTGTGATGTTGATAGGGTCCAAGATTGCTGTGAGCTTGGACATGAGATGTTCAGCTTTCCTGGTTGCTTTTTTCTTAATCTGTCTGTGTTCTTGTCACTTTGATGAGATTTGTTCATGCTTACTCACCCTCAAGACCCAGAGCCCTCTATGAGCCCCAGGGCGATGGGAGAACCCATTCTCTGCTCTCCACATATGTTGTTAAAATGCTCATGGGCCCCGCAGTTAACAGAGTTCTCTCTCAATTTCCCACTGGCTCACACGCTCCTGGGGTTGGAGGCTGTGTTTTATTCTTTTTTATATTCAGAGCACCTAATACAAAGCCTGATACATAGCATGTCCTCAGTTAATATAATGAATATTTGCTGAGCTGAGCTGAAGAACTCTGTTCCTGCTAAAAACAGTACCTGCACAGAACTAGGGGTTCAGGAAAGGTTCATTTTAGTGAGAATCTTGGTAATTTTGATAGTTAGGATTTTACTAACTCCCCATCCAGCAGGCAGGAGGTTGAAGGAATGTTTCATAAATCCAGCGTTGTTTCTTCTTTAAGCAAATATTGTGGCTTTGCAGCAAATTAAAAGGAACCGCTTGTGTGTTCGATTCTGGGGTAATTCTGTATTACCTTTTGTGAATTCCGTGAAGTACCCACAGTGAAACCTGCCACCAGAGCGTCTAACGGTGCTCCCACGTTCACGACACAAGCGTCCCCCACTCCCGGCTTCTCTCCTCCGTTGCTGGGGTGGCTAACGGTGCTTTCCCCAGACATTTGGCGGGGTCTGCCTGCATGTGAGGGTGCTCGCTCCCGCCCCTCCCACAGCTCAGCTCCAGGGCCATCGGCTTCAGATGCACGGAAGACATGTTTAAAACCACAAACTCGGAAAATTTTCCTTTCCCTCTCAGGTTGGCTTGGCTAGAGAGCTTCTGTGAGAAAACTGATTTGTATTAGATACGTTTTACAGTATTTTACAGTCACTCACGTTAGATTCTGGCTGTGGGTGCCCCCCTTCTGTCACCTCTGTCGTGCGGGGAGCGGGGTTCCTGGGGCATGTGACCGTCAGCAAACCGCCTCCTCTGAGCCTGGTTTCCTGATCACTGACACGGGATGTCCGTCCACCGTGCCCCACTGGCCCTATCGCATGACAGGCACGTGTAAGTCAGACGCAGTCCCGACCTGGAGAGGGCCCCGAGCCCTAGGGTGTCCCCACCTTCTTCACAGCATGGTGGCATTGCAGGACACGGTTACTTCAGCTGCAGGATTCCTAGGTCTGGAGGCCCAGGAAGTGCTGCATGTGGTTTAGTCGTTGAAAATGGGAGCACTGACAGGAACCGTAGCCCAGTAGCCCCCTTCCTGCAGTCCCCTTGGGGCGCTGGAGGCCAGGCTGCATGGACTAAGGGTGGCCTTGCTGTCTTACAGATGTCCCATGCAGCCACCAGTGCCTTCTGCCGTTCCATTAAGCTGCAGTGTGAGCTCTACCCTTCTCGAGAAGTGGCCATCTGCTTGGACCCTTACTGTGGACTTGGGTTTGTCCTGTGGTGCCTCTGTAGGTAAGTATCCTCTTGAACATCTTTGCAATGATGACCAAATCAGTCATGCACCCCCTTTCTAGACCATTTGCAGAGGAGATGCCAGTGTCGGGGGGGGGGGGCACTGCCACCTCCCAAGGGGCCAGCCGCGGTGGAGTCACAGATGGGTCGCTGTCCCATCCCTCCTCAGCCCCGCGATCCAGGAAGAGCAGGCACATCGCGGTGCTATCCACGCTCTTCAGCATTTGCTGAGCCCCGCAGAGACCAGAGACTCTGGTCTCATTCTGGGAGGCTGCCCGGTGGGGACCCCTGTTTCCAAGTGAGGACGCCAGGCTGAGCCTTTGGTTCTTTGCCTTTAAATCCTAACCATTATCCACCCTGGAATGTGTATTAAATCGGTGGGCACTTCAGGCTCCCTCCTGCTTCAGGCCTCTCCCTCGTGGGTGGGAGGAACGTCAGCTGCAGGAAGGCGGGGAGCTCCCCATGAGAACCCCACCCACCCCACCACAGTCCAGCCCCGCAGCCCTAGCGCCCCCAGTGCCGGCCGGTAGCAGGCTCGGCAAGGGTCTGCAGAGACGGTGAACACATGGAGATGTATTAGCATTTCTTCGGACTATACATACGTGTTCACTGTAAAAACTTTAGGGAGTACGAAATAGCATGAAGAACGTGAAGACCTCAGTGACCATACCACCTCATGACACCAGGAAATACTCACCATTAGCATTTTGCATATAGTCTTCCAGAGTTTGGTTTGGAAGGTAGCATACTATTTGTTGTTAACACTTCAAGCTTCTGTAAGTGTATGGAGAATGACATAGTGCACACCGTGCCCACCATCCAGCACCCCACAGACCGCGTTTGGATGGTTGTTTCATCTCTCCTTCTAGTTTTTTCTGCCCCTGTGTTCCATTCGGCATTTTAGGAATCACCAAACAACGTGATTTAACCATAAACCATTAAGTATGCATACGGTTTTGTGACTGTGCCTTAATATAGGTATAAAACTGCGATGCTACCATTTGAAAGTTATGATTTCCTTTCTTCTGAATAGTCTGTAATGTCTTCTCTCGCGTCTTTAAATACACTTCGGAAAACAATTCTTCTAAGGCATTCCTAATATTTAATAGTGGAATTAAAATCCATCCAGTCCTGTATTTTTGAAAAAAAATTTCTTTTGGAAAAAAAGGAGTTTTTGCAATTCATTCTAATTAGAACAATTAAAGTTTTTGAGAGAGCAAATTCAATTAAAATATTTAATGATTTTTACCTCACTGTAAAATGCAGTAGTATCGCGGGTAAATTTTTTTCTCGGGAAATAGTTTAGAATATGGCATTCCAGCAGAGGGACCAAGTGACCCTTGGCCAACTGAGAAGGAAGCCTGTCCTGAACCACCAGCTGTGTGTGGAGGAGACTGTGTGTCCCTTGGCAAGGACACCAGTCGAGCCAAAGCCAGTGGATGGGATGCTTTCCCGTCCTGGGGCTCGCCGGGCCTAACCCTCGTGACATCACCAGAGAGGCTGCCTGTCGGCGGGAAAGTCAGTGTTTGATGTGCACCAGTAGCAGCAGGAACACAGTGGGGCTCTTGAAAGGGGCTCTAAGGAAACTCTAATGAGCATCCTTCCTGCAAATTCGTTCCGAAGTCCTGAAATTACAGTGTTTTGTAGATTGCCTCTGCAACGCTGAAATAAACACATAAGAACTATAAACTTCTTCCTTCTGAAGCCCTCTGTAGAAACAGATCCAGACAAACTTGCTTAAAAACTGGACCTGGGAGCATCTACCCAGGAGTGCTGAGAACGCCCAGCACCTGTCAGTACTGTGGATACCAGTAGTCTCTCAGATGAGCTAGTGTTCACTCAAGAAATGGCCGATTTCAGGGCTGGTACAGGAAATGCACAAGGTGAACCTGAATGTCTTTTCGTGCGAGAAAGCGCGCATGGTAGGAGGGTGACATGTCCTTTGGAGGGGCTCCCACTGGTCAAATTGGGGGGACTTCAGCATCAAAATAAAGATTATGATAGGTAAGACTGGATAAAATAGAAAAAAATCTCACTATTCAGACAGACGGACAAATTGAAAGCTTGATTGATAGAGTAGACAGCTAGAAAATAGTTGTTCGTTATAAAGGGGAGGAGAGAACCTTCACGGCAGGGACACGGGGCTGTTGTGCGTCACCCAGAGAGTTGCAACAAAGGAAGCAGCATCACGTCCAGGGTCTTCCTGACAAAGACCCTTCCCTGAACCACTGAGTCCAGGGAGCATCAGACCCAGACTGAGGGATGCCCGTAGCTGCTGTCTATGGCCACGAACACCAGGATCACAGAGTCACACAAGCCCTGAGGACCCAGCAGGCAGGCTGATGGCATCTGTGCATGTGTCTCCCAATGGTCTCCTTTCTCTGTAAAAGTCACCGTCAGGACCACAGGCAAACGTGAAGAGGGTCCGAGGCTTCAGTGGAAGAAATGTATGTTTCCTGATTTTGATGTCTTAGCTGGCCATATGGAGAAAAATAAACTTGCTTCCTGGAAATATCTGCTGATATATTTTGGGTTAGTGGGGCATCATCAGGTCAGTGACCCATCCTCAAGTGATTCAAGAGGGGAAAAAGTTATTTCTACTTAAAACTTTTCTGTAACTTTACAATGGTTTCAACATTTCTAAAAACTTTAATACAACTTCTGTGTCTTCATCCTAAAGTTCCCTTCAGTCATAAAATAGAGTATTATTTCTCTGAGAATCATGGTATTAACAGAATTGTTTCAAAATAGTCTTAAGATCAAATATGTCGGGGCGCCTGGGTGGCTCAGTCGTTAAGCGTCTGCCTTCAGCTCAAGTCATGATCCCAGGGTCCTGGGATCGAGCCCCACATCGGGCTCCCTGCTCTGCAGGAGGCCTGCTTCTCCCTCTCCCACTCCCCCTGCTTGTGTTCCCTCTCTCGCTGTATCTCTCTCTGTCAAGTAAATAAAATCTTTAAAAAAAAAAAAAGATCAAATATGTCTTAAAATGCATTTCCAATCATTGATGTTCATGGGTTAGAAGTTTCAATATTATTAAAATGGAAATTCTCTGCAAATAGATCTAGAGATTTGACGTAGTTCCTGTCAAAATCTCAGCAGGGTTTTGTTGTTTTTTTTTTTAAGCAGAAATGGACAACTTTATCCTAAAATTAAAAAAAACACACACAATATCCAAAACAATTTTGGAGTAATATGACAAAGTTGGAAAACTCAGACTTCCCAATTTCAACATTTATGCAATAACCAGGCCAGGGCTGGGCTGACGTAAAGGTAGTAGGAAGGTAGATGCAGAAAAAAGAGCCAGTGAAACAGAATTGGGAGTCCGGAAACTGGTGACCTCTTACATGTGGTCACTTCATTTCTCAACAAAGGAACCACGGCAGCTCAATGATGAAAGGGTAGTATTTTCAATGAATGATGCTTGGGAATGTTGGCTGTTCATCTGCAAAAAGATTAAACTTTTACGTTACATCGTGTAAATAAATTCACATTAGGTTGCAGACATTAATGTAGGAAATAAGACTTGTAGAAGGAGACAGAGGAATCAGTCTTTATAATCTTGAGCTAGGCAGAGTTCTTAGATATGGTACCAGAGGTACAATACATAAAAGAAATATTGACAGATGTGGCCTCAATAAAACTAAAAATGTGGGCACATCAAGCAACACTATTAAGAAAGTTGGAAATAAAAGCCACAGACTGGGGGAAAATATGTGCAAATCGTAACCTGATAGAGTCCCTCCAACCAAATATAAAACGAATTCTCAAAACTCAAGAAGAAGACACACAACATGATTTAAAAATAGGCAACAGGTTTGAATAGACATTTCACCAAAAATACACAAATGACTTATAAGCACATGAAAAGATGCTTAACATTGTTTAGGGAAATGCAAATTAAAACCAGTGAGATAACACTTCATACCCACTGGACCACATATAGCCACAAACCCCAGAAAGTAACAAGGTTGGGGGACTTGTATTTTCTGGTTTCAAAACTGTACCGCAAAGCAACAGCAACCAAGGATGTGCAGAAACTGGAATTCTCTGACATTGTTGACGGGAATGTGAAATGGTGAAACCACGGTTGGGCGCGTTCTTAAAAATTAAACATAAATTCACAGTCTGACCCAGCAGTTCTGCTCATAGGCATCAGCCAAAGCATCTGCCAAAGCAAAGGGAAATCACTGGAAGCCTTGATGTGTGAAATGTCCCTAGCAGCCTTCGTAAAAGCAAGCAAGCAAGAAAAAGACAAATCCACAGGTCGACCAGGATGAACAGTGTTTGTTCATATCCATACAACGCAATACAGCTGCAGTGCGGATAAACTTCAGAAACAGCTCACGGAGAGAAAGGAGCCAGATGCAAAAGACCACATATTCCGTGATTGTATCGTATGACGCCATTTATATGAAATGTCTGGGAAAGGCAACTCTGCAGAGACAGAAAGTAGAGTAGTGGTTGATTGGGGCTGGGGTCGAAGCACGATGGACCACAGATGGGTTGGAAATGTTCTAGAACTGCACTGGGGTGATAATGATACAACTCTGCAAATTTAGTAAAAATCCTTTCATGGGGTGATTTTATGGTATGCACGTTATACCTAAATAAAACTCTTTTAAAAAATCAAACAGTCTGTCATCGGGGTAACTGAGGCACACAGGGCAGACAGTAACCCGCCCACCACAGGGTACGTGTGTTATAGGGAGCCATGCATCTGCCTTGCTCCGAGTGCCCAAGTTCTGAGGGTTTGTATGTTTTCTCAGGTTAGTAAGCTGAAATCACCAAACGACAGTTGTGAAATTTTATGTTACCAAAATGTCTTCTTTTTCCTCCTAGTCAGCCATGTTTTTCTTTTTTTAAGTAGACTATTTTCCAGAACAGTTTAAGGTGTGCTTTGAGATGCTTGAGTGTATTTCATACAGCGTGTGCATAAATAGCAACTGGCATACAACATTTTCTTCTACTACTTCTGCTATTCCTTCAAAGGTGATCAGATTGATTAACCTTCCTGGCTTATACATTAAGCAATTAAGCAAAAGAAAAAGCAGTGCAGCATTACGATGTGCCATCACAACACGTATGTGCAGCGCTAACAGCAAATTACTCACAACTGGATGACTTTCACTCTTTCTGAATTTTAGTTTTTAACCTATAGGGGTTTAAGGGGCGCCTGGGTGGCTCAGATGGTTGAGCGTCTGTCTTCGGCTCAGGTCATGATCCCAGGGTCCTGAGATCGAGTCCCGCATCGGGCTCTCTGCTCCTTGGGAGCCTGCTTCTCCCTCTGCCTCTCTGTCTCTCATGAATAAATAAATAAAATCTTTAAAAAAAAAAAAAAAAAACCTATAGGGGTTTAAGATTCCTCCATCATTAATGCAATAAAAAACAATGAAAAAAAAAATGGATCGGTTGAGCAAGCAACATCTCAGGGTCCTGAGGTCAAGCCCCATGTTGGGCAGAGAGATCACATCAAAAAAATGGACAAAGGACTTGATTAGACATTCCTCCAAAGAAAACATACATTTTTATAAAAGCACCCTGCGTTTCCTACATTTTGTGAATGTAGCAGCTTTGAGAGAACCCTATATATTGCCTCATAGCATCTAGAGGTTTCAGGTGAGCCCTCAAAAAGGCAGTCACTGAATCAAGAGTCCTATAGTTCTCTCGTGCTTTGCAGGATGTTTTCGTGAACGCACTTTCATTTTGTATTTGCACACCTGGAGGGGCAGTGGCGTGAGTGCCCCCTTCGTGCAAATTGGCAGCAGGTGTTTCTGGGCACGGGTGGCAGATGGGTCCTGCGGCCCTACCCTCACGAGCCCTTCCCGTCTCTCTCTGCAGTGTCTACTCAGGGCACCAGTCCATTCTCATCCCGCCTTCTGAGCTGGAAACCAACCCTGCCTTGTGGCTTCTTGCCGTGAGTCAGTACAAAGTCCGGGATACGTTTTGCTCCTATTCAGTGATGGAACTTTGTACCAAGGGGCTGGGCTCGCAGACAGACTCCCTCAAGGTAAGCAGCCTGTCATAGGCCTCAGAGGGCTTTGGGGAGCACGCCCAAGCGTCCTAGGGAAGCACCATGTCACAGGGCATGGGAAGGGTTACTGAAGCTAAAATTATCATTCACAAAAGCCACGGTATAATCCGCTGTCCCCTGAAGTTCCCAAAACTGATTTCAAGTGAAAACTTGATTTTATAAGGTGAATAATTTCCCACTGCCCCAAAGAATTATAGGTCAGGGTGCACACACACCCCCTCCCATGTCTTTGATTCCATTAGGTCTGCCTGAAAGGCCCTAAATTGCTTTTTCTTCTGCTGGTTTTCAAGCCATAGGTTTGAATTTAGCTACTCATTTTCATTTTCCTTGAAGACCCTGATTTGTAGGTCTGTATCCTAACGAGAATATTAGCATTTCCCTCCATTTGAGTCAATAACATTTTGATAGACATAGTTTCATGGTGAAGTAGTCATTATCCAAGTAAGGAAGGGGGAATAATCATACGACCTATTTCAATTTATATCCCGACTACTATCCATTGTTTATATGCCCAGATGTGTGTCTTTGTGTATATACAGATTATATTTGCGTATGTGTGTATAGACATATGCACATAAATTACTTAAACACAAATAGTAAAGCATTACATTTTTCTCCTGAATTTTGTTTTCCTATTTAGACCTAATGCATTAAGCTTGAACAAGAAACAAAATGCAAGATAATGTTGATATTAAGCTACATACACAAGTGTATAATTGCTTGAAATTATAAATATATATAGGAAAAGAAATTTATAAGGCATAATTATTACTTATTTCCACCTATATTATTTTAGAAAGTGACTGAGTACATTTCACAAATCGTAACATAATTGTTTTCTATGCACTTGACGTATTAATTTAATCTTTACGATAGGCATCTGAGATAGAAAGCACTGTTGTTAAAGATGAGGAATCTTAAGTTACAGAGAAATTGAGCACCCTTTCCAAGTCCTTACATTTAATAAATTTTGGAGACAAATTTTGAATCTCCGGCTCCAGGTACACCATCTCGAGCCCCGGGCCGCACTGCCTCCCCGAAGACACACATATGTAAATCGAGCGTTGGGATCACGCAGTTGGAGTGTTTTCTGTGTGACTCCGCATATATGAGATCATATCCGGGCAGGAACCTCCAGGGCCAGAGTGCCCCCAAGCTGTGTCCCCTGCACCGTGCAGGAGCCTGTGTCCGTGCCCTGAGCCCAGGCTGCGGTGCAGGGCCGGGAGGGCTGCGTGGGCCAGCCTTTGGTGGTCGTCCTCCCACCACTCTTGCTCCGCTGGAGACCACCGCTCGCCACCCGCCTCCTGCCCCCAGCCCTGTGCAGAGGCCCGTGCTCTGCTCGCTGAGGTCCTCCTCTGAGCCTTGCCGTCTTGCTCAGTTGACTGAACATGGTGCAGCCCCGAGCTGAGCTCCGTCGAGCACAGTCGTCCGAATGGGATCTTTTCAGTCTCGTGGGATTTAAGAGGAGTACTATCTTCCATGAAATTGTCCAAACACTTTACTTTTCCATTCTATATTAAAAATAGGTCTTCTCTTTTCTGTCCAGGGTGTGCTCTTGTGTATCCATGTTTATAGGTGTACCTTGCTTCCCCAAACCCTGTCCTGTTAAGTATTTTATCCAGGACCTTGCTTCTCCTCGTGCTCCTTGCGGCTACATCTTGCTGTTATTTAAGATAGGTTTGTGATGGCATCCTCGGTCCTCTGATGTAGGATTTTCCCCCCACACAGACGTCCCAGGACAGTCGAATGATGTGGACAGACAGAGCCCAGGAAGTGAATGCCCGTGTGGAGTTTGTGTTGCTTGTGTCCATCTGGTTAAGGTCACACACCCCGGACCTGGAAGGCTGACCTCTTACCGCTGTTATTCCTTCTAGGCACGAGGACTGGACTTGTCCCGCGTGCGGACATGTGTGGTCGTGGCAGAGGAACGGCCTCGGATAGCACTCACCCAGTCGTTCTCAAAGCTCTTTAAAGACCTGGGTCTCCACCCGCGGGCCGTGAGCACCTCCTTCGGCTGCAGAGTGAACCTGGCTATTTGCTTGCAGGTGGGTTTCGTCGGGATCAGTAAGTGCTCCCATCAGAGAGTGACATTTAAGTGACAGGCACTCAGCACAGGGTCATTTTCATGGCTGATGTGTAGCTATGTTTAGAAGACGCCTTGTAATCAAATGCATGTGGTTGGTGCACACTTGTTTGGTTGGGGTTTTTCTTTTCTTTCTCTTTCTTTTTTACTTTAGTCTGCATTTGTCAGTAACCATTCTTCATAGCTAGCATTCAGAGCTCTTACTCTGTCCTGAAACATTTTCACTTTGGTAACATGAGTAGCAGTTGGCCCAGACCCCTGAAGTCAGGCTTTTTAAAGATTGCATAGGACACAAATGTTTCCTTGTGGAAAGAAATGCTGCATCTTGACGTGCTCAGCCTCCTGGACACAGACAGTAGGATCTGTAGGAGGAATGCCAAGTGCCGTCAGCAGGTCCGGGAATCTGCTGCGGTGATGGCATCTAGAAGCAGACATTGCAGTTCCAGGCTGCATTTCCAGGGTGTGAGGCAGCCCCCTGAAGATACCCGCATAGCAACTGTGGCTGAAGGACACTTGCTCGCTTGCATTTTCATTAGCCGCTTGCCACCATCTTCAGTGCTCCTTTCTTTCTTCGAACCCTTAACACAAGCATGTTGATCTGCAGCGATCGCTGGCCAGGGCAGGGCCGCCTGAAAGGAAGGACAGGGGCGTCCCCATGTGCCCTCCCCACAGCCTCACCCACAGCAAGCAGCCCAGGGCACAGCTGCAGACTTCGGTCCTCAAACAAATTGGCAGGATAAAAACTCCACTCACCCAGGTGCTGCAGTGGAGCACGACTCAGGTCATCTCCCGGTCTCCCATGCTACCCACCCACTGTCCCCCAATTTCTGACCCCAGGGGTGGTTGCTCATGATTAGCCCGGGGGTGACCTTGGGAAGCTCCCAGGCGGCCACGTCCTCACCAGCACTCCGGGTGCTGGGACTCCTCCACGGACGGTGGCCGAGAACAGACTCTGAACATGTGTCCCATCGGATGAGATTGCTCCAGAAACATTAGCTACAGAAGGCGTTTTGTTGCTTTCTTATTTTTATTGTTTTGATTTTCTACTACATCCAAAGTGACATTGCTGTCATGGGCCATGGTGCTATTTTGGAATCTTGGCAGCATCTTTAATCATTTTTGTACATTTACCATTTTCCACTTGTTTGCTTTATTCTCAACTCACTTTCAGCCAGTTTTCCTTTTTCTGAACGGTTAGTGTTGGAAACTGGCTAGAAATGTCGATGTGTCAGAGAGTAGAGATAAAGTACATCATGATATGGCCACAGGGGCTCAGAGCCACAGGCCATGATGCTCGGGGCAAGGGGTGCTCTAGGGGGAGGGGCTTCGTGGCTTTGAGCAGCCTGTATCCTGTACTTGATACAACACCCCACGGTCACACACTGCAGTGTCCCTGCAGGGCCTGGGGACACCCCACGGTCACACACAGTAGTGTCCCCGTAGCTCCTGGGGACACCCCACAGTCACACAGAGCAGTGTCCCCACAGCTCCTGGGGACACCCCACAGTCACACACAGCAGTGTCCCCGCAGCTCCAGGGGACACCCCACAGTCACAGCAGTGTCTCTGCAGGGCCTGGGGACACCCCACGGTCACAGCAGTTCCCTGCAGGGCCTGGGGACACCCCACAGTCTCACACAGCAGTGTCCCTGCAGCTCCTGGGGACACCCCAGAATCACAGCAGTGTCCCTGCAGCTCCTGGGGACACCCCAGAATCACACACAGCAGTGTCCCTGCAGGGCCTGGGGACACCCCACAGTCA
>NW_023270453.1:20833487-20946947 GCF_011800145.1 Mirounga leonina
ACACCCCACAGTCACACACAGCAATGTCCCTGCATCTCCTGGGGACACCCCACAGTCACACAGCAATGTCCCTGCAGGGCCTGGGGTCTCCCAAGGCATAAAGTAGCCTTATGTCAACCTGAGTCAGATTTTACTCTTACTGAACTCATCTTTATAGTCAGTGAGGTAGACACTGAGCATACAGAGGAGTTTTCAGTGAGTGAGTAAAATATTCCTAGTAAAAACCAGCAAAGTAGGACGGTAAAGGGTGACTTGGACACAGGAGGTCCAAGTGGGCCTCCCCAGCGGGCAGCAGGTCAGCTAGGCCCCAGGAAGCCAGAGGACAGGGGCAGAGGCCTTGAAGCAGGGCTGGTCAGTGAATACCTTAGTTTTCTCTTAAACACTGCAAAAGTTACAACGTGTCATGATGGTCCGGAAAGAGCAGGCAGAGCCTGCATTCTGAGCAGAAACCCACGTGTCGTGCTCCCTGTTGTGTTTCTAGGGGGCCTGACCCACAGTAAATACCTAACAAGATTTGGTAAGTATTCTAAAACTGAATTTTTATGATTGTTTAGACAAATACGGGAAATAACCTGAATGGTTCTAAATTTCTTACAGATTGAATTTTTTTATAAAGGAGTATTTTAGAAAAATCAGAAAATACAGATCAGCCAGTAAATACATGATTAAACCCATAATTCCATCCACCCAGGAATAATCGCCATTAATCCCTTGATGTAAAAGTATCTAAAACACAAAAAGCTATAATGCTCAATCCCAAATACTGTACCTAAATGTTTAAAGGCATTGGAAATTTGAGTTTTCCCTTTGTTGCAGAATTACCAACATATGTGAAATCGGGTAGTGGGCATCCTTGTTTTCAGTTGATGTGTTGTTTTCCCCAAGGATTGTTTGTCCCAGTCACTGAGTGGGCCTGCAGTTTGAGCCACTATTCTCTAGAGCAGCCCTGTTAGGAAAAGGGAAGAGTCTCTGCATGTGCGTGATGCATCCTAGCCTAAGGGAGGGACGCTGTCTAGACAAGGAGCGGAGCCTTGCCCGCGCAGTCACGGCCGTGTTCCTGGGCTCAGTGTGGCAGGGCCCACTGGTCTTTGGGGGAAGGCTGAGTTACACAGCGGACAGGTTTTGTGACTGCAGAATACAATGTATCCACTACACGAGATTTTAACGCTACATGGAGATAAATTAGGGGTTTGTCTTTGACTTGGCAAGAATGTTTTCCATTGATGGCACTCTGAATGTGTCCTCATCCCGCCCCAAGCATCCCTCCCAACTTGTACAGTTTGATACTATGGGTCATTCTCCACTGTGGAGTCTTGGACGCCTTTACGCCCTTGTACCACGACTCCCGCTGTTCTCAGCCTGAAGTGGACCTCCACCATCCTCACGTGCCACAATCCTGCTCCTCCTTCCAGGTCCCTGTGAGTCCTGGGGCTGGAGGTATTTTCCTTGCTCTGAATTCCCGTGGCACTTCATCCCTCACTTCACACTTTCTACCACTGCTTGCCATTGTTTCTGTAGACATTCATGACCCCCACTCGGGGAAGGACTGACAGAGAACCCAGGACAGCACCTCCCACAGCTGCATCAACCTCATGAACGTACCATAGTTCGATTCCTTTAGCTGCAGGTACAGTTCACTTTGGAGAAAGCAGGCACACTTTTTTGTTGAGTTGAGCCTCCCGTGGGAAGTAAGTCACGGCAGCAATGAATTTCCTCCCAAATGAGCCCACGGTGTGAATCTCCGTCACTTGTAGCTCTTTCTGGCCAGTGAGAATCAAGGTTTTGCTGCCCATTGTTAGCTCAGGTGGCCGGTCCAGGGTCTGCACTTGAGAAAAAAGACATTTACCCTCAAAACAGAAGTATTCTCTGACAGGAGGATTGGGCCATGTGGTTCCAGGTAGCGTCTGGTAGGATCTTCACACGGCTCACTGAGGGTAAGTTGGTTGTTCTGAGATGGAAGAGACTTAGCCTCAGAGCAGTTCAGAGGACTTCCCGGTTGACCAAGCAGGGAAGTAGACAGAATCTTCCCCGCTCGTGGACCACATAATGTAAGCAGAGATGACCGTGTGTGCAGAGGAACCTGTCTGGTTTTTAGCTGTTTCCTTTTCTCTAGCATTTTAGATCAGACCTGCTGTTTTGTACGTCCTACACCAAGCAACCCAAGACCTGTGTCTCTGTGGGTGGGAGGTTGGAGGTGTTCTCCACTCTGTGGCCATGGGTGGGAGGTTGGAAGCATTCTCCATTCTGTGGCTGTGGGTGGGAGGAGTTTAAGGTGTTCTCCACTCTGTGGCTATGGGTGGAAGGAGGTTGGAGGCGTTCTCTGCTCCATGGCTGTGGGTGGGAGGAGTTTGGGGCATTATCCGCTCTGTGGCCGTGGGTGGGAGGAGGTTGGGGGCATTCTCTGCTCTGTGGCCGTGGGTGGGAGGTTGGGGGCGTTCTCCACTCTGTGGCCATGGGTGGAAGGTTGGTGGGTGGGAGGTTGGGGGCATTCTCCGCTCTGTGGCCATGGGTGGGAGGTTAGTGTGTGGGGGAGGTTGGGAGCATTCTCCACTCTGTGGCCACGGGTGAGAGGTTAGTGTGTGGGAGGTTGGGGGCATTATCAGCTCTGTGGCCGTGGGTGGGAGGTTGGTGGGTGGGAGGTTGGGGTCGTTCTCTGCTCTGTGGCCGTGGGTGGGGGGTTGGGGGTATTCTCCGCTCTGTGGCCACGGGTGGGAGGTTGGGGGCGTTCTCTGCTCCATGGCCATGGGTGGGGGCAGGTTGGGGGTGTTCTCCACTCCGTGGCCATGGGTGGGAGTTTGGGGACATTCTCCACTCTGTGGCCGTGAGTGGGAGGTTGGTGGGTGGGAGGTTGGGGGCGTTCTCTGCTCTGTGGCAGTGGGTGGGAGGTTGGGGGCGTTCTCCACTCCGTGTTTGTGGGTGGGGGGAGGTTGGGGGCATTGTCCGTTCCGTGGCCATGGGTGGGAGGAGGTTGGGGCATTCTCCGTTCCGTGGCCGTGGGTGGGGGGAGCCTGGGGGCATTGTCCGCTCTGTAGCCGTGGGTGGGAGGAGGTTGGGGGCATTCTCCACTCCGTGGCCATGGGTGGGAGGTTGGTGGGTGGGAGGTTGGGGCGTTCTCTGCTCCGTGGCCGTGCGTGGGAGGTTGGTGGGGGGAGTTTGGGGCGTTCTCCGCTCCGTGGCCGTGGGGGGGAGGTTGGTGGGGGGAGGTTGGGGCGTTCTCCGCTCCGTGGCCATGGTGGGCAGCATGCTGGAAGGCATCCTGACAGCTCAGAGCTGTGGTGGCTGCTTGCTTGTGCTGTTGCATGAAACCCGGGTTTAAGAGAAAATCCTGAAAATTGACAAATGTGTCGTTGTCCGATATACAACTGGGCAAGTATAAAAAATCTAAATATGAGACGATCATAAAAATAGAAGATTGAGACAGTCATAATTTCTGTGCTGCTGTTGACTCAGCTCTTCTATCTCAGAAACGGTTTATTTACCCACTTATCATTCTGAAGCAGGAATTGCCACATTAATTATTTCAACACGCCCCCTTGAGTTCAGTGTCATAGCTCTGTGGCAAAAGAATGGACTCATAAAATTAACTGTGGCTGACTTGAATTTTACATGAAATATTGGCATATTATAGAGAACATGCAAGAATGAAATGTAGAAGTATGTGCCATTTTTTATGTTTAGAAATGACATTTCCCAGAACCTTTAGCCATAAAAACGACTTTAAAACAATTTGGATTTGTTGAATCTATGACAGAAGTGGACATTAGATCAAGTTATGACTTCTGAGTTTAAATAACTTTAACATAAATTTCCGTTAGTGCTGTTAAGAAGTGTCATGTGTTTATTAACCTCTGTTGAAAAAGACATTGCCTACAACCGCAATTACTCTTTTCAGAAATGTAAGCTGAAAGGTCTTCGGTTGTACTCGATTAAGAAATTTAGCTCATTGTAACAGAAAAATGAGTATCCTCCTCACCAGCAGAAGGAAGGAGGGAATATGAGGTCTTCTCTTTCCTAAAACTTTTAAGTCACCTTAGCAGAAACTTTGATCTTTATGATAAAAAATACCGATTAATTTATCTGGGAGGAAAGCTTATCATAAATAGCTGTGTGGAATTAAATCAATAGTAACAGTTATAACCAACCTTAAATCTTAAAACTCACACAATGAAAGAGAAATACAGCCACCCTGATAATGAGAAGTGAAGTCATTGTTGGAAAGAAAAAAACCAGGAAGCTCAGAGGCTGATATAAATCTTAAGTAATTCTCAAAAGAAAATTGATAGAATACTTTCATGAATTTGCCTGTGCTGTTGTCATGAAACCCGTTTCCCCCCTCCACTGCTTTTGGATGGGGGAAAGTGACAGTAAATGAGGTGTTGTGGGAGGGTTATATGCTCCCAGGAATGAGTCACATTCAGCTGAAACCCGCACACCCTTTCTGCTGATTCGTGTTGTCCCAGAGAATGAAAATTAACATTGGCGATCATGGGACCTGCATCTCAGTCACCCAGTATCCTAGTCCACATTCTGATTTGTAAGCGGCAGAAACCTTCCTTGGCAATCTGAATGAAAAGGAATTTGTTAAGACGCCATGGGTGGCTCTCAGAGGCATCTGGGGCGCTGGAACCCAGTTTAGGGTGGCGCACCCAGGAATAGCTCATGCCGTTCGTGAGAGGACGCTGGAGTTTGGGAGTCGTAAGGCGACCAGCTGGTGCTTGTGCTGCAGATTCGCCACCGCCACAGGCGGGAGCGTGCACACTGTCCGGTGCCACGGATGGATGCGGGTACCTGGCAGGCTTGGTTACCTGCCCACAGGCTGGCATCCGGGAGAGCGGGAGGAGGGTGGCAGTTAGCTTTAGTCACCACACATGGGCTTTGTATCCAGCACAGCTCCAAAAGTAGAGTTCCCCAAATACAGAAAAGGGGTTCAGATGCTTGGTGACCAAAAAGGGGTGACAGATGGCAACTTCAGCCCATCTCTTTGGCTGCCTTAATCAACACACACTCTGTCCCATTCTTACACATCGCCCCCCAAAAAAACTATCATAACACAGCTTTCACACTTAGAACCGATAACACACCCGCCCTCTGTCCAAAAAAGAAACGAGTTCAAGCCTCTGCTGTTACTGTGGTTGCTGCTGGGTGGTGGACATTCCCTCATGCTGGCTTGTCGGCTGTGGACTAGGCTGTAAAGTTCACTGCCATGGACGGATGGGCTCCGTAAACTGTGAGACAAAGGCAGAGAAGAGAAGACGCGTTCTTGCACCCCTCTGTATGGCATGACTGGGTGTGCACTAGGCGCGGGGGGGGCGGGGTACCACAGTGAACAGACTTGGTGTTGGATCTGCTGGTTCCTGGGCGTGTCTTCCCATCTGGACATTCCGGAGCTTTGGGAATAACAGGAAGAGCCTAGGGTCCTAGCAGACCATGATGAGCTGGGCACCTGAGGCTGAACACCGCAGGCTTCACAGGCAAGGGGTCACTTTGGTGTGGGTTGATCCTTTATCAGCTGCAGGAATTTCCTGGGTTTGAGTTGGTGTCTTGAACGAAGAACATGGGCATCTGAGCTTCTCATTGGTCCTTCGACTTGAGCAGCGCTCGCAGACACAGCTGCCCTGCCTCAGTCTGCATGCGTTCACACTGCTCCCTGACCCGAAGCCCTTGGTGGCACTTTGTCTTGAAGGGCTGAGTGAGCAGCCTGGGCCTGCGGTCAGTATGGCCTCTCTCTGCACGACCCAGCTCTGCTGGTGCAGCTCAGCAGAAGCGGGTGACACGGGAGTGAGCGGTCATGGCTGTGTTTCTAGGGAACTGTGAAGAGGCAGGCTCCTTTTCTGCACGTGGGTTTGCTGACCTTTGTGAAAGTCAGTTAATTAACCAATTTGTCAGGACATGGCATGGACTGCCACGGTCCGCTCCAGCATAGAAGCCGATTTTCACTGCCTTTGACTCCTACCAAACCCACTAATTAATTTCAGACCCTCTTACTTCCCTGACAATCTGTTACTGCAACCACTCCTGATACTAATTTCTAAATCAAGTTGAGATGCTTCAGACAAACCACAGAGACCAGCTCTGTTTGATGTTAGCAAAAGGTATATTTATATATAACGAATTCTGGACTTCCATTTTTTATTAGGCTGCATAAGTCACAAGAGACTGTTGTTCCAACCCTAGCCATTAAAACAACCTGGTTAATATACAAGTTACAGTTTTTAAGGTCTGTCAGAGAGCTGAAGATTAACGGAAGTCTCAGTGAACTGAAGTCACCTGTGGAGAGAAGACACCCTTATTTTCATCCCTGGCAGAGAAGCAGCAGGGGGAACTTACCGTAGAGACCAACCAAACCCTGAGCGCACTAACGTGGCACATAGTGCGGGAGAGTGGGTCAAAATCCCAAGGAGCCCAGCTCAGTCACTCTGCATCCCTGCACCAGCCTGTCTGCAGGTCTCCTGTCCAGAGGGGAGAGTGCAGAAGCCGGCAGCAGGGCAGGAGAGCCGAGAGAATCATCTGAGGTTCTTTAGGCCTCTAGTAAATGCACAGTAACCAGCATCTGAAGCCTTGTTTGGGTGGGGGGTGGCCTGAGAAACCATTTCCCCTGAGGGACGGTGGGCCTTCAGTGGGTGGAAGGCAGAGGTACTGAGGTATGAGCAGAGAGCAGGAATGCTGAGCGGCCCCCTCTGGGCAGCTGCAGACTACTGGATACACTCCCCTTGCACTCCAAAGACAGAGGTGGGACAAGAGGGCTGAGCATGTGTGTCACAGCCCCCTGGACCTTCACCAAGTGCAGCATGTTTGCCTCCAAAGGCTGGGCATTGGCTGCAGGATGGAGAAGGCTGGGGTGAGGCTGGAGAGACGGAGAACCACCTTGTCAGGCAAAAAGCTGGTGTCCGGAGTCTCGTCCTGCCCACAGCCATGAAGCCAGCATGGACTGGCATCTCAGTGGAGCTGTTAGAGATCCCAGGCCACCTACAAAGGGCACAGATCGCTGAGACACCCGAACGAGGCCAGAGAAGGAGGTGCCCTTTCTGGGAGTGCATGCTTTTTACTTCAGTCTCCACTGGTCTCTTAAACACAGTGTTTACTTTACAGTAAAAAACTAAAAGACATGCACAGAGGAAATACATGGGCACAAGAAGAATGTGGAAATAGTCCGTAGAGTAGACATGCTGGAATTACCAGAAACTCTGAGAGAACTAGGATACATACGTTAAAGGGTGCAGTTGAAGAGGTATGCGCCTTGCACAAAGAGGTGGGGATGTCACGGAAAGATAAAAAGTACAAAAAAAAACCCAAATGGAAATGCTGGAAATGAAAGCTGCAGACATAGAAAGAAGATTCTTCGTGGTTCCCGTAGCAGACTGGATGCAGACGGAGAGGCCCCGTGAGCAAACTTCAGGTCCCATCAGTAGAAGCTTTGCAAACGGAAACATCAGGAGAGAAGGAAAGAATGTAAAGTGGAACAGTATGTGGGATCTCTGAGGTGATACCAAGTTGTCTGCTGTACATGTAGTAGGATCCCAGAAGGGGAGGGTGAGGGGACTGGGACAGAGAACCATTTGAAGATATAATGGCGAGGACCGATGAGAGGTGTCGACCTACAGACTCAGCATCTCTGTGAGCTCCAGGCAGGTTAAATAAAAACAAACCTAGTTGAATCGTTCTCAAAACGCTGAAAGCCAAGTTAGAGATGGTCTTCAAGCAGCTACAAAAATAAAGATACAGTGCACAGAGGAGAACAATAAAAATGACAGAAACAACAGAAGTCAGAACACAGTGGAGTGATCCATGCAAAGTGCTAAAAGAGTTGCTTATCCAGCAAAAATACCCTTTGGGAAGACAATAGCAGGTATTTGTAGACAGGGCAAAACTGAGAGACTCCATCAGCAGCAGACGTGCACTACAAGAAAGGCTGAACTGCTCAGGTGGAGAGAAGAAAGCACACAAGGCAGATCAGATCTGTAGGAAAAGCAAATGCTAGAAAAGCTAAATACAAGGAAACATTTGAAAATTTTTCTAGCAATGTATAGCTATGTAAATATTTTAAATTTCTTTAAAGACCATTAACTATTCAAAGCAAAAAAAAAAAGACAATTGAGGTATTTGTAGCATGAGTAAAAGTGGCACATGAGGTGACAAACCTCAGGGCAGACAAGGAGGTGGATGGAAATATGCTGCTCTTTATGCTCATAAAGCACATTATGTGAAGGTGGATTGTGATAAATTATGCCAATTTTAATCTCTACATCAACCACTAAAAAGAAAAGGTCAATTGAGATAAAATACTATACCCAAAATATTCTGTTTGCGGGGAGGGGGGCAGGAAAAAGAAAGGAAGAACAAAAACAAAAGGGACAAATAAACAGCCAATCATATCAACAATTACATTAAAAGTAAATTAACTAAACAGGCAATTAAAAGGCAGAGATTGTCAAGTTAAAAAGAGTCAACTGTGTGTAAAGGTTACAAGAAACCTTAACTATGAGGGTATTGACAAGTTAAAAGTAGACACAAAGTCAGCAGAAGATGACTGGTGTGCCATATTAATAACAGATATGTTAGATGTAAAGGTTACTGAAAGTGAAGGTATCCATTGAATGATGATTAAAGGTTCAGTTCACCAGTAAACATAAAAATCCTAAGTGCATATGCACCTAAAAACGAGTTTCAAAATACGTGAAGCAAAACTGACAGAATTCAAAAGGAAAAAAGACAAATTCATAGTCATAGTTGGAGACTTTAACATCTCTCTCCCAGTAATTGATAAAATAAGTAAGAAAAAAAATCAGCATATAGAAGATTTTAACAACAATGTCGCCTAACTTGATGTAATTGACATTTTTTTTTTTAAGATTTTATTTATTTATTTGACAGAGAGAGATAGAGAGGGAACACAAGCAGGGGGAGTGGGAGAGGGAAAAGCAGGCTCCTGGCCAAGCAGAGAGCCTGATGTGGGGCTCGATCCCAGGATCCTGGGACCATGACCTGAGCCGAAGGCAGACGCTTAACGACTGAGCCACCCAGGTGCCCCGATGTAATTGACATTTAAGAACACTATACTTGGCGTGCTTGTGCTCTCTTGCTCTCTCTGTCAAATAAATAAATAAAATCTTAAAAAAAAAAAAAAGAGAGACCTAATCTGATAAGATTTATGTCCTTACAAGGAGGGAAATCAGGGTTGCACTCTCCATGCACACACAGTGAGGAAAAGCCATGTGAACACACAGCAAGAAAGCAGCTATCAGCAAGCCCAGAAGAGAGCGCTCACCAGAACCCAGCTGTGCTGGTTCCTTGGTCTCAGACTTCTAGCTTCTGGAACCATGAGGAAATAAATTTCTGTTAAGGCACACAGTCTATGGCATTTTGTGATGGCAGCCCAAGCAGACTCAGACACCAACATATGTAGAGTTGACATTTTTGTCAAACATGAAAAATTCCCAGGAAAGACTATAAAACAATTTTCAATGAATATTAAATGACTACAATCACACAATATATTCTCTGTGATGTAATTAAACTAGTAATAACAGGAAGATGGCCAGAAAATCCCTAAATATTTGGAAATTAAACAACACACTTCTGAATAACCCATATATAAAAGAAGAAATCATGAGGAAGATGAGAAAGTACTTTATCTTTTTTTTTTTTTAAGATTTTATTTATTTATTTGACAGAGAATGAGAGAGAGAGCACATGAGAGTGGAGAGGATCAGAGGGAGAAGCAGACTCCCTACCGAGCAGGGAGCCCGATGCGGGACTCGATCCAGGGACTCCAGGATCATGACCTGAGCCGAAGGCAGTCGCTTAACCAACTGAGCCACCCAGGCGCCCCGAGAAAGTACTTTAAAAGGATTGTTAATGAAAACACAGCATATCAAGTTTTGTTGGTTGCACCTAAAGTAGTGCTCAGCAGTAAATGTTTGTATTAGGAAAGAGAAGAGTGTAAAATCTATTTTAACTTCCACCTCAAAAAAATCTAGGAAAAAGCAAAAAACTCAAGCCCAAAGTTGGAGAAAATAAAAATAAATGTGGAAATGAGTTAAATAGAAAACAGACAATGGAAGACTCAATACAGTGAAAAGTTGATTCCTTACAAAAATTAATAAATTTGGTAAACTAGCAATACTGATCACTAATAAGAGAGAGGCAGACTAATGATACCATGTGCTAGCAGGGAATGGGACAATTTGTGAAGCCTCATACATCACTGTTGGGGATGTGGGGCAGCGCAGCAACTTTGGAGAACAGTTTGTGAGTTTCCTATACTATTGAACATGACTTGCCATATGACCCAGCATTTCTCTCCTGGGTGTTCACCCAAGAGAAGTGAAAGTGTACATCCTCCCAGGGGCCGACACACAAATGTGTCCAGCAGCTTCATTCATAATCACCAAGAACTGGAAATAGCTACATATCCATTACCTGAGAATGGAAGGGCAGGTTGTACTCCATTCATGCAGCAATGTGCTATTCAGTAGTGGGAGGGATAGACTGCTCCTGCAGGGAACAGCATGACTGGACGTCAGGAATAATCTTCTGGATGAGGGAAGCCAGACACAGAGGTCTGCATACTATATGAGGTTATTTATATGATATCCTGGATAAGGCAAAACTGTAGGTACAACAATCAGATCAGTGTTGCCCGGTGCTGAGGACCAGGGGAGGGGATTGACTGCAAAGAGGCAGGAGGGGACTTTTGGGATGATAAAGATTTTCTATGTCCTGATTGTGATGGTAGTTACATGACTATACATTTGTCAAAGTCAATCAACCTGTAAACTTAAGGATGAATTTTATTGCATGCAAATTACACCTAAATACATCTGAGAGAGAAGGAGTGATGGAGAGAGGGAAAAAATTTACATGTAATAGGGCTAGGGTCTTCTTCTGTTGGCCAAGATAGAGTAGCAGGGACCAGATATATAAAGAAACAAATAAAGAATGGTCAAATACATGAAGCATGACCCTAGATGTCAAGTGACCAAGAAGGAAGAGCCCTGAGAGAAGCAAGGTTAGCCCTGTGATTTCTCTAGGTTACTGCAGCCTGGTGAGCTCTTTGAGTGGAGGAGTTGGAGCTGAGTCTGAGGAGACAAAAGGTGGCTAGAGTTCACAGAACAGGGTGCTACAGAGGAAAGAGACACATAGAACTCTGGGGATCCCCGGAGGACCCTCCTCAAGTGTTTGTAGAGCATCCTCCTCAAGTAATCTTCTGAACACCAGTCAGCATCAATTCATGTTAGAAAACTACTCAGAGTCACACAAAGAACCAGCCAAAAGGGCTGGAGTGAATACTGCTTGTTCCCAGCAGCCAGACTGAAAATCTCATAATTCATGAGGCACTGCCTAGGTCCCACCTAACAGATATTAAAAGCAAGAACCAGGAAAATCAAGATCTTTCCAAGTGATTTGATGTAGAACAAAGCTCAAGAATATTTACAGGAATACAAAAATATCCAGCACCCAGCAAGGTCAAATTTATAATGTCTGACATACTATCAAAAATTACCAGGCATACCAAGAAACAAGTAAATATCCACAATGAGGAGAAATAACAATCAAAACTGAACTAAACTAATGCAGATATTAAATTTATAGTCAAGAATACTAAAAGAGTTATTTTAACTGTATTCCAGATATTCAAAATGTTAAGAAACATGGAATGTTAGAGGGGAAAAAAACAAATTGAACTTCTAAAAATGAAAACTACAGTATTTGTGATGAAAAATACAGTGATGGAATTGATGACAGAAGAAAATATTGGTGAACTTGAAGACATAGCAATAGAAACTTTGCAAAATAAAACATAGAAAAAATTTTAATGGTAAGAGCATCACTGAATTGTGGGGAACTTCAGATGACTTAATATACAGGTGCTTGGAGTCCCCAAAACAGAGGAAGAAGGGATAGAGGTCCAGAAAAAATACATGAAGAACTATTTTAAATTTGATGAAACTATAAACCCACAAATCTCAAAGCTCAGCTACCTCCAACATAACCTGAAGGAAACTGCTTAAGTTGCTCAAAACAGTGATACAGGGAATATCTTAAAAGCAGCCAGATGAAAAAGAAGTCAAATTATATACAGAGGAACAAAGATAGGGATCATTTCATGTTCCTTATCAGAACTGACGTGAGAAATAAGACAGTAGAGGACATCTTTAAGTACTGAAAGAAAAGAGTTGTCAGCCTAGAATTTTACACTCAGTGGAAATATCTTTCAAGGAGCACAGGCTATATAAAGACTTTTTTAGCCATAACAAAAAAAAAAAAGCTGAGAATTTACTATCAGCATACCCACACAGGAAGAAATATCAATGGAAATCCTTTAGGCAGAAGAGAAATGATACCAGATTGAAATCTGGATCTATGCAATGAATGAGAACTGGAAATGGCAGCTGCCTAGGTAAACATGTAAGACCTTTAGCACTTTTTAAATCTCTTTACAAGATTATTGATGGCTTAGACAAAAATGGTATTGTAGTGTGGGGTTAATAATGTGTAGAAGTCAACTGTATGACAAGTGCCCAGAGGTTGGGAGGGGAGAGATGGAAATAGACTATCACAAGGTGTATATGTCATACAAAAAGTGGTATAATACCACTTGCAGGTAGGCTGTGAAAAAGATGTATGCTAAAAACCTGAACATAACCACAGATTTGTTTTCTTTAAGTAGCTGATAAACTAATAAGCCAGCAAGGGAGATAAAATGGACCTATGAAACAATACTAAATACAGAAGTCTGAAAAGAGGGGTGAAAATACAGGTAGGATGAATTTTTAAAAAGATATTTAAACATAACCACATCAATAATTCAATACATATAAATGGTCTAAACACCCCAAGTAAGATGCAGAGATCATGAGATTGGATTTTTCAAAAGCAAACCTAACTATACATTCCCTATGACAAACTCATTTTAAACATAAAGACACAAATAGATTGAGTATAAGGACAGAAAAATTGTACCATACTAACCTTAACGGAGAGCTGAAGTAGCTATATGAATATCAAGCAACATTAATTTCAGAACAAAGAATACTACCAGAGATGAAGAAGGTCATTTCAGAAGAAGGTAATTTCATATATATATATATATGAAAGAAATTGAATCCATAATCCAAAACCTTCACAGGAGAGAAAAAGAAAACCTCTAGGCCCAGATGATTTCACTGGGAAAATACCAATCCTGCAAAAACTTGTTCAGAAAACAGAGGAAAAAGGAACATGATCCAACATGTATTATGAAGTGAATGTAACCTGGATACCAGTATCTGACAAAAATTCCCAGAAATTAAAAATCCAGGCCAATATCCCATGTGAAAAAGATTCCAAACAAAATACTAGCATATTGAGTGCAGCAACACATAAAAAAGAGTAGTGAATCACAACCAAGCATGATTTAGCTAGGAATGCAGAGTTGCTTCACCATTTAAAAACTATCAGTCTAATTTACTATATTATAACAGAATGAAGGAGAAAATAATATGATTGTATGATGTATCAATAGATGTAAGAAACCCGTCGTTCATGGGATAACTAGGAAGACATGGGAGCTTCTTCAGTATGAGAAAAAACATATACAAAAAGCTGGAATCGCATTCTCAGGGGTCCACTTTGAGAGCTTTCCCCCTAAAATCAGGAACATCAGCATTGTATTGAAGTCCTAGCCAATGTGATAAGACATAAAAGGTGCAAATACTGGAAATAGAAGTAAAACTTGTTATTTGCAGACTTCCCAATAGTGCACATAAAAACTCCCATGGAACTAAAACCACAATTACTAATATGTAAAGTTAGGAATAGCACAAAATAAAAAGTTTATACATAGAGTCCCTGGCTGGCTCAGTCGGTTAAGCATCTGCCTTCAGCTCAGGTCATGATCTCAGGGTCCTGGGATTGAGCCCTGCGTCGGGAGTCTGCTTCTCCCTCTGCCTCTGTATTCTCTCTCTCTCTCTCAAATGAATAAATAAAATCTTTAAAAAAAAGTTTATACATAAAAAATTGTATTCCTATGCACCCCTGTATTTATGGCAGCATTATTTACAATAGCTGGAATATGGAAACAGCCCAAGTGTCTATCAATAGATGAATAAAGAAGATGTGGTATATATATATATATGTATGTTTATATCCATCAATAAATAGATGAAGTGTCCATCAATAGATGAATAAAGAAGATGTGTGTGTATGGTGGTGGTGTGTATATATACATATGTGTGTGTGTGTATAACGGAATATTGCTCCACTCTAAAAAAGCATGAAATCTTGCCATTTGCAACAATGTGGACAGAGTTAGAGTGTACTATGCTAAGTGAAATAAGTCCAAGAAAGACCAATTCCATATGATTTCACTCATGTGTGGAATTTAAGAAACGAAACAAATGAAAAAGAGACAAACCAAAACACAGACTCCTAAATATAAAGAACAGACTGATGATTACCATAGGGAAGGTGGGGGGGAGTGTGAGGATGAGTGAAGGGGATTGAGAGCACGCTTCTCTTGATGTGCATTGAGTAATACACAGAATTGTTGAATCACCATATTGTACACCTGAAACTAATATAACACTATATGTTAGCTATACGGGATTTAAAATATAAGTACTGTATGGTGACTAACATAACATAATAAAAAATAAAAATTAAAAAGAGTAAATAATATTTCTTTAGAGTAGTAATGAACAACCAGAAAATGAAATTTTTTAAATGCCATTTACTATAATATCCAAAAACTTCAAGTACTTAAGAATGAAAGGTGCACTTAAAGGAGTACACCAAAATCACAAAATATTGCTGAAAGAAATGAAATTCTAATAAATGAATGGATGTGTCATAGTCATGGAGTGGATGAGCCAGCATTTTTTTTTAAAGATTTATTTATTCATTTATTTATTTATTTATTTATTTATTTGGAGAGACCATGAGCGCGTGGGGTAGGGGGGACAGAGGAAGAAGGAGAAGCTGAATCCCCACTGAGCAGGGAGCCCAACACGGGGCTCGATCCCAGGACCCTGAGATCATGACCTGAGCTCAAGGCAGACGCTCAACCAATGAGTCCGTATTTTTAAGATGACTTTTTTTCCCCCAAAACTGATCAGTCCCAACTAAATCTAAGAAGGCTTGTCCTGAGGAAATTGACAAAATGGTTCTAAAGTTGTTATGGAATTGCAAAAAAGAAAAAACAGTGTTGAAGGACTTAGGTACCTGATTTTGAAACTCCCTGTAAAGCTCTGGTAATCAAGACAATGTGACATTGGCATCCAGAGAGACCAACAGAGAGGAAAGCAAAACCACAAAAACAGAGCAAACCTGGGGAAAAAAATGAATCCAGAAATAGACCCCATGTCACCAACTCCATTGAGTAGGGAAAGAAAAGGTTTTTTGACAAATGTTTTAGAATGACTGAAGATTTAGATGGGTATAAGTAGCCTCAATCCCTTCCTCGTAGAATACACGAAAATCACGAAAATCTGTTCTAGGTGGATCATGGCCCTGAATGTCTGTGATGAGAGTTTTAGAATAAAGCTTCCAGGAAATACTGCAAAGACAGTCTTCATTACTTGGGATATGCAAAGATTTCTTAGGGCACAAAAAAGCACTAAGCATAAAAGGAAGATGTGATAACTGGACTTCATCAAAATTAAAGTTAATATGGTTAAGAAAATTGATAGAAAAAATACAGACTGGGAAGATGTATTTATAATAACATATCTGACAAATCCGCAGAAGACTTGAATATACATTTCACAGAAGGAGACCTACAAAGGGCCAATAAGTGCATAAAATGTGCTCAGCATCTGTAGTTATCAGGAAAATGCTGACGAATCACATGGCATACTTGCGTAGGCAGCACATAGCCCACAGTGAGGACAATACAGAACAGGTAAGCACAGCTACTGCAGGGTGACCTGCAGATTTGGGAAGCATTCCATGTTCTGTGCGGTTCCTGAAGTTCCTCCCTTTGCTGATTAGCTCCCCCAAAATGAGTCAAAGCACAACATGTGGTACTCCATTGAAACTGTGATTTTCACTTAAAAAAAAAAAATACAGTGCTTCCATGTCTCACCTCCTAGAATAATTAAGATCAACAAGGCTGACAGTACTAAATGGTGATGAAGACGTGGAGCAGCTAGAACCCTTAATCATTGCGAGTTTGGGGACAGATTTAACAGTTTCTTATAAAGTTCAATGCATGTCAGCCCTGTGAGCCAGCATGTCAGAGTATGTACCGGAAAGGAAACCTGCCTACAAACTTATTTGTACAAGCTTTGTCAGGATAGCCCCTAACTGGAGATAACCCAAATGTCCCACAGCAACAGGTTGGAAGAGTACATGATGACGTGTTCATACAGCAGAACACTTCCCAGAACGCAGAGGGGCAAGCTGCTGCCGCAAACATCATGTGTGGATTCCAGAATCATCGTGTTCAGTGAAAGCCAACACAGGAGAATACATGCTGTGTTATTTTATATGAAGTCTGATAATGGGTTAATCTGTGGTGTTAGAAATCACAAAGTGGTAGCCTTTTGGGGTCAGAGGTGAAGGAGTTTTTATATGCTATTTGGGGTGGTAGTCACGTGGGTGTATACGATTGTCCAAATTCATGTAACCAAATGTGAAAAATCTGTGCATTTTGTTGTCTGTAAATTACACCTCAATTAAAATGGTGAAAAGATCATGGTTGAGACACAGATCTGCTAGGAGCACCAAAGAACCTGGCTTGAGTCCTGCGGGCAGGACCACTGCTAGCATTCAACTGCCAGCGTGGCCAGCAATGAGCCTGTGCTGTGCCCAGAGTCTGCTTCGTGCTCCCCATAATCTGCCCCAGGGGACACCGCCTCCCCTGACCCCCGTCTATGGATAACTCCCTCGACTCCTCCAACACCCAGCACAGTAGATGTGCCCAACATCAGCACTTTGGCACTGTGGCTTCATTATGCACATTTCCACTCGGGAATTTGTTACGTAAGCTTATGGTGCTGTGTGCTGAGGTGTTGGATTTTCTGTGCTGTGTTTAGGATGTGAGTCTGTATATTTTCAGCTGAGATTTAAATATAGCTTATGTGTTCAAGAAGTGTTTAATGCCTAACTGACAGTACTTTTATACCAAAGAAAAAATGATTTTTAGTATGAATATGTCCATATGCAACATACTTTTTGTACAGCTGAACTTTAGGGTGAATCCTTTTTTTTATTATTATTAATATAACCTGAAATTTCAAACATGCTCTGTCATTTCTGAATAAGCTCCAGTTGGAATGAGTGGATTTTCTTTCCTGCTGGTCCTTTTTGCAAATATTTGATGATCTTTAAATACTCGGGGGCACTTTTATTATGCATTAGGGATCTCCTTATTTAAAGAAACTCCAGCTTACATTCTTTGTCAAAGTAAATTTTGTTCAAGCAAGGAAATTTTGTTAAATACACAGTCCCTCGTATGTATCTTGAAATCTCAATTTTTTTGTACCTTAAGATTTTTAAAGTTTGGAAACAACTATATATTAACTCTTTACCTCCTCCTTCGTGTATCCCTTATTAATGAATGCACAGAAGGATTTTGCTCCAGATGCTGAGTTGTCCCTTCCCTGCGCCTACAAGTTGAGAAATTTATTCCTGGTCATACATATTTTTCTCTGACATAATGCCTTGAGCCATCACAACAAAATCTGTGAATTAAATTAATTTACAGAAAACATGGGCTTATTTTGCTTCATTAATATTTGAAATGTTTGGGATTCAAGGAATTATGAAGGGAATTATTGAAAACCTTGCATTCGGCTTGAATAGGTCCAGTAAAAGTCCCGTGTACCTTCAAGTGCAGACGCCTTTCCCGAGCCTGTTCCTTCTTGTCCTGCCGCAGCTCCACGCCAAGAAAGCCACTGCCTGGCTGCCACTGTGAAGGCAGCAACAGAGGGATGGAAGCCTCATTCTAGATCTGGAGCATTGCTGTTCTTTTTTTTTTTTTTTTAAAGATTTCATTTATTTATTTGAGAGAGAGAGAATGAGAGACAGAAAGCAGGAGAGGGGGTGCCTGGGTGGCTCAGTCGGTTAAGCGACTGCCTTCGGCTCAGGTCATGATCCTGGAGTCCCGGGATCAAGTCCCGCATCGGGCTCCCTGCTCGGCGGGGAGCCTGCTTCTCCCTCTGACCCTCCCCCCTCTCATGCTCTCTCTCATTCTCTCTCTCAAATAAATAAATAAAATCTTTAAAAAAAAAAAAAAAGAAGAAGAAGAAGAAAGCAGGAGAGGGAGGAGGGTCAGAGGGAGAAGCAGACTCCCCGCCGAGCAGGGAGCCGAAGGCAGTCGCTTAACCGACTGAGCCACCCAGGCGCCCCTGGAACATTGCTGTTCTTAAAGGCTCCACTCCCCGTTGAGCAGTGGTAGCGTCTCCCTCTGGCGTTGGGTGTCACCACCTGGAAATCCAGCTGATGACTTGATATTGCAGCGGTCCTCGCTGGACCGCGACTGTCCCTCATCCAGGACCCTGGAGAGCACTTCTGGAAGGACTGGAATCTGTCCCTCGCTCTTCCCCACGCGCTCCAGGGACCTGACTCCAGGTGCTTTCTGGAGTGTTTCTGCTGCGCCGACGTCGGTAATTTAAGAGGGGTGGCCGTGGACCCCAAAACCACGGAAGGTGAGAACAAACCAGGAGGAAGTGTCTTTGTGAGACTGACATGAGGCTCAAGCTCACGAGGGGCAGGTCCCTGCTGGTGTGTGGGGCTGACAGGGGTGTGTGCTCGGGACGGGGAGCTCTCTGTTCACATGTGGGGCTGACACAGGGGCGGGGTGCGTGCTCGGGAGGGGCAGGGCCCTGCTCACACAGCTGACCTGGACTGAGTGCAAGCCCAGGGCTCCGTTCCTTCATGCTTCACATGTACTTGGGCATCTTCTCTTGTAGGTTCTCTTGTGGAGGAGCAGGGCTAGGCATCCTGATTTTAGATATGAACGCATCCAGGCTCTCCTTCATGGTTGTCATCGGAGCCTTGGAACTACAGTTTACCTCGAGCAATGAGGGGCTTAGGGGCGCTGACCCCCACCCAGTGGAAAACCCACATAGAAGGAATTTCTGACTCCCCAGAAACTTTACTAATAGCCCACTGTTGACCAGGAGCCTTAGTGATGACATAAATAGCTGCTTCACACCTATTTTGTGTGTTTATGTATTATGTACTGCATTCTTGCAGTAATGTGAACTAGACAAACAAAAACATTACTAAGAAAATCAAAGGGAAAAGAAAATCTACTTATATTACAGCCCTGGTTTCTCAGAAGCAGTCCGCATGTAAGCGGACCCGCCTGGTTTAAAGTCACTGAAGGAGCAATTGAATTTCAGTGAGGGAACGTTCAACAGTTTGGCCATAAAATGCATACTCCCTACTTCCCTCAGAAAAGAGAAGAAACTGCAAGCATCATACCCTTAAACTGCCGGGCGATACCACTGACCTTGTATATTAAGGAGGTGACTCGAGTCTGTATGTCCAAGGTGGTCATCTGTTGCTCTCTTCCGTTGCTCTGTGGGTTTGTTGACATCTAGGATTTTTGTTTGTTTGTAGTCTTTAATGGTACAGTGATTGATTTTAACAATTTCCATATTTGACATTGTTTTTGATCTTCTTTTTACTTTGTTCCCTGCTTTTTGCATTCTCCTCCCTACCCCTCCCTCTTCCTCATCCCATTTTAATTGTTGGGTTGTTTTGTTTGCGTGTCTGTGTGTTGCTTATTTGTGGTTCTGTTGGTCTGGTGTTCTCTCCTTTCTTCTTGCCCCCGCTCCTGCTGCTGTAGCCCCACAGGCTGTGGAAGCTCGCTGAGCAGGTAGGGGATCTTCCTCTTCATCCACACCAGTGCCCCCCACTCACCACCGTCTCGTCAGCTTCCGGCACTGGGCCACACTAGAAGTTGAGTGCGGAGCCTGGCTGGGGGTGCGGGCCACGGTCGGAGGACTGGCGCCCAGCACGACGCGCGCTCTCAGACGTCTTCAAACGTCGCACGCTCGCGACAAACACTTCCATTACGCACAGTCAGTGGTTTCTCTGCCAGTTTGGGGTCCTGTCCATTTGACTTCACTTCCCACATTTGGTGACCTGTTTTCTGATTTGTTTACTTTTTAATTGGCCTTCTGTGGTTATGTGTTTTGCATTACTCAGAACATCATACTAGTTCTCCACTCAGCACTAGTCGGTAACATGGCTCCTTGAGTAGCCACAGGTTGGAGAGAATGTTCTTTGCGTAATATAGGGTGGGGTGTAAGCTTCCACACAGAGGCTGACGGCACGTGCTGTTCTCTGTCCTCGTGGTAAGAGACCGGTGACCAGGAGTGTTGAGTAGTGCAGCCTGCTTTAAGGAAGGTGTCTTTATCTTATTCTTTTATGATACAAGGTTAAGATTCTCTCCTGAAGAATGTTAGCATAGTTCTTCAAATAAATTATGAGGCGCTCCCTCCATTTTTGGAAATTTGTTTTGGGCTCCATCTTTTTCTACCCAAGGTATCACATGGCCTTCCCAAGAAATAGAGCTAGAATTTTTGGTTTATAACGTAGCTTTAATTGCATTGCTCTTACATGGAGGGAAATCATTGGTCAGAAGTCAACCCAGCATGTTTTGAAGGGATTTGTGGTGCCAAGACCAGATCTCTGCACCCCTGTGTTCGGTAGCTGGGTCACGGGCTGACTCCCGGGCTGACTGCACTCTTGATAAACATACCACCTCCCTGACCTGTGTCAAGACAAAAATAACCTCCCTCAGCTGGAGGAAAGCGAAGACAGAGGCAGTGCTAAAAGGAACAAGATAATTATCTCTTATCTCTTCCTTTTCGAGCTGTCAGTCCGAGTCCCATGTTCTGCTTCAGTATCTTGACCTCTAAAAACACACCTTTTAGAATGCATGTAGCAGGAACTTCTCAGCAAACGATGCCTCCTACCCTTGACAACCTGCTAGCCAGACATCTTCACAGTTTCAGCCTTTGTTTATTTGGCAAGACGTGTGGCACGCCTCTTTTCTTTCTTATCTTTGTAAATATGATTGACAGTCAAGCCATGTGAGAATCCGGCATAATCCTACTAAGATGCTCCTTTCAGAACTGAGGTTATCAAACTAGACACTAACAGGTATCTTGGAGAGAGGTGTGGGTTTAGTGCTTTTTAGTTTTTGTTCAGTTTGAGATTTTACCACAGAAATTCTCGCTAACTGGTAGGAAGCGCAGACCCAGATGCCTCCCACACAAACTTGAGTTAACCGCGCTGTGTCCTTGCTTGCAGGGGACCTCGGGACCTGACCCAACCACCGTCTATGTTGATATGCGAGCTCTGAGACACGACAGGTACGGTGCGCTTGTGGGTTTGTTTCTTGGTTGCCCAGCGTGCAGGGGCTGTCTAGCGAGGGAAGGAGCATAGTGTCTGCCGGCTGGGAGCGCTGTTGCCGGGGAATCAAGCACCAGTTGGCTTGAACCGCGACCTCTCTCCACCTGTTTGGTTCCCAGTGGGGCAGTCCACTTTGCGCTTTGACGTAAGCAAAGACTGTTGCAGAGTGGGCAGGGGTGACCGGAGTTGCTTCTATAACAGTCTGGCCAGAAGCCTGTGGTTCTTTCCATCACCATTTTAACTGGGCACCGTGTTGCACCTTTTAAAGCTACCAGCACTCTGCCCACATTTCTTTTTGGGGGTTTTTTTTGGTTTTTTTCTTTTTGTTTTTTTTAAGATTTTGTTTATTCATTTGATAGACAGCTAGAGAGGGAACACAAGCAGGGGGAGTGGGAGAGGGAAAGACAAGCAGGCTTCCCACTGAGCAGGGAGCCCGATGCAGGTCTGCCCACATTTCTTTACGGGAATTGAAATTTTGTGTAAAGGTGTTTCCGTGAAAAATTAAAACATCAGTGAAGTTACCTTCTGTGCAGCTTCCCAAGCAGCCTTGAGCAAGAATGAAAGGTGAGCATTTGTCAGTTTTCCTCAAGCGGGGGAAGAACGTGGAGGTGTAAGCAAGATGAGAACCTTTCGAGGAATTTCTGCCCCAGCCAGGAGGGCCTACCAAAAAGCCTGCGGTTCCCCACTGAGTAACTGTTTCTGTCTGGTCACTACGGAGATGCCCACTCGTTGTTGTTTATGTGATGGGACACGGGAACACAGACCCTGATACAGGTGTGTCCGGAAATGACTAGCAGGTGCTTGACGAAGGCATTTCAACGGCCAGACACTGTGGGTCTCCTCCTCTGCTCGCCTGCTGACGTGGGTCATCATGCTGTTCAGCGAGGGGAGAACAGAGTTCGTGGTCACAGTTAGTGGATGGGGGAAACTCACCCAGCTGAGCGGGTGGCCTAGTATGTTCCTGGGTGACACCGAATCCTGCGTGCACTGGGGAGCGGGGCTGTGGAGGCCGGGGAGGGGCCCAGGTGGGCCGTGCATGCCCCAGCCAGGCCGGGGAGTACCACCCCTGACTCACACAGGGCATTCCCAGCAGGGCTCTCAGGCCCCGTGGACGTCGGGCCATGTCTGATGAGCGCAGTTTGGGGAGTAGTATGGCTGGAGTCCCAGTGATGAAGGCCAGGGGTGCAGCTAAAAATGTCCTATAGCGCATGGGACAGCCCCACACAGATGATCAAAATGCAGTGTGCTCAGCCTGATAGGCTCACCTGCATCCCCCTAACCGTGTCCCACTGGAGCCCGCCTGGTCTCTGGGGACCTCGTTTTAGACTCTGCTGTGGAAGGGGAATCAAGGTTAGAGCCCTGGGCTGGACGCCCGTGCGGGAGGCCAAGGACAGACATGACCACACTCCCCCCTGCACCTTGCCAGCTCCCCGCCGCACAATCCCTGTAGATCATGTTCACGACTCAGAAATTTGGCTTTGAAGAGTTCAAGTAACTTGTTCCAGGGGCATCGACACTTCCAAATGGTGACTTCTAGGCTTTAGAACAAATCTGCTTTACCCTCTACAGAAGCTACTTGGAAATGATATTATATTATACCTTTTATACCTTCAAAAGATGAGCAGGAGCTCCCCCAGGAATCCCTGTTTGGGTAGCATTTATGCAGTTCCGCCTGTGGCCTGGCCCCAAACGCAGGACGAGTAAGCACCATGAGAGCACGTGGACGAACACGGACCGTTTGACTGGGATGGGCAGCTGACTACACGACCGGCCGCCCAAGCAGCCTGTACCACGCGTGACGGTGTCAGGAGCGTCCTGGAGCGTCAGGGATCGTCGCACGGAGGGGACGGAGGGGCTGAACAGAAACCGTAGGCAGTCCTTTCTACGGTGTCTGTGAGCGACCCTGCGGAGGTGTTAGTTGGCAGATGTTCCTGCAGAGAGCATGCGACGTGGGAAAGGGAAGTATGCGGCAGAGTGGTCCGAGCTCGGGGAGGAGTCGGGGCCTGAGATGCAGTGCGTGCTCCTGGTGACTTGCTCGTTCTCCTGTCTTCAAAGTCCGTAAACCTTTTAAGTGACGCTTTTGTCCCTGCTGTGTGCTCTCTGACAAGGCCATCTGGGGTGGAAGTAGAAGCACCTGGGGAGCTGGAGGTTGCTGTCGGTCACACATCTTCACAGTTTCAGCTGCGTCATGACCGACGCTGGTGGCCACATCGCTGGCCACATCGGCGAGTGTCAAAGGGACCCAGCGAGCTGCCCCCACGCAGGACACGCAGAACCCCGCGTCCGCCCTGGCCGGGCCTCTCGGAAGAAAGCCTTCCGCGTGGTGCCTGCGCCCTCCTGCTCTGGTCTGGCGGTCCACCTGCAGTCCAGGCATGCCGCTGCATTCTCACCTCCCGCGGGCGGGGGCGGATGAGGCCCGGAGCTGAGGGGAGTGCCTCCTCTGTCTGTCAGTGTTCAACCAAAACCAAAGCAAACCTGGACATGGCATAACCACTCCTTCAGTGTGGTCTGTCCCCAGAGCTTCAGCAGCCGGGAGCCCGAGCTCCCATGTCCTCCGTGTCCTCCATTGCCTTCACCACCTGTAACAGACCTTCCCGGCCAGGTCGGGCTGAGTCGCGGGCGGACGTGCTGCTCACGCCTGCTTTTCTGCAGCAGAAAACCTCCCTGGGGCCTCCCCCTCGCCTGGGAGGCCCCTGCCTCTGCAAGCTGGAGCTCCCACCCCCTCCTCGAGCTGGGAGTCGTGCCCCCGGGGCCTCGCCACTGTCCACAGCACCCCCAGTCTGCGAAATCCTCCTGCTTTCAAGCCCATTCCGTTCAATACCATCCACCCTGCACATTCCCCAGAGAAAATATCACCCAGCTTGAAATCTCCAGCCTCACTTCTGACCTTTATCAACACATAACCAGAAGTGTCTTAGCTGATATGACGGAGAGGCTGTGGGGTCCAGCTGATCAGAGTTCAAATCTGGGCCGGCTCTGTGACCTCAGCCTCCCTGTGCTCAGGACGGGCGTGGTACAGCCACCCTCCGAGGGCCCTGGAGGTGCTGCGGGGGCCTCGGGGTTGAAGCTGTCCCTCCCACGGCACCAGGATGACCTGGGGGCAAGAGGGAGCTCACCTGGCTCCAGGTCCCAGCAGGGGTGCAGGTGAAACAGGAGAGCCTTTGTAAATACTGACCCTCTCTCTTGTCACCATTTGTGGGAAAAAAAAAATGGGGCCGTTGTGCTAATCTCAGACGTATGGAGAGTCAGTGATGATTAATCATTTGTTGCTTTGGTACCTTCACTAGGAGCCCCAGGGCACCTGCTTAATTATGATCTAATTAACTTGGAGAGGGTTAACTTGTCCGTGTGTATGTGCAGTTTCCCTAGAGAGAGATTGTGCGTGCTCACGTGCATATGTGGGACAGAGACAGGTGACAGAGGAGAGCCACATTGTGGAAGCCTGTGATCAAATAGGTTACCCAAATTGATTTGATTTCTACTTGACTTTCTGCCTCTTTTTCTAACACCCCCTTGTCTTCTGTGACCCATGGTGTTTGGGATTTCATCCTCTGCGTTTATAGCAGGTCACTGTGGAGAACATTTCTGCCTCACATAGCAAGGGACTGACTCCTGTTGCTGGAGTAGACTTAGTCCCACTGTGCACAAGGGGGAAATGATGAAATGGTTTGGGGACTACTTGAAAGTGTTACTTTTTAAAATACTCTTTCTAATATGTTCATTTAAGATGAATTCATGGTCTCTCCATCTCTTCCAATTGGATCTTTCCTTAAGCGCTTGGATTTTGCAGACTTGAGATAGGAAAGAAAAAAAAATTTCAGCATTTAAAGAAATAGTTTTAGGAGTTAAATCTTATGGACACAATGTTAGCATAAAGCTTTCCCTAACTTCCTTACTCCTCCTAACTTGAGGTGCTAAATCTCCAGAAAGCAGGGATAGTCCACTAAGTCCTGGTCAGTGGTTAACCAAGTATCGAGACCCAGAGAGAAGTGAGCGCAGAGTAGACGTGCGTTGGTAGACTTGTGATTTAGTCCACGGCAGGAGGGGGGGCCAGATGAACATAGAACAGCTGAAAAGGGACCCTGCTCTTGGTTGGCTCCCGGTTGTGCGTGATTGGCATGAGGGTCTTAGCAGAACCTGACATGGAGCTCGCATTTATTACTGAATCTCTGATTTCCGGTCACACGGTCCTCCACAGCCACCCGGGAGGTGTGTTGGGCACCTAAGTTGCGCAGGCCCTTTGTGGACCGAGCTGACCCCAGGAGTTCTGGATGATGCTGTGAGCATCGGAGTTTCCCTGACGTTCCATGAGGCACAGGACCCACTGCTCCTGGGTTCCGTTCAGCTGAGCCCGAGCACTCCCTGCCTGTCCGGCGGGGATCGGAGGACCTACCTCGTGGAAGCATCGTGATGGTTCACTAATGTAATACATCTAAACAATGTATTGCTTCTATAGATACATACATTATATATATAGTTATAGATTTGCTTTTCCATCTGTTATATTTGCTGTCCTCCCTTATGTCTGTGTCTGGCTGTTCACAGGTGTGCACACATGCTTCTAGTTCATTGTTTGGCCACCTTAATCGCAGCTACGTAATCGAAGTTGAAGAGATCAGGGTTGTAGTGTGGGTTTTGTGCATTCCTTAAATGGTTCTTAAGAAGTGTACTTGAAAATCAGATGACTTTATCAATGGAGAAAACTGAGTAAAAAGAAAGAGTTCATATTTTGCAACGTGGTAATTTTGGGGTGAATTTCCAGCCTCCATCTTCCGTGCAAGGCCAAAATCTTCCCTGGAATTGGTAGCTTCCATAAAAAGACATGATTCCCTTTACTCTGGTTCTCCCCTCTTTAGAATGCAGCCCAGCATATCAGCCTGTCGAAATCTCCTGAGCTGGCTGTGTGGGTGGGGAGCCCCGAAGCCGTGTCTGAGAGGCCCTGGTCGGGTGCAGGAGGCAGGCCCAGGCTCCCAGCCCCATTCCAAGGACATTTCGGGAGCTGGGAGAGGCAAGCTCTTCCCCTGATTTCTTCTTTGCTTTTCCCCCATCCAGCATCAGCATCCCTTAGAGACCATATACCTTTCAAACCCATCACCTGTTTCTGATCTTTGCACCTCATTCTCACACCTGTTGTCCTGTCAGGAGATCCCTAGAGAAGAAGTAAGAGCCACAGAGGTGCTGATCTGGGCACCAGTCACAGCTCTGCCACCAGCTGGCCGTGTGACCTCAGACCACGTCACTGGGCCTCTCAGCCCAGCCCTCGCTCGTTTTGGGTCCCCCCCCTTCCCCACCCGGCTCTGAATGCTTGGGTGATGTATTTGAGTCCCCTTCCCAATTCAAACATTTGTGGAGTTTTGACTAAGTGTTCCTTCCTTTTCTAGAACATTTTAGGCTCTACTGAGAGATTGTTCTGTGGTCTTTTCTCAGTAAAGATCAAATTTAAATAATTAAATAAGAATAAAAAATAACGTATTGACTGGATAGTTTTTGCCCCACTGGTTTATTCATTAAATCTTATCCCGAAGACCTCTACCAAATCCTCTAAATTGGAGCTGCAGATAAACTACAGGACAGCCGGTTAAATTTGAGTTTCAGATACAAGAGGCATCATTTTCCTAGTGCAAGTATGTCCCAAATATGCGTGGGTAAATGTACGCTTTAAAAAGTGCTATTGTTGATCTGAAATTCACATTCAACCCAGCATCCTGTATTTTCATTTGCGACATCTGGGCCCCCTTGCCCAAAATCAGACGCTCACTGTGTTCTCACAGCCACCATGTATGAGTGAGGCATGTTCTCTGACAGTACAGCGATTTAGTTCACGCCCCACATGTTCCCTGGGGGAAGTCTCCCTCTGCAGATTGCTGCCTCCTACATTGATCATGCATTGATCTTTCCAGAGGAAGGCAGACACGGCCCCTGATTTCTCGTCATGACGTGTGCACACGTGGCCAGAGCGACGTGAGCCCTTCCTGGCACGCTGTGCAGGGAGTCCAATCCTGCTGGCTTTGGGGGGTTCTGCAGTGTCTCATGTGGGGTCAGGACTCAGGCCCTGAGAAGGAGGAGGGGTTCAGCAGCTCCCCCGCCGTGGGCTGGTGGCATCAGCCGGACGGAGCACCTGTTCTGCCCGTGCTCCTGCTCCCTCCGACCAGCCGCGCAGTGAGAAAGGCTGTCCCATCATCTCCTGTTCTCTCTTCCCTCCTCATTCTGGTGTTGTGCATACACACATTGCGGTTTTGAATGAAATGGCCCAGAGTGTGACTGGGTGGGTACAGAGAGAAAACGACAGAAATTACAAGTCTGTGAAAACCCTCTTCCAGCTGGTCTGCACCTTCAGCTTCTCTTTCTGTATCCTGGTGACTTATTCTGCTCCCGCCGTTCACAGAATCACCACCACAAAACCCTACAAATGCCATTTGATTATAGGGTCTTAGCAAAGCCAAGGGCAGCCAGCTAATTCTTGCCCGTGTGGCTGTCATACCCAGCCATCATTAGAAAGTGAACGTCATAGATACTTTTCCCTCGAAGGGAAGCATCTCTTTGCTTAAGAAAACTTACTCTTGGAGAGTCCTTTTGTGGAGAAGAGCTGGCCGCCTGCTCGGGTGTGGGCCCGACCGTGGCCCGGGGCTGGCACGGGACCATAGGGGCGGAGCTCAGGGCTGCGTGTGTGACAGGCACCACAAAAGGACAGCGTGGCTTCTGCCTCATGGGATTTAGTCATGGTCTGCGTATTGAAGCAACGTGTGACCTCCTCCTGCACTGCGTGTCCCCTGCCATGTAACAGGACGCTGCAAACGGGCATGCCAGTATCGTGTGCTGGAATGTTCTGCAGAACGGACAAAGAATCGACAAGCTCAGAAACAAACCTGAAGGGAACGGATGGACTAATGGGCCTCCAGACGGGATCCCACGAGAAGGACATGACATTCCCTCAGCCCATCGGGTCAGTCATGAGGAAATGTTAGAGAACCCCAAAGTAATAATGTCTAAACGATTAAATTTTAGCTGAGTAAACACACACAACACAGAGTTTACCATCTTACCATCGTTAGGCGCACAGTTCCGTGGCGTTCAGTACACTCATAGGTGGGCGGCCATCTCTGCCACCATCCACAGAACTTCCACATCTTCCCAAACCAAAACGCTGTCCCCATCAAACACTAACTCCCCCTCCCCAGCCCCCGGCACCCCCCATTCTACTTTCTGTCTTCATGAACTTGACTATTCCGCGGACCTCATAAGTGGAATCATACAGGGTTTGTCCTTCTGCGACCGGCTTATTCTCCTGAGCGTGCTGTTCTGCAGGTGTGCAGCCCAGAAGTGGCCTGAAGAAAGGGGCTGCCCCTCCATGAGGGCGGGTGGCAGCTTTAATAAGCAAAGGGAACTTACACACGCTGCTCGTCTTGGGTGGCAGCAAGACAGGTGGATCCCCCGCACCCACCCACCAGATCTTACAAGTTACAAGGGGCCCTAACTGGGCTCTGTCACATGGACTGTGCGGGTGTGTTCTTGACACCATGTCACCAGGTCAGGGCTGTGTCCCTGGAGTAGCCTCTGGGAGCAGAAAGGCACTTGGAACCCACATTCCAAAGACAGGGGAGAGGTGAGAAGCCTCCGAATGCCCAGGTCCAGCTCACGGGTCAACCAGTGGTCCCATCTTTTTTATCACATTCCCCCACATGTCCTCAGGGCCCATCCATGTTGGAGCATGTGTGAGAATTCCTTCTTTTTAGGGCTGAGTAATATTCCATTGTATGGATGGACCACATTCTGCTTACCCATTCATCCACTGATGGACACCTGGATTGCTTCAACCTTCCTGATGCTGTGAACATGGGCATAGAACTCTCTCTTCTAGCCTCTGCTTTCGCATTTTTCAGGTATATACCCAGAAGTGCAATTGGATCACAGGGTAGCTCTATTTTTAACTTCTTGAGGAACCTCCATACTGGTTTCCACGGTGGCTGCACCAGTTTGCATTCCCACCGACAGTGCACGAGGTTCCCCTTTCTTGGCATCCTCGCCCACACCTGTTATTTTGGGTTTTTTGATAGTAGCCATCCTAACGGGGGTGAGGTGGTATCTCATTGTGGTTCTGATTTGCATTTCTCTGATGACGAGTGATATCGAGCATCTTCTTATGTGCTTATTGGCCATTCATATATCTCTTTTAAATAAATGTCTATTCAAGTCCTTTGCCCATTTTTAATCAAATTGTTTTATTTTTGAGTGTTAAGAGTTCTTTATAAGTTCTGGATACAAGTCCTTTCTCCAATATAGGACTTGCAAATATTTTCTCCCATCCCGTGAATTGCCTTTTGTTCTGTTGACATCATCCATGGCACAGTTTCTCATTTGGATGTGATCCAGTTTATCCGTCTTTTGCTGCCTGTGCTCTGGTGTCCTAGCTGAGGTTTTTTGGGGTTTTTTGTTTGTTTGTTTGTTTTTTAACAAATCTGATATTGTGAAGTTTTTGCCCTATGTTTTCTCATAACATTTTTATACTTTTAACTTTTGCATTTAGGTCTTTGATTCATTTTGAGTAAAATTATTTCAAATGATGTTTTTATTTTTTATTTATTTTTTTAAGTAGGCACCATGCTGGGCATGGAGCCCAATGTGGGGCTTGAGCTCACGGCCCTGAGATCAAGACCTGGACTGAGGTCAAGAGTCGGATGCTTAACTGACTGAGCCACCCAGGCACCCCGAAGTGATATTTTGAAAAGGCAGGGACTATATTCTTTTTAAACGTCGATTTCGTAAAGACAGAAAAGCTTTGGAAATGGTCTTCAGTAATAGAAGCTAAAGAGACGTGACAACCAAATGCAAAACCTGGTGCTCAGCAGGTCCTCGACATGAGGGGGCAATGCTCTTGCAGCCATCACTGGGCTGATGGACAGAACTGCACTCGGGGCTCAGATCGGCGTTACGTCACTGACGCTAATTGCCGTGCTTTGATTATGCATGAGAATATCCCTCCTCCTAGGAAATGCTTGATGAAATACTGAGCAGTAAAGGGTCGTGATGGATGCAGCGTCCCACCCATCTTCAGAAGGACGTGTGTGTGAGAGAGAGAGAGAGAGAGAGAGAGAGCAGGACAGAGAGCACACACGTGATTAAGCAAGTGGAATAAAATGTTAACAATGGGTGAACCTGACTAAGGGATATTGGAGGTGTTCTTTGTACTCTTTTCATTTTTTAAATTTTATACAATTTTGAAATTACTTTCAGAGAAATGATACTTATAATGTATCAAGTCCAGAAATTATTTTTCAGGTCTTTCTGTTCTCACTCAAGAAGGGAAAGGAGGTGGGCGCCTGGGTGGCTCAGTTGGTTAAGCGACTGCCTTCGGCTCAGGTCATGATCCTGGAGTCCCGGGATCGAGTCCCCCATTGGGCTCCCTGCTCGGCAGGGAGTCTGCTTCTCCCTCTGACCCTCCCCCCTCTCATGTGCTCTCTGTCTCTCATTCTCTCTCTCAAATAAATAAATAAAATCTAAAAAAAAAAAAAAAAAGAAGGGAAAGGAGGTGTGCATTCATAAAGACCTTCTGGTGGGAGGTAGCAGACACAACTCCAACTATTTTTGGCAGACACGGATCCATGTAGAAGGGAACAGGGTGTCCGACGGAACCCAGGGCAGAAGCAAACTCCAGAACACCTTGAGGGGTGCTCCATGTTGCCCTGTGCTCTCGGCACGGAGCTCTGCCAGACATCTCTGTAGATGGATCGGCTGTTTGTCATCCTGGGGGGACCCTGCCGATCCCAGCCCTGAGGTGTGGAAAGGGGTGGGGGTCACGCTAATGGAGACACCGGACAAACAGCCTCCTGGGATGGAGGTCAGGGTCAGCACAGAGGGATGCCTCGTTTGAGTATGTGCCCTTGGCTGGACGTGCTGAGAAGGGCTTCTCCTCTGTGGTCTTCCTCCCCAAACTCACAACCGCTGTCCTACCCTGGGAGGAGTATCAGATGGTCCCCCAGAGCAGCTTGCCCGTCTCCTCACAGCTATCATGGTCATTAAAATGGAAGGTGTGAACAACTGCAGCAGCCTAGAGGGCCTACGGAGACGTGAGAGCTGAATACTCTGTGGGATGCAGAGGAAGGTCATTAGCCAAATATGATGAAGTTTGGACTCGAGTTGACAGAAACGTATTGATGCGGCCCCTTAGCTGCAGCGGACGTCCCTCGCATTCTAACACTCGTGCTTGTGTGTCCAGGACCGTGGTTATTGCCAGGAGCCTGGTGGGTCCGCACTCTGCGTTCAGGTTTTCTGTGAATCTTAAACTGTCCTGGGGCTCCTGGGGTGCTGTCGGTGAAGCGTCTGCCTTCGGCTCAGATCATGGTCTTGGAGTCCTGGGATCAAGTCCCGCATTGGGCTCCCTGCTCATGCACACTTGCGCGCTCTCTCCCTCCCCCTCTCTAGTTCACTCTCTCAAATAAAATCTTTAAAAAAAATAAAAATAAAAAATAAAACTCCTAAAAATAAATGCTACGAGTTAAAAGGAAAAGCCTGGATGTCTGAAAAACACGTTTTTCCTAAATTTAATTTGAATGAATTTGCATCAGAATCTTATGAATGGACACAGGGCTTGGCCCACACCCTCAGTTGGGTGTCCACAAACAGACGCCAACAGGAAGAAAAGGGTGCAGGGCTCCATTCAACCTGAGGGAAAGACGAGGAGAAACACAAAAGTCAGGATTTGGAAGGAGGGATGTTGGGGGCAAGAGCGTGTTAGGTTTGTAATTTTATAAGAGAAAAGGCACCAGATGCACATAGGCATTCTCTTTGCACAGTGGTTATATTAGGTAAGGATGCTCTCCTGTTCTGCCTGTTATCACTGGTTTTGGGGTGATTTCCCCCGGTTTGGGGCTCCCACGACACCACGGGGCTGCTGGCCCGCATGTAACCCATCGCTGTTATCAAGGGCTGACTCCGGGGACGAGCTTCCCTTAGAGGCCACGCTGCTTTTGGTGCGTTCTGCTGTTTTGCGCCTGCTTCGGGGCTGTGACCGTGATGTCCCTCGTACGTCCTCGGATACGCTTCCCCAGCAGCAGCATGCCGTTAGTGCCAAACTTGGATGGTAAACTCTGTCTCATTTTCCTCCCTGTGCCTCAGCCACCGGCAGGCTGAGGGCAAGATTCAGCCACAGCACCTACAGTGGAGACCCACGTCCGGGAAGCCGTCACACACACCCCGTCGTTAGGGATGTCCCCTCCGTCTTCTGGGACTTTAAACAGCTTTTCATGCCAGTGGTCTCACTGTGTTACATTCAGCATGTGAGATGCTTCAGATTTTTTGGAAGAACGTTTAAGTGAAAGCCCAGCCTGGCTTCTAGCAGCACGTCCGGGGCATGGGCCAGGAGGGAGGCTGCACAGAAGCTCGTTTTCACACGGGCGGACGACTCTGGGTCCTGTACCCTCCTCTGCGTCTGGTGTAGCAGAGCGGGCTGTGGCGATTGAAGGTCAGATGGTGCTCACCCCCAGGTCACGACCGACTGCCAGGAGGCCAGGGCTGGGCAGCAGCGTGACCAGCAGGGACAGGTCCCCCATCAGAATGCTCCTGACAGCGGCCGTGACGCACGCCCTCGCTCGCACTGGGGCAGATGGTGTGATGTCTGGGTGGTTTCGTGTCTCCTGAGCCAGTGGGTGACAGTGGGTGTAGGGCAGCATCAGCGGGCCTGGCCCCGGGAGGGCAAGGTGCTCCTGTCCGCGGGGCGAGACTCGTGGTCCACAGCCCCGTGTCAGGTGGAGGAAGGGGGCGAGCGTGTTGGAGAGCTCGTGAGCCTGTGGCGTGCTCCCAGCCTGTCCCGCGCAGCGGGAGGAAGTCCTAACGAGGAAGGAAGCCTTTGCAAACGGACCTCTCGCTGCAACAACCCTGCGTCGGCAGCCCCTTGGCATCAGCCCGATGGTGTGTTGCCTTTCCGGGTGAAGCTCGGGTCGGGGTAAGAACAGCCCGAGGACAGAGCACGAGGTAGGGATTTTATCAGGAATCATAAATCTCCCCCACATTACCTGTGTTCCTTGCTGTCTCTTCTTTTCTAGCAAAAGCCTAAACTTCAAGTCATTAAGACAGCCTAGGCGGAAAAACATGTTTTCAGAAGCCCAGGGTTTGCACTTGAGTTTAGGAATGTCAGAGATGAGGCAGGGCTCTTCCCCACAGGAGCATAGCCAGGTCAGAGGGGGATGGGACAGCCAGCGCCCCGAGCGCGCTCGTGTGCTGGTGAGCATCGCGTCGGCTGGGGAGGGGTCTTACTCGGGACCTGGGGAGCCAGCTCGGTCTTCAGGAATGGACATGAGGGCAGCCAGAGCAGTGGTGGAACGTCCCCGTCCCAGGGCTGGCGGGTTTCATCAGCTCCTGCATTGTGTCAGATGGATTCTGCCGCGTCCGTCTGTCCTCCCGAGAGGGTCTCTGCTGTAGGCTCTGTCCTCTCTTGGAAGACAGGATTGCGTTCTCTGCTCCGCGTCCCTGTGGGACAGATCCAGGCCCACTCGCTGGCCGAGAGCCTGTCCCTGCAACCCCTCCCGTGTGCTGTCGTGTGGCCACAACCTTGCAAACCGTAGGGAGAGAGCAGTGCCCACAGCAGCACACGGCCGCGGGCCGCAGGGCAGGTGCCCACTGGATGTCCTCTGACCTGACGCTGGCCAGCTTTGCCTTTTTGTTTAAGCAGGGTTTGGTTTGGTTTGGTTCTTTTTCATTTCACTCTCAGGATATTTTTCTTTTCATGTGGATGAAGGGCAATCTTCTGTGGCATTTGTAGCCTTTTCATGTGGGACCCACTGTGAGCAAGGCCAGCACCCTGTTCCTGCTCCCTATGGAGACACAGTACACCGTCTCCATACTGACCACAGAAGACCTTCCTCATGGTAGAGCCTCTTTGCTTCCACATGTGAGATGAGATCCCTCCTTTCTCTGAGTGTCGGACAGGGGACAGGGCACAAGTAATCTCTTCGAGCAGGAAGAGGGCAGAGGAGGCCGCTGTTCGGGGAGGCAGACGCCAGCCAGTGTGCATGCGGCCAGGAGCCCCGCTCGCTGAGGCAGCGTGCCTTTGTGCTCTCCCCCTCGTATTGGCCAGGCATGGGCCTGGGGAGAAGCCTGCGGGGAGGGAGAGCAGGTCCTGGCCCCAGACGCCAGCGTCCAGGGACGTTGCCCCTTGTTTTCTGGTTCCACCCTTGACACCAGGATGCCCTTTCTGACATCCTCACAGTCCTAATGCAGTGGTCAGAGCTGCTTGATATGTCCAAAATGCCCGGCCGGGCTTTCTAACATCCTAAAATAGTGGTCACTGTGCGTGGACAGCCAGCAGAGCAGAAGTGTGTCTGAAAGAGCCCTCATTTTTGGCTCAGAGTTTTGCTCCCCAGCCTGACTTCCTGGCCTGTGGGGGTGCCTGTCCTGGTTGCTGGCCCGCTGGGTACCCCCAGACACAGCAGCCCTGCTCACGCAGGGACCGGGCCACACAGTGGGCCTGCTTGGCCCTTTCTCCTTCAGCCCACCCACTCCTCTAACTGTCCGCCCAGTTTGGCCTCACATCCCCATGGCTTTCTCCATCTGTAGCAAATTGCCGATATCCAGACGCCCCAGATGGGCAGCCAGCCGCTGGACACAGGCCTGTCCACTTCACCTGGCTGTTCAGATGAGCCTGGCGCTAGCTCAGTGTCACGGTCCTGGCCTCCCGACCCAGCATGAGCACCACGTCTGTCTACAAGCGCGACAAGGCGAAGCCCGCAGGTTCTCAGTGCTGTTGTGATGGGGGCCATTAGCCCTAACGCAGCCTCCCTGGGTCCTGAGCGGGTGTGTCTCTTACAATTCTGGAGTAATGCACCGGGTGCATTATCTTTGAAGGTTAATGTCATTAAGCCCAGTGGCATATTCTAGAACTGTTCCCGTAGGGCATGAGATCCAGGCTGTTTTTCTTGGATGACCCCTCGTTTGCTGCCGTCGGCATCAAGTCTTCCTTGAGACAAACACCGGGGATCCTAGTGGTTACCATATGATCCAAAATTGGACTAGTGAGTTCTTCCACATCATCAGATGACCGCTGCCACCGCTCAGGTGCTCTCCCTCCCTCCCCAGGGCTGCTGAAGAGAAGGTGTCAGTCCTCCTGTTCCTGCCCCCACCCCCAAGATTCAGCTGCAGCAACAGGAGGCACCACACCAAAGGCTGGCTGCGGAGCCCCACATGCCCAGCAGCACCCCTCCGGCCCCCTTCCATCTTTGGAGCACTTACTAGCTAGGAGGAGGATCGCTGTGATCATGCAGAGGGTGGCTGGGGCGTGCTGAGCTTCACTTCCCCACGGGCGTGGAGACACAGCGTCCCACCTCTCCATGCCCCCAACTCCCGCTCCACAGGGTTCAAGCACTTTCTCCTGCGCTTCACTCTCTTCCAATAAAAACTGCCTTTTGGATGAATGAACTGCATCACAGTCCTGTAGTCCGGTGGCCAAGATGCAAAACCAGGCGTTTAAAAAAAACAGCTGGGAAGGATTTAGCCAGCTCAGGTTGTGATCACACCAGTGTCGTCTGCAGTTGTTTGTTTTGTTTTGTTTTTTTAAGATTTTATTTATTTGAGAGAGCGAGAGCACGAGCGGGGGAGGGGCAGAGGGAGAGGGAGAAGCAGGCTTCCCGCCGAGCAGGGAGCCCCACACGGGGCTCAATCCCAGGACCCTGAGATCATGACCTGAGCCGAAGGCAGATGCTTAACAACTGAGCCACCCAGGCGTCCCCGCCCACAGTTCTTAAGATTTAGTCACCATTAAGTATTTTTTTAATGGAAAAGAGTTTCTTTTCTGAAAGGAGGTTTTGCTGTCCAAATTGGCCAGTCCTGTCCCCCAGGGCTCAGACACACCTGGGTCAGAAGGTAGACTCTCTGCAGCCACAGATCTGGGCCCTGCTGAGGCCTCACAAGCACCTCAGCCCCGGGCAGTGCGGTCCCCACGGCCTGCAGTGGGTTCAGAGCTATGGTGCAATGCTTACTCCTTTCCTTTTCTGCAAGTGCTGAGTTGAGTCCTGGTTCCTCTCGATGCAGAATCATTTTCCCAGCTGTTGTGTAGGCTTGGTGACTGGGATGTGGCCTCTGTGGCCTGTCCCGTATCTCTCTCCATCTCCCCGCCAGAGCTCAGCCGCCGTCTGCTGCCAGACCACTTATTCTTTGATTTCTGAACTGTCTTTGTGTTGAACGGTGCTCACGAGCAGACTGAACATCCCCCAGCAACCCACCCGGCATTGACCAGGTGCTGAATATGGAGGAAGGGAACCGTAGGCTCAAAAACACCCAAGTCATCGTACTTTCTTTTTCTGTTTGCAGAGTCCGCTTGGTGGAAAGAGGCTCTCCTCATAGCTTGCCCCTCATGGAATCAGGAAAAGTAAGTATTGAAGGAAGAAAGATACATTTCTGTGTAAGTTTGAGTCTCGGCGTATGGGCTTTGACATTTTAAGAAATGTATTTTATATAGTATCTTCTCCAAAAAGTTTTCTTAAATGTAGTATTTCAGGACTAGGTTTGGCCATGAGTACAGAAACTCCACAAACAACAGTGTTTTAAACAAGTTAGATTTTTTTCTTTTTTTAAATTTTTTTAAACAATTTCTTTTTAAAGAATTTATTTATTTGACAGAGAGAGATGCAGCCAAGAGAGGGAACACAAGCAGGGGGAGTGGGAGAGGGAGAAGCAGGCTTCTCGCGGAGCAGGGAGCCCGATGTGGGGCTGGATCCCAGGACCCTGGGATCATGACCTGAGCTGAAGGCAGACGCTTAACGACTGAGCCACCCAGGTGCCCCTAGATTTTTCTTTTCTCTTACATAAAAGACATCATGAAAACTCCAGGGGCCCTGCCACCTTCTGTCTTGTTCTGCTTTGCATGGATCCCATTCCCAGGGTGCCTCAGGGTCAGAAGTGGCTGCTCCCACCCTAGCCATCGTTTCCACATTCCAGCAGCAGCAAAAGCAGCAAAGGGAAACTAAAGGTGCAGACCTCAGCAAAGGCTCCTAAGCCACCTTATACACACTTCAGTGCCGCTGTCCAGAATCTGGTCATGCAGTCACACTGGCTGAAAGAAAGGTTGGAAACGTTGTATCGGTTCTGAATATCCGTGGGCCTAGCTAAAAACCCAGGTCCAATTGCTGTGAAAGTAGATGAAGAAGGGTGGTCAGGGGACAAAGTAGTTTCTGCCACTGTGGGTATGTTTTTCACTTACACCTAAGTGAAGACTTCTTTTTCCTGTTTTTGGCCCCACTTGACGTAATTCCAGAAGTGCCTCGTGTCGCTTCTGGACCTTTTATAATCTCCGTCTACATGAGCGCCAGTTAGAGTTCTAGTACTAAGTTGGTTCTAATGGTAGGACGCTGTGCTTGCCTGCCCTAAGCCAGCCGTTAGCAGGACGAGGGACCAGAGCTGCCATATTACACGTCAGACTCAAGGGACGGGACAGGACTTCTCACCACCGATGTTTTGCCGAATCTCAACCCTTCCCAGTAGCTGAACCAACACAGGCTGTTTTCTAAATTTGCAGAACCAGCTTTTGCTGCCATATGCATGTGGTGTTAGTGAAATTCAGAATGTTTCCAAGCCAAACTTCCATTAAGAGGGAGATGCTTGATATGAGCATTCTGATACAAGACAGTGACGTGCAGGAGGGTGTTGAAGCATAACCAAGATGGAGAGCTGGACGGGCATTCAAGTCAGAACACGCTGGGATGCGCCGGCTCTTCCTCCCACCACCGCACTGTGCCGTGCCCACCTGCGCTTCCAGTCCACACTCATCTTGGAAAACTTGATCCGTGACCTCCTTAATTCAGTGCCTACTGCAAACCTCACCCCTTCCTCCACATCAGCGTCCCATGATGTCACGCACAATGTTAAACATAACTGGAAAACTAATTGAAATACCTGAAGATTCCTGTTTTGCAAGCATCAGGCTGAGTTACATCATTTATCCTGTTTTTATTCAGATTCTTAATTTTAAGATCACATTAACACAGGCTTTATCACTGTAGTAATAATTGCAATAAGATGCAATTGTCACATAGTAATTATGTCATGCTGTGGTATGTAATTTTAATTTAAAGCCATACTACTTTCTAAACAGTTTTAGAAAGGAAAACAGGCATGTGACATGAAGGCAAGGTCAAGGCTGATTGGAGTGTAGCATCTACCTCTCTGTCCACTGACCAGAATGTTCTCCTTTCCCACATAGATACTTCCAGGGGTTCGGATCATAATTGCCAATCCAGAAACAAAAGGACCGTTGGGCGACTCCCACCTGGGTGAGGTGAGTTACGGGGTGTCCACCCAGGAGAGGTGACTTATGGGTTGCTCACCTGAGTGAGGCAAGGTATGGGGTGCCCACCCAGGAGAAGTGAGATATGGGGTGCCCACCTGGGTGAGGCGAGTTACGAGGTACCCACCTGGGAGAGATGACTTATGGGGTACTCACTCGAGTGAGCCGAGTTATGGGATCCCCACCCAGGAGAGGTGAGTTATAGGGTACTCACCTGGGAGAGGTGACTTATGGGGTGCTCACTTGAGTGAGGCAAGTTATGGGGTGCCCCCCTGGGTGAGGCAAGTTACAGGTGCCCCCCAGCAGAGGTGACTTATGGGGTACTCGTTCTGGTGAGGTGAATTACGGGACGCCCACCTGGGTGAGGCAAGAGGCAGGAGGCAACACCTCCTGATCAGATTGGGTAAGTCTCAACTGACTGGCTGGAAAGTGACTCAAAATGAGCTGTGAAAGTTCAGGCTACAAAGTGGATTTCTGTAAGGAAGCCGTCATTGCTGAGTTCATGGGGATGAGGACGGAGCAGTGGGCACAGAGCGTACGGCCACAGCCTAGACTCATAGAATATCAGTAAACGGTAGCAAGCAGGTTAGGAAATGACAGGTATTTCCTTCGGTCGGAAAGTCCGTACTGCCTTTGACCCTTCAGCCCATATTTACGGTGAAACCCAGCTGACCACCCCTCCTGCCGCGTGCGGCTGGAGAACACACACCCTCAGCCCGCCGTCCCCGATCCTTCCCCTGCCCCACTCAGCCAGGCCACAGAGGACGCAGAGGACATCAGGGAAGGGTGCCAACACACTTACCTTCCCTCCCGTTCTCTCCAAGGCCGAGCCTGCCCTGTGCACTGGGTGGAAGGAAGCCCATCCTGCCCGGGGAGAGCCTCCTGGCTGTCAGGGTCACTGGCCCTGTGTGGTCAGCTTTCCCTCCTTACAGACCTGCCTGTAGCTGACACCCCGTTAAAAACACCACCGCACAACACACAGAGAACAAACCAGTGGTTGGCGGAGGGGAAGGTGGGTGAGCGGATTAAGAAGTACAGACTTGCAGTTGTGAAGTGAGTGAGTCTCGGGAATAGAGTGCAGCCTGGGGAGTGTAATAATGTTGCACGGTGACTACAGTTACTGTTCCACATACAAAAGTGTCAGATCACTGTGCTGTGCACGGGACGCTAACCTCCTGTGTCAGCCCGCCTTCAGCTGAAACAACAAAGCTGGGCCACCGCTTCTTCCGGAGGCCTCGAGCTGTAAAGAGTGACTAAAGGACAGACTGACCGCTCCCCAGACTCCATTTCTGTGTGGGCTGCGGCTTGGCCCTTCATTTGAATTTCTCAGTTATGTGTAAAGATCAGAGCTGAGGTGATAAAATTCCGTACAGATCTTATTTAGGAATTTCCTTTAAGTACATTGCTAGATGAAATTGGGGAGGACAGCGTGCTGTCTTGGGCACCTGGGGGGGCCGGCCGGGTGTCAGAATCCACCTCACTCTCGTTTTCTGACCGGGAATGTGTCTTAATGAGGAAATTGTGTGTTGGAGAGCAGGGGACAGGTTTCATTCCCCCTGAATGATGGTGTCACTTCTGTGTCTGCTCTAGGCTTTGGTTTGTTCAGCACAGAGGACTAGGTGGCCGCAGGTGCCCAGCGGTGAACACATTTGATATGTTCACTTTAAAACCCTCAGTCTGTTTTAATGGGCTTCTCGAGAGGTGGACAGCCTCGTTGTTCACTTAGTGGCTCTATTCCAGTAAATACTGTGGCGTCTGAGTCTCCCCTGAAGCCCGCGTGAGATTAACACGGCCAGGTTCCCCGCCGGGCATGGGCACTCTGATGTCACTGACTGCCCAGGTAGTTTCCTCCCTGCAGATCCTCCCCAGCGAACTCACCCAGTTCTGTTGCTTCCTTCACAGATCTGGGTTCACAGTGCCCACAATGCCAGTGGTTATTTCACCATTTATGGAGATGAGTCCCTGCAGTCAGACCACTTCAATTCAAGGTTAAGTTTTGGAGACACCCAGACGGTCTGGGCGCGGACAGGCTACTTGGGGTTCCTGCGGAGGACGGAGCTCACAGATGCAAATGGAGGTAAGAGCCCGGGCAGGTGGGTGGAGAGACCCCCAGGCCCTGAGAACGTTTGTGGGACTGGGATACCAGCCCCACGAGCACATTGTGCATGCTTGCTGCAAACCAGCTGAGCGTGAAGGAGAGGAGGATCGGTGTGAGCCCAGCACGCCAGAGCCACGTGAGAGACTTTGTGCTCCATGAGCGCAGTCTCTCACAGAGCCAAGGACAGGTTTAAACCCTGCACAGGAGCCAGGACACCATGCCCCTCCATGCAGTGGACGGACCCCTCGCCCATCCGCAGCGGCCCCGTGCCCCCAAGGCCCACCTGGACAGCAGCTGCAGGAGCGCACCCACTGCCCTCTGCCTGACCGGACCAGGCCTGGCCTGTCGGGAAAGGGAGGTAGCGAGGCGCTCAGGCTTGGGCAGGGGGAGGCGCTGCTTCCTCCTCTGGTGGGGGCTGGCGCCAGGCAGGAGAGTTATAAAAAATGAAAAGGTACAGGTCTACTTGCTATGAGAGTCTCAGCTCCTAGTTCCACTCAAAGTAGAGGCAGGACTCAGTTATTTCAGAGGATGGGAGCTGAGATTTCCTAGGGAGATCCTGCCAGACCCAAACCCCAGGAGGTGAGTGTCTGGGAGGCTTGCTGACACACCTGCCTGGGGGGAGCTTTGTGAACCTGGCTGAATTGGCGTATATTTAGTGGGAAAGCACAAAAACATTTTGGCATCGCGTTTGCAGTTTGGGAAAATCAAAGACTGTTTTATTTGAGGGTGCCCTCTGGGATTCCTGTGAGGAACGAAGCAAGGCAGGGCCATGGTGATCCAGACCCCCCAGGAGGAGGGACAGGTCCCATCCCGCGGAATTCTGGGGTGCTGGGGACAGCACTATTGCTGTTTCCTCACCTCTGTGACCCCCCAAAAGATGGGAGTCCTGCTGCAGTCATAGAAGCCAGCAAATAAACATCCCGATCTCATCCGACTTGAACTGGAAAAGATTTTCCCACTCGGAGGTGGAATTCTAGCAGTTACGGCCTCATGGGATGCCATCAGAGGGGACGGGGTTTGGTTTTGGCTGTGCTGCGCCCTGACCTGTGGCTGCGGGAGAGCACGGCGTCTGCCGGCCGCCGAGGGGCGGAGGTGCTCCCGAGGAGTAGGAGATAGTGTATTGAAGGTGTGCAGGAGCTGGTCCAGGACGTGTGCTCTCCCCCGGGGTGCTGAGGTGTGCAGCTGGCTCTCCGTGAGACCATGATCCCGGCCAGGCTGGTGTCCTGGGGGCCCCGGGCTGCACAGCGTCCCAGTAGAAAGGAACTAGCTACCCGCACTCAGTGACCCCATTCCTTGGCATGTGTCTCTCACTCAGGGGTAGTTTTAATCTCAGTATCTTACAAAGCAGCTTGAGCACCATTGTGGTGAGGTTCACACACATTTTCCACTCCCTGCACAGAGCGCCACGATGCCCTGTATGTGGTGGGGGCGCTGGACGAAGCGATGGAGCTGCGGGGGATGAGGTATCACCCGATAGACATTGAGACCTCGGTCATCAGAGCCCATAAAAGCGTCACAGAATGGTGAGTAGTGGGTGGGCATTTGCACCCAGCTGCCAGTGACCAGGCCAGCGAGGGCCCTTGGGTTCATCCTCCCTCCCTGGTCCATGTGGTTGGCTGTGCTGCTGGTGGGGCTGGCCTGGGGGCCCCGAGCTCACTTGGTGCCTTTACATGGTGATAAAGGGTGCAAAGAGGCTCCACACCGTTAACTGTAGGTTTGTTCGTTCATTTGGCCCCAGAGCTGGCAGGGACCTGATGTGATCTCGAAGCTCAGGAACCCCAAGGGAGGCACATTCTGAAATCGCTCATGAGTAGTCCTTCCTGGTGGGTAGATGGGCCTGAGTTGTTCATTGCCCCTTGTGAGCTGATTACAGGCTAGTTATTTGTTGCCATTTATGGGACCTGGACACGGGCGGCTCGGCAGCCTGGAAGAGAGAAGAGAGAGTTTGCGAACCCACGCGTGGCCCTGTGCTTCCGACGTGGTGACGTCCCTCCTCACCCCGAGGCTGCTGGAGCTGCAAGTGGACAGGAGCTGGGATCCCTGGAGAGACTGCAGCCCAGAGACGGCACAGGGCTACCTCAGTTTCCATGCCACTAGCTGTACATACCGATTACAGCCTCCCGGTCTGTAGTTTTAAGAAAATAACTTTGACTGGTTTGTCTTGCCTACTGCAAACATTTTCCATCTGGTTGCAAAGGGCTGTTTCCACCTTAAAGACCTGTGACGGGGACTCCCTGCCGCCGCCTGTGGGTTTCTGTTCTAGGATTCGAGTTTTTGTTCTAAGCCCTGCTGTGGCCTCACCTGATGCGCGTGGGGCCTCGCACTCACCTCGCCTCACGTGTGCACCCATAGTTCCGTCCTGCGGGGCTCTGGTCCTTCAGAAACTGCCCAGCACAAACTGCTCTGTTCTTCCTGCTTCTTCTCACCTTCCCTGCCCAACCTGGGCGCCTCCTCCAGCGCACACCCTCGGTTACTTCGCACCAAGGCTGAAGGCAGACACTCACGTCCCTCCATGTGGCTGTTTCAGGGTGGCACGGTCCAGCTAACCAAATCTTGCCCTTCTCATCCGTTGTCTCCAGGGTTGGACATCTGTGGCCCTAGGAGAACAATGCTCATCCAGCCCATCACTCCCTGGCAAACCCCCTCCTCCATCAAATACAGAAACCCCGGTTCCTGATACTGTATCATAAGCGTCAGGTGCTATAATAAAATTATACCGCAAGTGGCTAATATACATGTAAGATCTGTGATATCACAAATTCAGGATGGGCTCACTTGGGCCACACAGAGCAATGTTTTAGTGTCATAAAGTGTCCTTTTATGGGAATTTGGCACCAGCGCATCTTGCGAACGGACCTTGGCAGGACTGTTCCCTTAGGTACACACTGATCACAGCAAACTCGAGAAGCGGTAATCTGTTGAACACATTCTCCAATATTTCCCTTCCACAGTAACGTATATATTGGTCATACTAAACAAAACGTGCGGGTTTTTTTCTGAATAGACATACCCATACAGTTTTAGAAAACTGTAGTGAGTTTCCCAAATACTTGCTGCCTCCTAGACCCTTCTGTGCGTCTGGCTGGAGGACGCAGATGCCAGCAACCCACTGCAGGCCCCTGGAGCCTGGCCCCCGCCTCCCCCGCCTCTTCTGCCCTGGACGCTTCTGACCGCCTCAGCCAGCAGACCACGGGCACCAGGAGCAGAGCCTGTTAAGGCCCTATAACCACCCCCATTTAAAGACCAACCTTATAAACTGCAGGTGGCTTAAAGTGTAAAGTACTGAGTTTAGGCTCCCACAGATTGGCCCGACCAAGTCTTCTGGGTGACCCTCCACTGAAAGATCCCAAATAAAATGCTTCCAGATGAATCTCTGATGTTCTGGAGGATCTTTCCCCCACACAGGTCACCTCTTGCTGCCTGACACTCCTTCCAGACTCAGTGCTTCAGACAGCAGCGTGTTGTTGGGCCCCCATGTCTGCAGTTGACCGCTGGGTTGTCTGGCCCCAGTGTGACTGGGGCCCACGGTCAGCCAGGCACCAAGCTGGTGGCTCTCCACGTTTCTCACCCTCCCTCAACGTCCCCCATCCTGCTGTGGCAGAGGGAGGTCAGGACCGGCCCCAGAGCCCCAGGGGCTGTCCGGCCTCTGCTAACTTACCGCTCACCAAGCCCAAGGCCAGGACTCCACCTTAGGGGCCTGGTGTGCACATGGTGGGGCTTCCGTGGCACCGCGTGCCCCTTGGCCGCAGCTGGGGGCAGAGGGCAGGGCCGTGTCAGGGTGCTGCGTGGCACGGAGATCCCCTGCGTGCGCGGCGGCCCCCGTGAGAGCCGGCCGGTAGAAAACCCTAAGCACAGGAGTGTGTGCAGCCACCCACTGAGCGAAAAGCCATGGGCTCAGAGAGACCGTCAATGTGCAGGCAGATCAGAAAAGAACCAGATGGCACTTCTTGAAAAGAAAACGAAATTGTTACATAAACACCTCATGGCATAGTGATGATTTTTTACTCTCTTGCAGCGCTGTGTTCACCTGGACCAATTTGTTGGTGGTGGTGGTTGAGCTTGATGGGTCGGAGCAAGAAGCCTTGGACCTGGTCCCCTTAGTGACCAACGTGGTTCTGGAGGAGCACTACCTGGTGGTGGGGGTCGTGGTCGTGGTGGACATCGGTGTCATCCCCATCAACTCCCGGGGAGAGAAGCAGCGTATGCACCTGCGGGATGGGTTTTTGGCAGACCAGCTAGATCCCATCTATGTGGCCTACAACATGTAGTCTCGTCTCTGGTCCCGTAGACTTTTCTAGGAAAGTAAACGTTTTTCTCAGTGTCACTCAAGTTTGCAGACATGAGGGCCACATTCGCCAGAATGGAGCCTTTGTTCACGCGGTGGTGAGACTTTCCACAGCAGTCCTGATTGGCATGGGGGTGAAATGTGAAATGTGAATTTACCACTGAAGTTTGCTCAGAAGGACTTTGGATTACTGCCTTCAGTTTGTTGGAAAAACCCATTTCAAAACTTTCTTTTCTTTTTTTTTTTTAATTATTGGATAATAAGTGCTTTCTTCGTAAATGTGGTATTTTGTTAAGCCAAAATAGCAATTAAAAAAATATTCTGCCCTCCAGATGGGTTCTTTTAAACAATTTATGTAGTGTGACAAAGAATTGTTTTCTCTGTTTAATGTGTCATGAAATCTTAATGACATGGACCTTGTTACTAATTTAAGCCATTGCTAGATTTCATCCTTTTAGGAAAGTTTGTTGAGGTACGAGAAAACCTTCCAAATAGCACCTTCCGATTAGATTTTAGCAGCTTTCTTTGTCAGAAATGTGCTGGATAAACAAAGGCTAACATATGGCCTTTGAAGTTAGCATAGAATGAGAAGAAATTATAAATAAGGTGTATTTCGGCAACTCTCTTGCAGATATCTTTGTACTAAACTAAAAAGATAAAATAAGTTAACTTCTTCATATGTAATTATGTACAAAACGTTTAATTTATTTTGATCTCTTTAGAAGTATAAAAGAGAAAAACATTCAAGAACATTAAAGTCTTGTAATGTTTGCTAATATAAAAAAGTGTTGTATTATCTTGCGTGGATAGTATCACAACAAATATATATATATGAAATATAAATTCACTAATGAACAAAGGAGATTTTAAAGTTTAAAATGCAGAACCTGTCACTTGCATGGTGTCCCCTCCACTGTACTGTAGATAAAGCGAGATTCTCTCACACCCACTTGGCTGATGCGAGCAATCCCAGATTGCCGGTAGCCCGGTCTAAATGTTTCTTCTAGAACCAGAGACCAGCAAGTGAAATTATTGCCATCTCGAAGTTGGGGAAGGAATTTGAGGCGAAATGTGCACTATCTTCCCTTCGCTGCGGGGGCAACGGTGAGCGGTCTGTGCCAGTGTGAGCTTACGACGCTGAGCGGACATTAGGGAAGGCAGGCGCTGAGTAGCACTGCTCTCTTAGCTGCAAGAAATCCTTGTTGTTCATCCTTTTTGTTAATGTCACCCTTTTTGGTCCTTGGTATGAAAAGGAGTGCTCTTTTATGGTCATTTGCACCGGGTTGTGTTGATTCCCCTCAGATGGCCATTGTATGGAGTGGACAGACTGTCCAGAACAGCTTTAAGGGAAAAGACTCACATAGGAGACCGTCACCTCAGCCAGCTCTCTGGGGTTCCCCCGCCCAGAGCTCTGGGGCTCCCCCCTCATGAGCCGCCCCGGGACTCCTCCCAGAGCCACTGGCTGGAGCGAGAAAGCCTCCCAGCTGCCTTCATTTCACCACCTGTGGATGACACGTTTCTGATTTCCGTCTCTCGCTGCTGCCGCCGCCACGTCTCATCTGTACACTCCTCGATCGACATGGCCCATCTGTGTCCAGCCAAGAAGAGGTATCCGCTGTCCGAGCGTGATCTATCTTATAACTGCCCCAATATGACCCTGCAGTGGCTCTCGTTGCTAGAAGTGCATGGCCAAGATTGTTGCTGGGCAAACCTCAGAGTCTCTTTTCACCATTCTGTAGGCAATGTCTTCATCTGCCTTTGCTGTGTGCGCCAGCAGTAAGCCCTTTGCTAAAAGAGTTTTGTTTGACTTCCGAGATCCAAGGCTAATTGTTTTTTAAAAATTTTAAGTGGCATTTTTTTAAATTTGTCTGCATGTGGGGTGCGTCCTTCCATCTCCACAAATTATTTGATCTTTAAGATATTGTTTGACTTCATTGCTGTGTGTGAATCTTCTCTACATGCTTCAGATACACATTCCTACAGTCTTCTGCTTCCTAAGGGGGAAAAAACCCACCACACACAGAAAAAAAGATGTTTTCTTACACACACCCACCTTGTTTAAGGGGAAGGAGGTTTCAGGTTTCCAGTAAGATACTGACTAGGAAACACAGCTACGGGATAACTTGTGAGGTCTAGCTGATGTCGGAAGCAAACAACAAATCAGGTATCACTTCCAATATGACCTTCACCTTCACCTTCACCATGTCAGCTTCACGTGCAAGGCGGGGCGGTTGTGAAAGTGGTTAGTGACGTCCTTGTCATCTCTCATGGTAGAGTTGAGGTCCAAAGGGTTGGGGGCTGGGATCGAAGGTCATTTGTGCAAGAAAAAGGAAAGGAAACCCGTTTCAGCAATAAAGAAGGATTGTTCTGTATTAGAAATTGTGCTGTAGATAAATCATTCATGAGAATGTAACAATGTTTGTCTTGTGACCTTGTGCTTTTGAAGTCAGACAAAACCGTGTAATCAACTTGCACAAAGAAGGGTACACAATGAACATTGAAACACAGACCTAACCCAACAGGGCGGCTTCCTCATGGTGCTTGTTTATTATATATATTTAATCCTGCTTGACACTTTACCCAAGGGAAACTGCCCCTTTTATCAGTTGAATGTTAGCAGCGTTATTTCATAGAGTGTGGTGACTGGTTAGAGAAATTCATGTACTCAACCAATCACGGTTTCAAACAAAATTTTTATGTGCAAAGGACGGCAACCTTCTCGTATGTTAAACCACCAGTAAGCTTTGTACATCTGTGATAACGCCTGTTTTATATTCAAATGAACAAATAAAAGCTTTTATTTTTGTTGCTCTGAAAATAGCAGTTTCTTAATTGGTCCCCTGGAAAACTGTCTGGGACAGCTTCAATCCCAGGAAGGAAGTGACTCCTGCAGGGAAATAGGAAATGTATCTGACGCTGTTTACATAATTTGTTGCATTACTTATTAGTACAGATAAATCATACTTTGAACAATGTTTAAATTTTGATGTGGGCATTTATTGCTTAAAAAATTCCTATGGCAACAAATGTTTTGTGAAATGTTTTTTTTAATTCTTTTAAATATATCTAAATATATTTGTTCACATTTGCTGCAAGTGTACAGATTCTTGGTAAATTTGGGGGACAAAGAGGAAGCCTGAGTCCTGTGTGCCAATACTTTGTCAGCCGTGTGACAGGAAACCTCTGCATGTCAGGAAGTAGGCCTAGCTGGCTATTCCAACCCAAATTATCTTTGCTCGTTTGACAACCTTAAAAGCTCTGTCTTTTGCCCAAGATCTGAGAATTCTTACAGGTTTGCCTCGTGGAAAGCAGTACAACCTTCAGCCTAAGGGTTATCAGAAAATGAATTGTGTACACATGAAAATGATTAGCACCCAGATCTGCACCCCCAGGTTACCAGGCTTAGCCGAACACCTGCGGGTGAGAAGCCCCGGAGCACCCCGGCCGGCTGAGGACGGCGCCCCGGGAGCCCGGGATCGGGCGGTGCCGGGGACCCGCAGACACGCCCACGGCCCCAAGGCGGCCCTGCTTCCCAGAGCGCATGCGCGCGTGCGGGACTTGCAACCTCGGGCGCCTCGCTGCGCTCGCCCCTGCACCACGCTGGCTTCCCGGACGCGGCCGGCATCGGCTTGGTGGCAGCTCGGTCGTCTCCCTGTGTGGTTATCTGCCCCGCAAGGTCCTGGGCGCGCTGGCGGGCGGTCCATGCACCTGAGGAGAGGCGAGGGGCGCGCCCTGGCCCCCCTCTTGCGCGCCCAGTGCCCCCTGGGAACCCGAGGCCCGCCGTCGCGCCGCCTCTCCGGCTTCCAGGCTGAGTCTGGGACCCGAGTGGCGCGCAGGGCCGAGCTCGGCGCCCGACTCCGGCCGGCAGGGGTACGCGCGGTGCTGCACACGCGGCGTTCAGCGGGGGTGGTGAGTGCGGATGGCAGGGACAGCAGGCTTCCGCCGCTGCGTCTGAGGCTTCGTGGTGCTTCGGGTTTGGTTTGGATTTACTGCCCCAGCTGCAAAGACCTCTGGGCGAACGAGTAACCCGTGCAGACCGGCCGACAGGCCTTCCCGCGCCAGGGTTCCATTCTTGCTTCGTGTCTGCACGAGGCCTGCCCAGCAGAGGCGGAAGGGTAGAACGCCCTAGGAGTTGGGTGGAGGACGACTTCCTCGTCGTCCGCCCTGTTCTCAGGAGCGCGAGCAAGACAGCACCTGTGTTCCCCTGGGTGTGGCAGCGAGCCCAGGTGCAGGTGCAGGTGCCGCTACTCCAGAAGGCAGAGGCTGGCCCGTGAGAAGGAACAGCACTTTTTCTGGGTGTCCCGCAGTGCCTGGCAGCAGGCGTTCGGTGAACACTGGCTGAAGGAAGGACCTCGTCGCGGCTAAGCGGTATCAGGGTCGCTGGGAGCAGAGGGCTTGAAGCCCTTTGGGACATGGATGCTAGACAGACAGACAGTAGGAGCTACTGGAAACAGGAGGAACGTTGCTTGTTTTCATAACAGGGAAGATGCCAGTGAATCCTGATAGCCACTCAGGCTTTGTAGCCGAACTTAGGAATTCTAATGACCCATTGTTGGGGCCCAAGTGTCCCCGCCGCTTGACAAATGACCGGAAACATCAGAAAGAGGATAAAGGAAGACGATGGGAAAGGGGGAAGGAGTTAGAAAAAAGCGATGCGGTTAGCGAGGGGATCGTTTACTCGGCAGACAGCGGCACGTTAGGAAGACCTCTGACATGGTAGCGCAGTAGAAATGGGAAGTGGGAAGACCCGGCGAGAGCGTGAGGGACACGGGAAGGAGCCGGGTCTGCGTGGACCTCGGTGATCAGAGCCTGGGCAGAGTCTCCCAGCCCTTGCATGCCTAGGACAGAACACGGTGGCGGGAGATGTTCGCCGCTGTCACGGCCTTGTGAAGGGAATGTTGGGGCCACGGGGGGCAGGGAGCGACCTAGATGATGCATCCTGCCTGCCTTTACTGCAGCGAAACCTCAAGAGGACCGTGTCCGGATCTGCCCGTGAACAGACCTCCGGGGCCTGCCCAGGGGTGTCTGTGCCTCGGAAGCCTGAGATGGGGCAGTGTGGGTCCGGAATTGCCCCGCCCCCACCGGCTTCCCCTGGGGACGTTTCTGCAAGGGGCCAGAGACACCCCCTTGTCTTGTTGAGTGACACTTGGTGAGTTGCTGGCCCATGGCTATGCTTCCTTGATCCACTATCAGAGGAGACATTTCCCCAGTGTCTCCCTCCTCAGACCCACCTGGCAACGGCAGATTGCCCCTGACCATGACCAGACAGGCTTTCCATTGAGGATGGGTAGTACCAAAAGTTTACAAGACTGAGAACCTGAGGTCCCTGGCTTGTGTGGTCTGTGCCTAGTGCCAAACAAGCAGGGAATTCTCAAAAACATGCTGTTTTCACCATCAAGAGGAGCTACTAGCTACTGAGCGTGCATCACAGGCTTTCGAGAGTTGGTTATCTCTGGTCGTTGTAACTAACCCAGATGGTCACTCCAACAGCTTCCCAGACTGACAACAAGTGAAGCTCTTCCACCAGCACTGTGGTTCCTGCAGACGACCGTGGGCTCTGAGGGTGGAGTTGGCTATTGTCCATAGGTTTGAGGGATGCTTTTGGTCAGAACTAAGTCGTGAATCTTAGGGGGCAGTGATGCCTGAAAGATAACAAGACGCACCAGGTATGGGTGCATCTTGGCAACACCCCAGCTGGGGTTCAAGCAGATCTTTGCCAGCCTTCCTGGGCAGGCAGTCAATATTTCTGTGACGGGCCAGATGTCTTCTGTCTCAGCCACCGTTTCTGATGGTGTGACACAAACGCAGCTCTCAGGTAAGTGGGCAAAACTCCAGTCCAATAGAACTGTATTTATGGACACAGAAATTTGCATTTTGTGTAACTTCCTTTTCACAAAATACTATTCTATTGACTTTTTCAATTATTTAGAAGTATAAGTGCTATATTTAGCTTTGGGGTTCTACAAATAGACAGCAACCCAATTTGGCCCCGAGGTCATAGTTTGCTGATTCTTTTTTTTTTTTTTTTAAAGATTTTATTTATTTATTTGAGACAGAGAGAATAAGATACAGAGAGCATGAGAGGGAGGAGGGTCAGAGGGAAGAACAGACTCCCTGCCAAGCAGGGAGCCCGATGCGGGACTCGATCCCAGGACTCCAGGATCATGACCTGAGCCGAAGGCAGTCGCTTAACCAACTGAGCCACCCAGGCGCCCTAGTTTGCTGATTCTTGTTCTAAGGTACAAAGTAGTAAGACAAACTTTTGAGAATTAACTTTGATTCTGATTTTTCCTTCAAGAGGAATTAGTTTCTGAGTCTGATTATTTGGTCTTCGAAAAATTTAATGTTCCAAATTCTGTATCATTCCCTTATCAACAAATATTTGAGCACCAGCCATTTGTGGTTGCTGTGATAGAGTAAAGGAGCCCCACGACTTTGAATTTTGGGTCTAGCAGAGACTGAGGCATGAGCTGGTCCCCAGTTCCACGCTACTCAGAGACTCAGGTTTCGTCTTGGTTGCACACAGAGGAGGTCACATAAGCTTTGCTGTCTCTAAAAAGAAGGGGTAAGACTAGATTGTCTCAAAGGTCTCATTTCCCCTACACACACAATTCTTTTAACTCATCTTCTGACTAAAATATGATGGGGAAGTCGAGGACTCATTTATCTCTGTTTCCCTATTACTCCTTGTAACAAGCCTGCCTCCAGACACCAGAGCTCTCCTGGGGCGCTGGGACTGCTCCGACAGAAATTGATTTTTAATTCTCAAAGTAAACCCAGAGGGTCACTGAAGACATGCTTTGGGTTGTTTGGGACATTTTTTTGCTCGTACAGTGGTTACACAAGGGTGACCATGTCAGGTTGGTGGCGTCATGGCTAGTAAGAGACAAGCCCAACAAGTGGCTCTCTCTCTCCCAGTCAACTCTCCTCTTTTCTTAACTCAGGAGTAGGGGTGTTGGGGGTCCCGTACTGAACAGAATCCTCCAGTGCTCTAATTTCCTAAAACAGCAACAAAATCCCCCAACTGTCAAGATGCTTTGTAAACAGCAAAGCTCAGAAGTGCTCATAGTACCTAATTGATAATCTCTTAGCAGAGGCGACCCTGTTTGCTGGTAGTTCCTAACTCTGTCGAATGTTTAAGGACATGTGGACAAGCACTTGAGAAGAAGCTCTTTTAAGAGCCCCCACGCTCTTGTGTAATGTGAACAGTTAAACCCTCCATTTGGTTTGTTTAAAGTCAGATATTCAGGTATTAATATGGTCAGTATTTTGTGTAAAGGGAGCATGTAAAAGGATGACCTGTGAAGGATGATATTCTACAGAAAGCTCCTCTTCCCCCCTCGCCACCTCTTTGTTTTTTCCAGTCCGTCTTTTCAGACATCTCTATGAACTAGGTCCTCAGTGCAACTCAGCCATGGGCTTCAAGGACGCCTTGCTGCTCAGAGAATGAGGTCAGTAAGTCCCACGCACTTACGGAGTTCCTACTGTGTTTTAGAGCACTTGGGTGGGTATAGATATGGGGATCCAGGAGTCACAGAATTGCCAATGACAGCAATCTAGTTAGGGAAATAAAGCTAGGAAACGAGAAATGGACTGGCACATTATGTGTGTGGGTGTGCAGACCTCCCCTGGAAATGATACAGTTAGGCAAGGGAAAGAAGAGAAAAAGATCACTGCTGGGGCACCTGGGTGGCTCAGTCGTTAAGCGTCTGCCTTCGGCTCAGGTCATGATCCCAGGGTCCTGGGATCGAGCCCCACATCGGGCTCCCTGCTCCACAGGAAGCCTGCTTCTCTCTCTCTCCCACTCCCCCTGCTTTTGTTCCCTCTCTCGCTGTGTCTCTCTCTGCCAAATAAATAAATAAAATCTTTAAAAAAAAAAAAAAAGATCACTGCTGTCTGCCATCAGTATCCCACAATTTACCACATGGGCATTTAGGAAAACCTATTTTTTTTCATTTTGGAAAAAACGTAACTTTTAGAAGTGTTTGATTTTTATAATATAGTTGACATACAATGCTCTATTAGTTTCAGGTGCACAGCAGAGTGATTTGACCACAGTGAGTGTAGTTACTGTGACCATACAAAATTACTGTAATATTATTGACTATATTCCCTATGCTGTACTTTTCATTCCCCTGATTTATTTGTTTTATAACTGGATTTTTGTACCTCTTAATCCCCTTCACCTATTTCACCCATCCCCCCACCACCCCCCTGTGAACCACAAGTTGTCTGTATTTATGACTATGTTTCTGTTTGGTTTGTTCATTTATTTAGTTTATTAGATTCCACATAGAAGTGAAATTATATAGTATTTGTCTTTAACTTATTTCACTTAGCTGAATACCCTGTAGGTCCATCCATGTTGTTACAAATGGCAAGATCTCATTTTTTATGGCTGAGTAATATTCCTGTGTGTGTAGTGTGTGTGTGTGTGTGTGTGTGTGTGATCTTCTTTATCTATTCATCTGCTGGTGGACACTTAGGCTGCTTCCACACCCAATACTGTAGTAAACATAGGGTGCATATATCTTCTTGTACTAGCATTATTGTTTAACCAGTAGTGGAAATACTAGATCTGGTGGTAGTTCTATTTTTAATTTTTTGAGGAACCTCTGTACTGTTTTCCACATTCCTGCCAACAGTGCATGAGGGTTCCCTTTTCTCCAAATCCTCGCCAATGCTTGTTATTTCTTGCCTTTTTTATACTATCCATTCTGATAGATATGAGGTGATATCTCATTGTGGTTTTGATTTGCATTTCCCCGATAAGTGGTGATGAGCATCATTTCATGTGTCTCTTGGCCACCTGTACATCTTCTTTTGAAACTAACACTCAGGTCCTCTGTCCGTTTTTAATTGAATTATTTTTTGTTGACTTGTATGAGTTCTTTATATATTTTAGATGTTAACTTTTATTGGATCTATCGTTTGCAGATATTGTCTCCCATTCAGTAGGTTTACTTTTTGTTTTGTTGATGGTTTCCTTTGCTGTGTAAAAGCTTTTTATTTTACTGTAGTCTCATTCATTTATTTTTGCTTCTGTTTTCCTTCCCTGAGGAGATAGATCCATAAATATGTTGCTAAGGCTGCTTTCCAAAAGATAACTTCCTGTGTTTTCTTTTAGGAGTTTTATGGTTTCAGGTCTCACATTTTGGTCTTTAATCCATTTTGAGTTTATTTTTGTGTATGTTGTAAGAAAGTGGCCCCATTTTATCCTTTTGCATATGGCAATCCAATTTTCCCAACACTATTTATTGAAGAAACTGCCTTTTGCTCCAGTGTATTCTTGCCGGCTTTGTTGTATATTAATTGACCATATAAGCATGGGCTTATTTTGGGGGGATCTCTATCCTGTTCCACTGATGTGTGTCTATTTTTGTGCCAGCGGCATACTGTTTGATTACTGTAACTTTGCAGTGTATCTTGAAATCTGGAATTCTGATACCTCCAGCTTTATTCTTCTTTCTCAAGGTGCTTTGGTTAAAAAGGGTCTTTTGTGTCCATACAATTTTAGGATTATCTGTTCTGGTTCTGTGAAACATAGTATTGTATTTTGAAAGGGATTGCATTAAATCTGTAGATTGCTTTGAGTAGTATGGACATTTTAACAATATTAATTCCTCTAATCTATGAGCATGATATATCTTTCCATTTGTGTTGTCTTCAATTTCTTTCATTAATGTCAGAGTTGTCAGAGTATAGGTCTTTCATTCCCTTGGTTAACTTTATTCCTAGATATTTAATTCCTTTTGGTACAACTGTGAATAGGATTGTTTTCTTAATTTCTCTTTGAGTTATTTTGTTACTAGTGTATAGAAACACAACAGATTTCTGTATGTTAATTTCGTATCCTGCTACCTCATTGAATTCATTTATTCTAATATAGTTTTTTGGTGGAGACTTTAGTAAGGATTTCTACATATATATCATCTGCAAATAGAGACAGTTTTCCTTTTGCCTTTCCAATTGGATGCCTTTTATTTCTTTTTTCTCTTTTAAAAACAGTTGATTTTTTGAGATCCTCCCTGAAGAGCTGGACCTCCCTGAAGAGGACACTACGTGACCTCTTCTTCATAAAGCCATTACTTTCATGAGCCAGAAACATAACTGGCTTTTCTTTTTTTTTAATTTTTTTATTGTTATGTTAATCACCATACATTATGTCATTAGTTTTTGATGTAGTGTTCCATGATTCATTGTTTGTGCATAACACCCAGTGCTCCATGTAGAATGTGCCCTCTTTAATACCCATCACCAGGCTAACCCATCCTCCCACCCCCCTCCCCTCTAGAACCCTCAGTTTGTTTTTCAGAGTCCATCATCTCTCATGGTCCATCTCCCCCTCCAATTTCCCCCCCTTCATTCTTCCCCTCCTGCTATCTTCTTCTTCTTCTTTTTTTTTCTTAACATACATTGCATTATTTGTTTCAGAGGTACAGATCTGTGATTCAACAGTCTTGCACAATTCACAGTGCTCATCATAGCACATACCCTCCCCAGTGTCTATCACCCAGTCACCCCATCCCTCCCACCCCACCCCCCACTCCAGCAACCCTCAGTTTGTTTCCTGAGATTAAGAATTCCTCATATCAGTGAGGTCATATGATACATGTCTTTCTCTGATTGACTTATTTCGCTCAGCATAACACCCTCCAGTTCCATCCATGTCATTACAAATGGCAAGATCTCATTCCTTTTGATGGCTGCATAATATTCCATTGTATATATATACCACATCTTCTTTATCCATTCATCTGTCGATGGACATCTTGGCTCTTTCCACAGTTTGGCTATTGTGGACATTGCTGCTATAAACATCGGAGAACATGTACCCCTTCGGATCCCTACATTTGTATCTTTGGGATAAATACCCAGTAGTGCAATTCCTGGGTCATAGGGTAGCTCTATTTTCAACTTTTTGAGGAACCTCCATACTCTTTTCCAGAGTGGCTGCACCAGCTTGCATTCCCACCAACAGTGTAGGAGGGTTCCCCTTTCTCCGGGATGCAAAAATTCTTAATAAAATATTAGCAAACCAAATCCAAAAATACATTTTAAAAAATCACTCACCACAATGAAGTGAGATTGATTTCTGGTTTGCAAGAGTGGTTCAATATTCGCAAATCAACATGATACATCACATCACATCGATCAACAATATAATCATTTCAATAGATTCAAAAAAAAGCATTTGACAAAGTACAATATCCATTCATGAAAAACATCAACAAAGTAGGTTTAGAGGGAACATGTCTCAACATAATAAAGGCCATATATGAAAAGCCCACAGCTACTATCATCCTCAATGGGGAAAAACTGAGAGCTTTTCCCCTAAGGTCAGGAACAAGACAGGGCTGTCCACTCTCATCACTTTTATTCAGCATAGTACTGGAAGTCCTAGCCACAGCAGTCAACTGAAAAGAAATAAAATGCATCCAGATCAGCAAGGAAGAAGTCGAACTTAACACTATTTGCAGATGACCTAATACTCAATATAGAAAACTCAAAAGGCTCCACCAAAGTCTATCATACCAGTCAAATGCTAGAACTGATAGGCAAATTCAGTAAAGTCACAGGAGTCAAACTCAACATACAGAAATCTGTTGCATTTCTATATACTAATAATGAAGCAGTAGAGAGCGAAACTAAGGAATCGATCCCATTTACAACTGCACCAAAACCAAGATACTTAGGAATAAATGTAACCAAACAGGCAAAACACCTGTACTCTGAAAATTATAAAACACTGATGAAAGAAATTGAAGTTGACAGAAATGGAAAGACATTCCATGCTGATGAACTGGAAGAACAAATATTGTTAAAATGTTTATACTACCCAAAGCAATCTACACATTTTATGCAGTCCCTACCAAAATAACATCATTTCTCACAGATCTAGAACAAATAATCCTAAAATTTGTATGGAACCACAAAAGAACCCAAATAGCCAAAAATGATCTTGAAAAGAAAAGTAAAGCTGGAGACATCACAATTCCAGATGTCATGTTATAATACCAAGCTTTAGTGATTAAAACAGTATGGTACTGGCACAAAAATAAACACATAGATTAGTAGAACAGAATGGAAAACGCAGAAATGAACCTACAACTATATGGTCAATTAATCTTCAACAAAGCAGGAAAGAATATCCAATGGGAAAAAGACGGTCTCTTCAAAAAATGGTGTTGGGAAAGCTGGACAGCCAGTTTTCAAATGACAAGATTTCATTTTTTTTTTTTGATGGCTGCATAATATTCCATTGTATATATATACCACATCTTCTTTATCCATTCATCTGTTGATGGACATCTAGGCTCTTTCCATAGTTTGGCTATTGTAGACATTGCTGCTATAAACATTGAGGTTCAGGAGCCCCTTCGAATTACTACATTTGTATCTTTGGGGTAAATACTCAGCAGTGCAATTGCTGGGTCATAGAGTAGCTCTATTTTCAACTTTTTGAGGAACCTCCATACTGTTTTCCAGAGTGGCTGCACCAGCTTGCATTCCCACCAACAGTGTAGGAGGGTTCCCCTTTCTCTGCATTCTCGCCAACATCTGTCGTTTCCTGACTTGTAAATTTTAGTCATTCTGACTGGTGTGAGGTGGTATCTCATTGTGGTTTTGATTTGTATTTCCCTGATGCTGAGTGATGCTGAGCACTTTTTCATGTGTCTGTTGGCCATTTGGATGTCTTCTTTGGAAAAATGTCCATTCATGTCTTCTGCCCATTTCTTGATTGGATTTGTGGGTGTTGCATTTGATAAGTTCTTTATAGATTTTGGATATTAGCCCTTTATCTGATATGTTGTTTGCAAATATCTTCTCCCATTTGGTTGGTTGTCTTTTGGTTTTGTTGACTGTTTCCTTTGCTGTGCAAGAGCTTTTAATCTTGATGAAGTCCCAATAGTTCATTTTTGCCCTTGCTTTCCTTGTCTTTGGTGATGTTTCTAGAAAGAAGATGCTGCAGCTGAGGTCGAAGAGGTTGCTGCCTGTGTTCTCTTCAAGGATTTTGATGGATTCCTGTCTCACATTGAGGTCTTTCATCCATTTTGAGTCTATCTTTGTGTGTGGTGTAAGGAAATGGTCCAGTTTCATTCTTCTGCATGTGGCTGTCCAATTTTCCGAACACCATTTGTTGAAGAGACTGTCTTTTTTCCATTGGACATTCTTTCCTGCTTTGTCGAAGATTAGTTGACCATAGAGTTGAGGGTCCATTTCTGGGCTCTCTATTCTGTTCCATTGATCTATGTGTCTGTTTTTGTGTCAGTACCATACTGTCTTGATGATTACAGCTTTGTAATAGACCTTGAAGTCTGGAATTGTGATGCCACCAGCTTTGCTTTCCTTTTTCAATATTCCTCTGGCTTTTCTGGTTCCATACAAATTTTAGGATTATTTGTTCAATTTCTTTGAAAAAAAGTTGATGGTATTTTGATAGGGATTGCTTAAAATGTGTAGATTGCAGTAGGTAGCATAGACATTTTCACAATATTTGTTCTTCCAATCCATGAGCATGGAACATTTTTCCATTCTTTGTGTCTTCCTCAATTTTTTTCATGGGTCACAAATCAGGTCTCAACCAGTACCAAAAGACTGGGATCATTCCCTGCATACTTTCAGACCACAATGCTTTGAAACTAGAACTCAATCATGAGAGTAAAGTTGGAAAGAACTCAAATACATGGAGGTTAAAGAGCATCCTACTAAAGTATGAATGGGTCAACCAGGAAATTAAAGAAGAATTTAAAAAATTCATGGAAATAAATGAAAATGAAAACACAACTGTTCAAAGTCTTTGGGATGCAGCAAAGGCGGTTCTAAGAGAAAAGTATATAGCAATACAAGCCTTCCTCAAGAAACAAGAAAGGTCTCAAATATGCAACCTAACCCTATACCTAAAGGAGCTGGAGAAAGAACATCAAATAAAGCCTAAACCCAGCAGGAGAAGAGAAATAATAAAGATCAGAGCAGAAATCAATGAAACAGAAACGAAAAGAACAGTAGAACAGGATCAACAAAACTAAGAGCTGGTTCTTTGAAAGAATTAATAAGATTGATAAACCCCTGGCCAGACTTACCAAAAAGAAAAGAGAAATGACCCAAATAAATAAAATCATGAATGAAAGAGGAGAGATCACAACCAACACCAAAGAAATACAAACAATTATAAGAACATATTATGAGCAACTATATGCCAGCAAATTAGATAATCTGGCTGAAATGGATGCATTCCTAGAGACATATAAACTACCAAAACTGAATCAAGAAGAAATAGAAAACCTGAACAGACCCATAACCAGTAAGGAAATTGAAGCAGTAAGCAAAAATCTCCCAACAAACAAGAGCCCAGGGCCAGATGGCTTCCCAGGGAAATTCTTCCAAACATTTAAAGAAGGATTAATACCTATTCTTCTGAAACTGTTCCAAAAAATAGAAATGGAAGGAAAACTTCCAAACTCATTTTATGAGGCCAGCATTACCTTGATCCCAAAACCAAAGACCCCATCAAAAAGGAGAACTACAGACCAATATCCCTGATGAACTTGGATGCAAAAATTCTCACCAAAATACTAGCCAATAGGATCCAACAGTACATTAAAAGGATTATTCACCATGACCAAGTGGGATTTATTCCTGGGCTACAAGGTTGGTTCAACATCCACAAATCAATCAATGTGATACATTAATAAAAGAAAGAACAAGAACCATATGATACTCTCAATAGATGCAGAAAAAGCATTTGACAATGTACAGCATCCTTTCTTGATTAAAACTCTTCAGAGTGTACGGATAGAGAGTACATACCTCAATATCATAAAAAGCCATCTATGAAAAACCCACAGCAAGTATCATTCTCAATGGGGAAAAACTGAGAGCTTTCCCCCTAAGGTCAGGGACACGGCAGGGATGTCCACTATCACCACTGCTATTCAATATAGTAGTCCTAGCCTCAGCAATCAGACAACAAAAAGAAATAAAATGCATCCGAATTGGCAAAGAAGAAGTCAAACTCTCACTCTTTGCAGATGATATGATATTTTATGTGGAAAACCCAAAAGACTCCACCCCAAAACTGCTAGAACTCATATAGGAATTCAGTAAAGTGGCAGGATAGAAAATCAATGCACAGAAATCAGTGACATTCCTATACACCAACAACAAGATAGAAGAAAGAGAAATTAAGGAGTCAATCCCATTTACAATTGCACCCAAAACCATAAGATACTTAGGAATAAATCTAACCAAAGAGGCAAAGAATCTGTACTCGGATAGTATGGATATCTTAACAATATTTGTTCTTCCAGTCCATAAGCATGAAATGTCTTTCCAGTTGTGTTGTCTTCAACTTCTTTCATCAGTGTTTTATAGTTTTCAGAATACAGATCTTTTACCTCCTTAGTTAAGTTTATTCCTAGGTATTTATTATATTTGCTGCAATTGTAAGTGTGATTGTTTTGTTACTTTCTCTTTCTGCTACTTCATTATTAGTGTATAGAACTACAACAAACTTTTGTATATTGATTTTTTTTTATCCTGCAACTTTACTGAATTCCTTTATCACTAGTCTTTAGACTTTAGTCTTTGGTAGAGCCTTTAGAGTTTTGTATACATAGTATCATGTCATCTGCAAATAATGAAAAATTTACTTCTTCCTTACCAATTTGGATGTCTTTTACTTCTTTTTGTAGTGTGATTGCCATGGCTACGACTTCTAGTACTTTGTTGAATAAAAGAGATGAGAGTGGGGGTGCCTGGGTCGCACAGTTGGTTAAGAGACCCATTCTTGGTTTCAGCTCAGGTCATGATCTCGGGTTTGTGAAATCAAGCCCCGAGTCAGGATTCACGCTCAGTGGTGGGTTTGCTTGAGATTCTCTCTCTCCCTCTCCCCCCCGACCCCACCAAACCCTTTCTGTTCATCAGAGATGTTGGCCTGTAGTTCTCTTTTTGGTAATGTCTTTATCTGGTTTTGGTATCAGGGTAATGTTGGCCTCATAGAATGAATTTGGAAGTTTTCCTTTTTACCATTTTTTGGAATAGTTTGAGAAGAATAGGTATTAAGTCTTCTTTAGATGTTTGGTAGAATTCACCTGTGAAGTCATCTGGTCCTGGACTTTTGTTAGGAGGTTTTGTTGTTGTTTTGTGGTTTTTGGGTTGTTTTGCTTTTTTACTGATTCTGTTTCATTCCTGGTAATTACTCTATTCATGTTTTTTTCTTTCTTCCTGATTGAGTTTGGGGAGGTTATATGTTTCTAGGAATTTTTTTTATTTCTTCTAGGCTGTCCAATTTGTTGGCATATAATCTTTTATAATATTCTCTAATGATCCTTTATATTTCTATGGTGTTGGTTGATATTTCTCCTCTCTCATTAGTGATTTTGTTTATTTGAGTCCTCTCTCACTTTGTTTTTTTGATGAGTCTGGCTAAAGTTTTATCAATTTTATTGGTCATTTCAGAAAACCAGCTCCTGGTTTCATTGATCTGTTGTTGTTTCTATTTCACTTATTTCTGCTCTAATATTTTTGTTTGTTATTTTTCTAGCTCCTTTAGGTATAGGGTTAGGTTATTTGAGATTTTTCTTGCCTCCTGAGGTAGGCCTGTATTGCTATAATCTTCCCTCTTGGAATAGTTTTTGCTTTATCCCAAAGGTTTTAGACCATCTTGTTTTCAGTTTATTTGTCTCTGTGTACTTTTTGAGTTCCTTTTTGATTTCTTGGTTGACCCCTTCATTGTTTAGTAGCATGTTATTTAACTTCCATGTATTTATGTTCTTTCCAGATTTTTTTCTTGTGGTTGATTTCTAGTTTCATACCATTGTGGTCAGAAAAATTTTGTGATAGGACTTCAGTCTCATTGGATTTGTTGTGACTTGTTTTATGGCCTAACATGATCTATTCTGGAGAATGTTCCATATGAACTTGCAAAGAATGTGTATTTTGCTGTTCTGGGATGGAATGTGCTGAATATATCTGTTAGAGACATCTGGTCCAATGTGTCATTTAAAGCCACTGTTTCCTTGTTGATTTTCTGTTTGGATTATCTATCCATTGATGTAAGTGAGGTGTTAAAGTCCCCTCCTATTTTTGTATTCCTATTGATTACTTTATGTTTGTTAATAGTGGCTTTATGTATTTGGGTGTTCCATATAAGTATTGCTACTGTAGCTTTCTTTTCACTTCCATTTGCATGATAAATATTTTTCCATCCCTTCACTTTGGATGTACATGTGTCTTTGGGTCTGAAATTAGCCTCTTGTAGGCAGTATATAGATGGGTCTTGCATTTTTTTTTTTTTATCATTCAGTCACCGTATGTCTTTTAATTGGAGTATTTAGTTCATTTACATATGAAGTAATTATTGATAGGTATGTACTTACTGCCATTTTGTTACTTGTTTTAGGGTTGTTTTTGTAGTTCTTCTCTGTTTCTTCTCTTTCTGTCTTGTTGTTTGATGGCTTTCTTTAATGATATGTTTGCATTCCCTTCTCTTTATTTTTTGCATATCTATTATAGGTTTTTGATTTGTGGTTACCATTAGGGTTTTTTTTTAAGATTTTATTTATTGTTATATGCAAACAATGAATCATGGAACACTACATCAAAAACTAATGTAATGTATGGGGATTAACATAACATAATAAAAAAAAAGGGCAAAAAAATAAAAAGATTTTATTTATTTATTTATTTGACAGAGAGATAGAGAGCATAAGTAGGCAGAGAGGCGGGCAGAGGGAGAGGGAGAAGCAGGCTCCCCACTGAGCAGGGAGCCCGATGTGGGACTCGATCCCAGGACCCTGGGATCATGACCTGAACCAAAGGCAGCCACTTAACCGACTGAGCCACCCAGGTTCCCCATCCATTAGGTTTATATGTAACACCTTATGCATATAACAGTCTCTGTTAAGTTGATAGTCACTCAAGTTTGACCCCATTCTAAAAGCACTAAAATTTTACCGCCTCTCTGCCATGTTTTGTGTATATGCTATTATACTTTACATCCTTTTATTTTGTGACTCCCTTGACTGATTTTTATAGATATACTTGATTTTACTTTTTTGTGTTTTAACCTCCACATGTTTTGTAAGTGATTAATCTACTACTTTTATTATGTTTATATGTACCTGTGAAATTTTTTTCCTTTCTGGGGCTGCCATGGGCTTGAGTTGGGTGAGACCAGTTATTTGGCAGAGAGGTAGTGGCACTGAACTGCAGGGTGCCCTCCCTGTATTGTCCCCTGAGAGGCTTTCATTTGTGGGTGGAGCCTGCCGTCAGACCAGATGTCTGCCCCTAGCCTACTGGTAGGGCTGCAGTTGAAGTGGTACATGTGTTTATCTTCTTGTCTCTACAGAGAAGGAGTCACTTTGGAATGGTCCTTTCCACTTTCAGGGCTGCTTGCTTTGAATGGACTCCTACAGAGTGAGGTGCATTGGATGGGGTGGATCCACAGAAGAATGCTGGCTCAGGGCCCACTCTTAGCAAACCTAGGTGGGGAGTATTGGTGCTGGTTCCTGCAGGTGTCCATGTATCTAGGTTGTAGTGGGGAGAGAAATGGCACCCAACAGCTCTTTTGTTCTTGGAGAAATCTAGAAATCCCTGCCCCTCCTGTGCACAATCTGAGATTAGTAAATAAATCTTCCTATGTGCCTCACGGTTTTTCACACTGCTGCTTCTGTGCTACAGCTCAGTGGGGTTGTTTGTTATGCTGTCTTTTTAAGGGCAGGGACTCAGTTTCCTATTGTGCTCTATGTCTCCCAGAGCCAAGCCCACTGAATTTTAAAGTTCCGAACGTTAAGCCCTATTGATGGTAAAAACTCATGAAGTTAAGCCTCTCTGGTTTTCAAAGCCAACTCTGATGAGGATTCATCTTCCTAGTGTGGGTCCCCTGTGCCTGTGGTGCCTGGTGTGGGGTCTACTCTACCCTCTCCATGCCTGCAGTGTCCCTCCCTCCTGTGGACATTCCTGCAGGTCATTTTGGTCCCAACCACATCCTTGCCCTTTTTACCCTCTTTGATGTGGCCTCTTCTCTACAGTTAGCTGTGGAGAGTCTGTTCTGACAGTCTCCAGGTTTTTTTTGGGGGGTGATTTACACTGATGTGGATGTTATCTAGATTTATCTGTGGGATGAGGTGAGCTTAGGATCCTCCTGCTCTGCCATCGTCCCTGGAAGGTTTGCATTTTATTTCTTTTTCTTGTCTGATTGCTGTGGCTAGGACTTCCAGTACTGTGTTATATAAAAGTGGTAAGAATGGACATCTTTGTCTTGTTCCTGATCTTATAGGAAAAGCTAAGTTTTTCACCATTGAGTATGATTGTTAGCTGTGGGTTTGTCCTATATGATGTTGATTATGTTTTTGTATGTTTCCACTAAGCCCACTTTGTTGACAAGTTATACCATGAATGGATGTTGAATTTTGTCAAATGCTTTTTCTGCATCTATTGAGATGATCATTTCATTTTTATCCTTCATTTTGTTAACGTGATGTATCATACTGGTTGATTTTTGGGTGTTTGACTGTCTTTGCATCCCTGGAATAAGTCCCATTTGATTGTGGTGAGTGATTTTTTTAATGTATTGCTGAATTCATTTTGGTAATATTTTCTTGAGGATTTTTGCATCTTTGTTCAGGATATTGGTCTATAGTTTTACTTTTTTGTATTGTCTTTGGTTTTGCAACGGTATACTGGCCTCATAGAATGAATATGAAAGGTTTCCCTCCTCTTCTGTGTTGGAATAGTTTGAGAAGAATGGGTATTAACTTTTTAAAAATTTTTGGTAGAGTTCAGCTATGAAGCCATCTAATCCTGCGCTTTTGTTTGTTGGCAGTTTTTTTATTACTGATTCAGTTTTATTACTTGTAATCAGTCTGTTTGGATCTTCTATTTCTTTCTAATTCAGTTTTGGAAGATTGTATGTTTCTGGGAATTAATTCATTTCTTCTAGGTTGTCCAATTTGTTGGCATATAACGTTTTGTAATAGTTTCATATAATCCTTTGTATTTCTTTGGTGTCATTTGTTACTTCTGTTTCATTTCTGAGTTAATTTATTTGAGTCTGCTCTCTTTCTTTCTTGATGAGTCTGTCTAAAAGTTTATCAAGTTTGCTTATCTTTTAAAAGAACCAGCTCTTGGTTTCATTAGTCTTTTCTATTGATTATTGGTTTTGTTTAGTGTGGAGACATAGTTTAAAGGAGAAACAAACTGTGGGTCCTGGGTAGGGGGGAGGGAGCCATGCTCATGGAGAAGGGTGAGAGAAAAAAGAGAAGAAAGGGAGAGAGAGAAGTACACAGGGGGGAAGGCACAAGAATGCTTCCCCAAAGCCATTGGCTTAGAAAACAAGAGAGGCTGAATTTCATGAGTTCTTGGAACCAGTGGGACTTTAAAGATCAGCAGGCTTGGCTTGGATAGAGTTTTAAAGATCAGCAGGCTTGACTGGGATAGAGCCCAGAGAGTACTGACCTACTCCTGGAGAGAAGGCAGGCAAACAACCTGGGGGCAGACAGTGTGGAAACAGTGATGTGAAGAATACTTGGAGTACATGGGGGGTGGGGGGTAGTATTCACTCCTGGCTGTTTTGTTTTGAAGTATTCCATTTATTTCTGCTCCAATTTTCATTGGTTTTTGTTTTGTTTTGTTTTGTTTTAATTCTAGTAACTTTGGGCTTTGTTCCTTTTCTCATAGGTGTATGGTTAGATTGTTTATTTGAGGTTTTGCATTTAAGGTAAACCTATATTGCTATGAACAGCTTTTGCTATGTCCCAAGGATTTTAGACCACAGTGTTTTCATTTTCAGTTGTCTCTTTTTACTTTTTATTTCTTCCTTGATTCCTTTTATGTTTTTCAGTATTATGTTGTTTAGCCTCTACATGTTTGTGTTTTTTTCCAGTTTACTTCTTGTAATCGATTTCTAGTTTCATATTGTTGTGATCAGAAAAGATGCTTGATGTAATTTCAGTCTTCTTAAATTTATTGAAGCCTAACATGTTTTGTGGCCTAACATGTGATCTATCCTAGAGGATATTCCATGTGCATTGGGAATAATGTCTATTCTGCTGTTTTTGGATGGAATGTTCTGTATATATTTGTTAGGTCCATCTGGTCTAATGTGTTGTTCAAAGCCACTGTTTCCTTATTGGTTCTCTGTCTGGATGATCTATCTGTTGAAATAAGTTGGGTCTTTATGTCCCCTACTTTATGTCCCCTATTAATGTATTACTGTCATTTTCTTTTTGCCTGTTAATATTTGCATTACGTATGTAGGAGCTCCTATGTTGGGTCATTAGATATTTACAATTGTTACATTCTTTTCTTAGATCAATATCATTATGTAATGCCCTTCTTTGTCTCTTGTTACAACCTTTGTTTTAAAGTCTATTTTGTCTGATAGAAGTATTGCTACCCAGGCTTCTTTTCACTTTTATTTGCAAGCAATGTCTTTTTCCATCCCTTCATTTTCTGTCTGTACCTGTCTTCAGGTTTGAAATGAATCTCTTGTAGGCAGCATGTAGATGGATCTTGTTTTTTCTTATCCATTCAGTCACCCTATGTCTTTTCATTGGAGCATTTAGACCATTTAAATATATGTGAAGTTTTGAATAGTTAGTCCAGTCACATTGCCCAAATATGGCGACTATATGAAGAGGTATTCATTGTGACATCATGTTCCCATCTGGTGTCTGTCCTCCATTCCCCATAGCCTATGACAGATAACTATTTATATTAGTATCTGATTTTTCTTCTCCATATTTCTTTATGGGAATATATATTCTTGCTGTCCATTCTAACTCAAAAGGTAGTGTGCCATATATTCTGCACTGTGTTTTCTTTAAAGTTTCCCTGAGAGATCTACTTTTAGGTAGTAGTGTTCCATCCTGTACGTGCACCATAGTTCCATTCCTGTCAATGGACACATAGTCTTGTACGTCTTTTGGAGTTTGAGTCATGTTGAAGCACATGATATTTTTAGTCCACATTATTTCTTCTACTTTAATTTTATTTTTCCTTTTTTTTTTTTTTTTTTCCATTTCTTAACTGAAACTTTCTGAAGTCAGCCAAGTGAAGGCCTGGAGATAGTCATTCTGCTACGTAGTCTGTTGCCACTAAACAGATACTTTCCCTAGGCATGTTGTACTACTAAAATTACAGGACTAGGAAAGGTTGCTTTGATTTCTAATTGTGCTTAAACTCATTTACTAAAAAAAACAAAACAAAAAACAAGCAAACAAAACTACACAACTTATCTCTCATAGTACACTCTCATCTTCATTGTACTCTCTTGTCCTTATCATACAGTACACTGTCAAGTCCCATAGTACTCTCATTCTCATAGTACCCTCTTGTCCTCATTGTACACTCTCGTCCTCATAGTACACTCTTGTGTAGGATGGATTTTTTAATGCAAAAAAAAAAAAAAGAAGTCTTTAGAATTTGGATGGGGATTATACCGGATTTGTAGATCACTTTGGGTAATATTGACATCTTAATAATATTGTTTTCCAATCCATGAATATGGGATGCATTTCCATTTATATGTCTTCTTTACGTTAATGTCATAGTTTTCATTGTAAAAGCCTTTCACCTCCTTGTTTAAGCTAATCCCCTAAATATTTTTTTTCTTTTTGATTGTAAATGGAGTTGTTTTCAAAATTTCCTTTTCTTGTTCATTGTTCATGTATAGAAATGTAACTGATTTTAGTGTACTTTGTATTCTACTTTGCTGAATTCATTTGAGTTCCATCAGTTTTTTTGTGGAGTCTTTAGGGTTTTCTAAATACAAGATCATATCATCTATAAAGAGAGATAATTTTGCTTCTTCCCTTCAATTTGGTTGCCTTTTATTTCTTCTAATTGTTCTGGCTATAAGTTTGAGTACTGTGTTGAACACAAGTAGTCATGAGGGCATCCTTGTGTTCCTGATGTAAGAGGAAGGCTTTAGTCTTTCACCATTGTGTATAATGTTCACGGTGGGGTTTTTATGTATGGTTTTCATTATATTAGTTTCCTTCTACTCCTAATTTGTTGAATGTTTTTATCATGAAAGGGTGTTAAGTTTTGTCAAATGCCTTTTCTGAATCAGTTGATATAATCATGTGGGGTTTTTTTCTTTATTCTGATAATGTAGTGTATTACATTAATGGATACTTGTATGTTGAACCATCTTTGTATTCCAGGAATAAATCCTACTTAGTCATGGTGTATCATCCTTTTAATATACTGCTATAGTTAGTTTGCTTGTATTTTGTTCAGAACTTTTGCATCCAGGTTCATGAAGAATATTGATTGTAGTTTTATTTTCTTGTAGTGTCTTTATCAGACTTTCCTAACCAAAAACTATAAAAGAAAACCGTAGACCAATATATCTCACGAACATAGATGTAAAAATCCACAAGAAAATATTAGCAAATCAAATCTAAAATAGTAAGAAAAGAATTATAAAATGACCAAGGGGGATTTATGCTAGGTGTGCATGGCTGCTTCACCATTCAAAATTCGATGAATGTAATTGATCACACCAACAGAATAAAAAATAAAAATCACACAATAAAACATTTGATAATATCCAATACCCATTCATGATAAAAATACTCAGTAAACTAAAAACAGAGGGAAACTTCTTCAACTTGGTCAAGAACATCTGCAAAAAGCCTACAGCTAATATCATACTTCATGGTGAGAAACTCAAAGAGTTACTGCTAAGATCAGGTACAAGGCAGGGATGTCCCCCCTCACCACTCCTTTTCAACAGTGTACTGGAAGTTCTTGCTAATTCAGTAAGTCAAGAAAAGGAAATAAATGGTATTTACAGATTGGAAAGGAAGACATAAAACTGCTTTGTTTATAGAAGACATAATGGTCTGTGTAGAAAATCCAAAAGAATTGACAAGTCCTGGAACTAATAAGCAATTATAGCACGGTTGCAGGAGATGAGGTTAATATACAAATTCAGTTGCTTTTAGACATAGGAGCAATGAACAAGTAGAATTTGAAATTAAAAAACACAATGCCATTTACTTTAGCACCCCCATAATGAAATACTTAGGTGTAAGTCTAAACTATAAGATCTGTATGAGGAAAACTACAAAAGTCTGGTGCCCCGTTTTTCCATTTCTTTGTGTCCTCCTCAATTTCTTTCATAAGTGTTCTATAGTTTTCAGACTACAGATCCTTTACGTCTTTGGTTAAGTTTATTCCTAAGTATCTTATGGTTATTTGTGCAATTGTAAATGGGATAAATTCCTTGATTTCTCTTCCTTCTGCCTCATTGTTAGTGTATAGAAATGCAACTGACCTCTGTGCATTGATTTTATATCTTTCAACTTTGCTGAATTTGTTTATCAGTTTATCAGTTCTAACAATTTTTGGTTGGAGTCTTTTGTGTTTTCTACATAGACTATCATGTTTCTGTGAAGAGTGAAAATTTGACTTCTTTGCCAATTTGGATGCCTTTTATTTCTTATTGTTGTCTGATTACTGAGGCTAGGGCTTCCTGTACTATGTTGAATAGCAGTGATGAGAGTGGGCATCCCTGTCATGTTCCTGACCTCAGGGGAAAAGCTCTCAGTTGTACCCCATTGAGAATGATACTCGCTATGGGTTTTTCATAGATGACTTTTATGATATTGAGGCATTTTTTTTTAGAAGTAGTGCATCCTTTATTTACAAGATTTATGAAAATGTGCTTATGGCAATAACTTCTAGGTATTTTTTTTATTATGTTAGTCACCATACAGTACATCATTAGTTTTTGATGTAGTGTTCCATGATTCATTATTTGTGTATAATACCCAGTGCTCCATGCAATATATGCGCTCCTTAATACCCATCACTGGGCTAACCCATCCCCCCACCCCCTCCCCTCTAAAATCCTCAGTTTGTTTCCCAGAGTCCATAGTCTCTCATGGTTCATCTTCCCCTCTGATTCCCCCCCTTCAGTTTTCCCTTCCTTCCCCCTAATGTCCTCCATGATATTCTTTATGTTCCACATATGAGTGAAACTATATGATAATTGTCTTTCTCTGCTTGACTTATTTCACTTAGCATAATCTCCTCCAGTTCCATCCATGTTGATGCAAATGGTGGGTATTCATCTTTTCTGATGGCTAAGTAATCTTGCATTGTACATATGGACCACATCTTCTTTATCCATTCAGCTGTTGAAGGGCATCTCAGTTCCTTCCACAGTTTGGCTATTGTGGACATTGCTGCTATGAACATTGGGGGGCAGGTGCCCCTTCTTTTCACTACATCTGTATCCTTGGGGTAAATACCTAGTAGTGCAATTGCTGGGTAGTAGGGTAGCTCTATTCTTAACATCTTGAGGAACCTCCATACTGTTTTCCAGAGTGGCTGTACCAGCTTGCATTCCCACCAACAGTGTAAGAGGGTTCCCCTTTCTCCACATCCTCGCTAACATTTGTTGTTTTCTGCCTTTTCAATTTTTGCCATTCTAACTGGTGTAAGGTGGTATCTCATTGTGATTTTGATTTGAATGTCCCTGATGGCTAATGATGTTGAACATTTTTTCATGTGTCTGTTAGCCATTTGTATGTCTTCTTTGGAGAAGTGTCTGTTCATATCTTCTGCCCATTTTTTGACTTGATTATTTGTTTTTTGGGTGTTGAGTTTGAGAAGTTCTTTATAGATCTTAGATACCAGCCCTTTATCTGTAATGTCATTTGCAAATATTTTCTCCCATTCCATGGGTTGCCTCTTAGTTTTGTTGACTGTCTCCTTTGCTGTGCAGAAGCTTTTTATCTTGTTGAAGTCCCAAAAGTTCATTTTTGCTTTTGTTTCCCTTGCCTTTAGAGACGTGTTCTGAAAGAATTTGCTGTGGCCGATGTCGAAGAGGTTATTGCCTATGTTCTTCTCTAGGATTTTGATGGATTCCTGTCTCACACTGAGGTCTTTCATCCATTTAGAGTTTATCTTTGTGTATGGTGTAAAAGAATGATCAAGTTTCATTCTTCTGCATGTAGCTGTCCAGTTTTCCCAGCAGCATTTGTTGAAGAGACTGTCTTTTTTCCATTGGATATTTTTTTCCTGCTCTGTCGAAAATTAGTTGACCATAGAGTTGAAGGTCCATTTCTGGGCTCTCTATTCTGTTCCATTGATCTATGTGTCTGTTTTTGTGCCAATACCATGCTGTCTTGATGATCACAGCTTTGTAATATAGCATGAAATCAGGCAACGTGATGCCCCCAGCTTTGTTTTCCTTTTTCAATATTTCCTTGGCAATTAGGTGTCTTTTGATTCCATGCAAATTTTAGGATTGTTTGTTCCAGCTCTGTGAAAAATGTCGATGGTATTTTAATAGGGATTGCGTTGAAAGTAATGATTGCTCTGGGCAGCATAGACATTTTCACAATGTTTATTCTTCTAATCCATGAGCATGGAATGTTTTTCCATCTCTTTGTGTCTTCCTCAATTTCTTTCATAAGTGTTTTGTAGTTTCTAGAGTAGAGATCCTTTATCTCTTTGGTTTATTCCTAGGTCTTTTATGTTTTTTGGTGCTATTGTAAATGAACTGAATGCTCCCATGAAAAGACACAGGATTTCAGATTGGATAAAAAAGCAGGACCCATGGGGCACCTAGGTGGCTCAGTTGGTTAAGTGACTGCCTTCGGCTCAAGTCATGATCCCAGGGTCCTGGGATCAAGCCCCCCATCGGGCTCCCTGCTCAGTCGGAAGCCTGCTTCTCCCTCTCCCACTCCCCCTGCCTGTGTTCCCTCTCACGCTCTCTCTCTCTCTGTCAATTAAATAAACAAAATCTTAAAAAAAAAAAAAAAAAAGCGGGACTCATCCCTATGCTGTCTACAAGAGACTCATTTTGAACCTAAAGACAGCTCCAGATTGAAAGTGAAGGGATGGAGAACAATTTACCACACCAATGGACCTCAAAAGAAAGCTGGGGTAGCAATCTTCATATCAGACAAATTAGGTTTTAAACCAAAGACTGTAGTAAGAGATGTAGAGGGACATTATATCATACGTAAAGGGTCTATCCAACAAGAAAATCTAACAATTGTATCTATGCCCCCAACATGTGAGCAGCCAAATTACATAAACCAACTTATAACCAAAATAAAGAAACATATTGATAATAATGCATTAATAGTAGGAGACTTCAACACTCCATTCACAGCAATGGACAAATCATCTAAGCAGAAGATCAACAGAGAAACAAGAGATTTGAAGTACACATTGGATGAGATGGACTTCATAGATATATACAGAACATTCCATCCTAAAACAACAGAATACCCATTCTTCTGGAGTGCACATGGAACTTTCTCCAAAATAGACCACATACTGCATCACAAATCAGGTCTCAACCGGTACCAAAAGATGGAGATTATTCCCTGCATATTTTCAGATCACAATGCTTTGAAACTGGAACTCAACCACAAGAAAAAATTTGGAAGGAACTCAAACACTTGGAGGTTACAGAGCGTCCTGCTCAAGAATGATTGGGCCAACCAGGAAATTAAAGAAGAACTTAAACAATTCATGAAAACCAATGAAATGAAAACACTTCAGTCCAAAACCTATGGGATACTGCAAAGGCGGTCCTTAGAGGGAAGTATATAGCCATCCAAGCCTCTCTCAAAAAATTAGTCTTCTCTCTTCTTGTAACCTCACTAAAGGTGTGTCAATTTTGTTTATCTTAAAAGAAAAAAAAAAAAAGAAAAAAAAAAAGCTCTTAGTTTTGTTGGATTTTTTCTGTTGTTTTTCTTACCTTTATTTATTTCAAATTCAGCTCTTTAATATTTCCTTCCTCTTAAATTTGAGTTTCATTTGATCTTTTTTAGTTCTTTGAGGTGTATTTATTTGAGCTCTTTGTTTTCTTCATATGTGCATTTATTGGTATAAGCTTCCCTCCAGAACTGCTTTTTGCAGAATACCATCAGTTTTGGTGTGTGTTGCTTCCATTTTCATGTTTCTGGATATTCTGTAATTTTCTTTTGATTTCTTCTTTGACCCATCGGTTGTTCCAGAGTGTGTTATTTAATTTGCAGGTATATAGATTTTCTTGCTTTATTCTTATCATTGATTTTTAGTTTCATGCCATTGTGGTTGGAAAAGATACTTGTTATGATTACAGGCTTCTTAAATTTGCTAATACTTGTTCATACCATCTATCCTGAGGATATTCCATGTGCACTTGAGAAGAATATGTATTTTGCTTCTGTTGGATGGAATGTCTATAAATGTCTTTTAGGTCCATTTGGTCCAATGTGTATGGTTCAAGTGTAATGTTTACTGGTTAATTTTCCATCTGCATTATCTGTCAGTTGCTGAAAGTGAAGCATTAAGTCCCCCTACTTTTACTGTATTGTCTATTTTTCCCTTCATATCTGTTACTAATATATTTAGGTGCTGCAATGTTGAGTGCATATATATTTACAGTTGTTTTACCTTCTTGATGATTTTCCCCTTTTATATATTGACCTTCATTGTCTCTTGTTACCATTTTTTGCCTAAAGTCTCTTTTGTGTGATAGAAGTATACCTATCCCTGCTTTCTTTTGGTTTCCACTTGTATGGAATATCATTTTCTGTCCCTTTACTTTGAGCCTATGTGTGTCTTCAAACCTGAAGTTGGTTTTTCTAGGAAGCATATGGTTGAGTCCTATGTTTTTATCCATCCAGCTACTTTGTACCTTTTGATTGGTCAACTCAATCTGTTTACATGTAGAGTTGCTGTTGATATGTAAGAATTTACCAATGCCATCTTATTGTCTTCTGGTTGTTTTGTATTTCCATTGTTTTTTTTTCACTGTTTTTGCCTACCTTTGCAAATTTTTTATTTTCTCTGGTGGTTTTCCATGTTTCCTTTTCTTTACCTATGAGCATCTACTCTAGGTTCTTGCTTTATGGTAACCAGGAAGCTCACATAAGACATCTCATAGATAAAACAGTCCACTTTTAGCTGATGCTACTTTGATCAGATACAAAAGCTTCACATTTTACTCTCCCCTTTATTTTGTCATTACCTCTTTTTATATTATGTATTCAGTAACAAATTATAGTAAATATTCTTTGCCTTTATATTATAGTTAAATGGCTAGCACATCATCCTATTACAGAATTAGAGTTTTCCTAAGTCTGATTGTATGTTTTCATATGTTTTTATGTCATAAGTAGTGTCTTTTCACTCCAGTTCGAAGAAATCCTTTCAGCATTTCTTGTAAGGCAGATCTAGTGGTGATGAACTCCCTCTGCTTTTGTTTGGGAAGATCTTTATTTCTCCTTCATATCTGAAGGGTAACTGCCAGATAGAGCATTCTTGGCTGGCAGGTTTTTTCTTTCAACACTTTGTATATGTCATTACACTCTCTCCTTTCTGGTGTATAGGGTTTCTGCTGAGATATCCACTGAGAGCCTACTAAAGGTTCCTTTGTGGGTTATAATCTTTTTTTCCCCTGGCTGCTTTTAGAATTCTTTATGTTACTTTTTTTTTTTTTACAGTTTCATTATAATATGTCTTAAAAAACATTCTTTTTGCATGGAAATATTAGAGTGATCTATTAGCTTCACGAACTTGGATGTCCAGTTCTCTCCTTGGGTTTGGGAAGTTCTCAGCTATGATTTCTTCAAATAAATTTCCTGTCCCTTCCTCCCTTTCTTCTTCTTCTGGAACCCGAATTCTAATATTGTTCTGATTGAATCCCAGAGTTCACAAAGGCTTTCTTCAGTCTTTTTCACTGTTTTCTTTGTTCTCCACTAATTGGGTTATTTCAGAATCCCTGATCCTCTGACTCATTCTATCTTCCATTTGCTCTACTGAGGATGTGCCCTATTGCATTTTTTTCATTTCATGTGTGGAGTTCTCCAATGCCACAATTTCTACTTGGTTCTTTTTTGTGATTTCTGTCTCATTGAATTGTTTTCCTGAGTTTTCTTATAGCTCTTTGAGTTTCTTCAAAACCGCATTTTTAATTATTTTTTTTAAAGATTTTATTTATTTATTTGAGAGAGAGAATGAGAGAGAGCACATGAGGGGGGGAGGGTCAGAGGGAGAAGCAGACCCCCTGCCGAGCAGGGAGCCCGATGCGGGACTCGATCCAGGGACTCCAGGATCATGACCTGAGCCGAAGGCAATCGCTTAACCAACTGAGCCACCCAGGCGCCCACTATTTTTAATTATTAACTAGGTTGGAAAATTCCATGCTTTTAAGCTTGGTTATTGGAGAATTATCTTTTGATGGTGATGTTTTCTTGATTTTTTTTTCATGCTCCTTGTATTTTTTGCATTGTTGTTCTTGCATTTTTTGAAGAAGCAGACACCTCCTTAAATCTTTGTTAGTTGCCTTCAGTGTTCTAGTTGTTGCTGTTATTAACTGGGTCATCTTTGTCTTTGGATGGGAACACCTCTTCCAGTCTTCTTGTTCTCCGTGGCAGAATTCTTAAGCTTTATGTCTTCTTTGGTTCTTACAATTCGGCTGACTGGCTCAGAAACTAGAAACCTCTCTCCTCTTTTCCAGAAGGCAGTGCAATGTTTGCGGTTTCTCCCTTATCCCAGATCCTGGCTCCTTTCTGATCTCAGAGCTCGCTCTGCCTGCTCTACCAAGGAGCACAAGGAGCAGCTGCAGAGCCCAGGGTTGTGTGGGTTTTGCTCTGGGGAATTGGGGATGCCCTGTAGCTGGTGCGGAGGCCCCCATGTGTTGTGCTCCCAGAGGCTGCCGGTGGACTTCTTGCTGAGTGCAGTCATCAGGAACTGCATCTGCTCACCACCCTTCAATATTCTTCTCTGCGCCTGTCCTCCTCTCCTCCTCCTGCCAGCCATGGAGGTCGCACTTGGGGACTGTAGGTTCTGCAGCTGCATCCTACACCACTGGGGTGGCCGGGGTCTCCTGACCGCTCTCCTCCTCTGCAGCACAGAGGTCACTGCAGCTGCCAGTCAGCCCTGTGTGGTCTTTCCTTGGGGGTGCAAAGCAGAGAACCAAAATGCTTCCAGGGTTCCTGGATTTCTGCAGTCTCTGTTTTCTGGAGGTATCTGGCCAGGTCAACACTCTCCAGGTGTTTTTGCGAATGTGGCAAGAAGGCTTAGGGCAGGCTCTTTGCTCCATTGGTTCCACAGCCCATAGGGAAGTGTGTCTGCCTGTTACCAAATGCACAGGTGGATGAGACTCTTCTGGGCACATGCTGCTGGATCCCACAGCAACCATAAAGGCACTTTGGTTGGTGCATAGATATCTGATTCTATGTTGAACATCTCACTCACCATGATGCTGATGCCAGTCTTGTGTTCCTCTTCTTCTCCTGAACATAATTTCCCTCGTGTTTTTCTTTTCCCCTTCATTAACAAACTTCTCAAGAGCAGGTTCTCTAATCTTCTCATACCACCCCCTCTTCTGTAGTCACCGTGCAGTTAACCCTTCATTATTCTCCAGCGCCATGACAGCATCCCCTTTTCCTGTCCTTCAGCTTCCTTAACCACATCAAATCTCTCTCGTTACTCTCCATGACCCTTAACGACATAGACCTCTTCAGCAAAGAATTTTTTTCAAACTCTTCCTGATTTTAAAAATAATATGCATAGTAAAAGTAGAAAGGAGAAAAATGAGTCATCCCCAAAACAATATTGGGTCTTCTGTGATGCCTTTCTTCTCTAGCCAACTCGTGCCCACCCTTACAGATAAAATTTGTAAGCCTTCCCCAATTCTTCTGCCTTCTAAGTTTTATGGTTTCTCTATATCCTATAGTCTTGTATTTTTTCCTCATTGCACTAAAGTCTGGTTTTTAAGTAGAATGTTGTATATATTGAATGCCTTCACTAGATCATAAACTATGGGGACAGGAAATGTCTATTCTCCTCGTGATTATATACTCAGCATCTAATACAGATGCTGTAGATCAAATATTTGTTAAACGAGTGAACAAATTAATGCTGTTTACACTGTCTTCTGAATACCCTTAATGTCCTACACCTTCAGTTATACTCTGCCCTGTTCCTGGAAGATGGGGACTGTTACCATTGCAAGACTTTATTTAGCCACCTGCAGTCTTCAAGGGGCTGATATTGGGACCATGGGTCTCGACTTTGAGCAGCTCTGGGCCTCAGCTTTCTCTCCACTGTGAGATTAAGAAGTTGGACTGGATAAAAGTGTTCAAACCCTATGTAGAGCCATAGCAATCCCTCGGATCCCCTTCCAGGGCTGCCTAATTGAAATGTCACACTCTAAGTCTCAGACTCGGAAACAGACGAGGAGCCTCCCCTCAGCTCAGGTTCTGGCAAATTCTTGTCAGCTGCTGGGTATAGAGTAGGCTCTCGAATATACATTTGCTTAATGAGTACTGCCTACAGGTAAGGCAGGGATGGGGCCTTACTTAAGACAAAGGTCTTTTTTGAGATACTCATCAACCACATGTGAATGAAATGTGGCTGGTCCAGATGGAGATGGCTAAAAGCCTAAAACTATCAACTAGATTTTGAAGACTTGGTGCCAAATAAGCATGTTAAATGTCTAATTGGTATATTATATACTGAAATATTTTGGACATATTAGATTAAGATGTATTATATTGAATGTCACCTGCCCCTTTTAATATGGCTACTAGAAAATTTAAAATTACCTATGTGCCCGACATTAAAGGTTTTCATCTGACAGCATTATTTGTGGTTTTTATTTAGCGCAGTAGCTTTGTTAATGTACATGCCCGTCGACACCCTGCCTCTCCGCTGTGACCCTTGGCCAGCAGAATCAACATCACTCGGAAGATTATGAGAAACGGCAGAACACCAGCTCCACCAACCCCAAACTTACCGGGTCAGACTCTGTTTTAGTTGGATTCCCAGGTGATCTGCATGCACGAATCTGAGAGGGTCTGATTGGGGGTCAACAAGGCCCCTATTGCCTCCCTGCCCATCAAACTTCTGCCTGTCCAATCCCATGGATTAGGGATTTGTAACCTGAGGGACCTGGATCCTTCTGGGGTGTGGGGAGCCTGTAGATGGGCCCTAGGAATCTGTGAAATACTAAAATTTTATGCAGCTCATTTTGTGAATGTAGGTGGCTTTTCATGAAGGGATGGCCATGTCACCAGCACTTGGGAAGTGGTGAGCAGGGCAGATGCTCGGGGTGAGGCCCAGCAACGCCCTAACAAGCTCTCCTGCGATCCTAACTTCCGGAGTCGAGAACCATGGAACAAGGTACTGGTGAGGGCTAAGCCATACACTACGTGATGATCTGGGGGGTGACACTGGCCTTCTCAGACATGGGCGTCATGGGATGGAGTTGCAAGATGCGGTCAGTGTTCAGCCGAGCATAAGGGTTATGAAAATGGGCCTAAATTTTTCACAAAACAGTGAAAGTACTTTCAGTCTCTTGAAGGCTGATGAAAGTCAACTCAAATGTTTATGTGAATGAGTAAGACCCTCCACAGGAGCTGAAGTCACCGATGGTAAACTACCATGTGATCTGGCTGTGTTTGCGGGTTTCACCCATTCCCCTATAGCAAACCAATTTATTAAAGCCAGTTTTTTTAAATACATTTATTAACCAATGTTAACACATTAAATGAATCTATATATTGCTAGTCAGAGCAGCTTACAAAATGCCAGAATGCATCATAGAACTGGACAGCCACAATGAGTAAATTACAATGTGCATAGTGGCTAAGCTCAACACCTTGATATAGCTTTATGATTTGCAGAAAATTTTTAATAATGATTCCTAAAACAATCAGTTGTAATTTTACCTAAACTTTTACAAAACCAGGCCACAATCTCTTTTTTTTAATTTTGTTTTTTTTTTTTTTTTTAACACACAGTTTTCACGCTGTAGTAACTTGGAAATGTGCAACCGTGTCAACGGAGACAAAAAAGCCAAAGTAACACGAATCTTACTTTCATGCAGCTATCAGTTAAATAGTACATACTCTGGAATGATTTTACACCAAAAATATTTCCACAATAACTTGCTCTCATAGGGGTGGATCGAAGTTTTAAAACTTGAAAAACAATCAGAGAAGGTAAGTGTTCTCGGTTACAACGTCTCAGTCAGACCACGGCACCATGGCGACGCTGACGATCACACAGCAATGGGGGGGGAGGGGAACAGGACGCCCAGTCGCTGCCTTATTCAGGCGCGGTGCTGAGTGGGCCGCCAGGCAGCAGCTTGTCGATTAACTCGTGTCACCACCTCAACAGCATCAGGACTGGATGGAGGATTATTTCACAGAAGACTTAGTTACATTTTCATCTTTAGAGTGACCCTGACAAACCTGGAGAAAACTTTTAAAAAGGTTTTCCTCCTGATTCTCTCACTTCCATGGTGTGTAATTGCTTTAATAAATATCAAAGGTCTAAATAAATATTTACAAATTATTTCTCTAACCTTTAAAAATAACTAAATGATAAATGGGAATTTGACTTGGTCTAAGCTCAGTCTTTGAAAAAACAAATGGCGAGATTTAAAAAAAAAGTAATTTAAGTTTTCCTGGCTGAATTTTATATATCTATGTATAAAAAAATCATTATTCAACTATCGATCCATTCCTATTGGTAATGCTTCTTAATCCAGACATTCCGCAAAATACAGACTTTTTACAAATCACGGCATCTTTAATACAAGAAAATTAACATGCATTATTCTTCATTCTGTGTACAGTGATGGAGTTCATTAGTAGGCAATGACCCATTACTACAAACATAACGGCCTCTGTGAAACTTAAGTGCTTTCTTTCCTTTTAGTATTAATTTACAATATACGAGGTGACACCAGATAATAGGCAATCAGATGATACTTGGGGAGGGAAGGGAAGCATTAAAGAAATTTGTATGCCTCATCTATAATTTCATGGATGGATAAAGGTAGTTTTTGGCTTTTTATTTTTTGTTTATCTTGTTACAAGCACTCACGTTAGGACAAAGATGAAATGTGCAAACTTTAAAATTTAAATATTCATTTTCTCTAAGATCCAGCTCAGTAAAAGATTACCCCAGTTCCCTGCAATTTTAAACTACAAGATCAAAGCTAATAATTTGTTATAAAAGTTATATATTGAAAAGAAATAATGAAAAACACAATTGGGAAATATTTAAGAAAAAATATGCAGGACTAGCACCTGCTGTGTCAACCCTGTTCCCTAAATTCAATCATATACCCACTGGCATAACCAACAGATAATGCCTTTAAACAGTAAATTAAGCTGAACAAAACCAGCTCAACAAGGTTAAGAAATAAATTCCACATCAAGGTAGTATGTTTTATTTCTGAAACAGTTCTGTAGTTCTTACATTCAGATCTATTTTAAATGTGTCTTTGTTAAACTTGCTTGTCTTCACCTGTTGTTTTTTTTAAAGATCTGTTGTTAAAGGTTAAAATCTCTGTAAAACCTAAAAATGTTTTAAAATTTGCTGAAAATGCAACAAATTCTCAATTAAAATTTATTTAAAATAATACCCTCCACTGATGTTACTTTTACCCCCTGAAAAACTCCGGAGGAGCATTAACAAAAGATTTAAACTACTGTGCAAAATTTCTTCACGAAAAGTGTTTAAAGGCTGGTGCAAAATGGGAAGCAAATTCTAAACAATTTTGGCTTCTTGGAAACAAAAACCGCTGTGTCTGAGAAGAGTGCGCGCCGGAGGCCCCCGGAAAGCCCGCCTTCATCTTTTCCGGCGACAGGTGCGCTTGTGCTCGGCGTGCCAGTGCTCCTGCTGGCACTTGATGGAGCAGTACGACGTGTTCCAGCAGCAGTGGTACATGGCCTCCTCCTCACAGTTGTAGCACTGCAGGGGAGAAATCGGGGCCGTGGTTAGACCTGCAGGATCCATGTGGCTCAGCCTTCCACGACTGTCGCCAAGAATATCCGAGTGTGTGGCATGCACCACGCCCAGCAGCCGGGAGCAGGGGGGCCACGGAAGCCGCGGCATTTAGCCCGTCACCAGCAAGTGTGGGCGTCCCTGGCACATCAGCTTCTCACTCTACTGCTCATCCCCATCAGCATACAAATCTAAAGAGCGGATTCGGGAAAGATGACAGGGTGTGAAGCACCACGCATCTCTCCCCGTGTGGACAACAACTGCATCGACAGAATCGGTCTTAAGTAACTATTCTGGAACTCTGCAGTCTCCTGAAGGCTTCCAATTTCTCGGGGAAGTTGGGGACAGTAAATTCTGATTAATTTTGGTCAATTTCAGCTCTTAGCACAGTAGCAACTGCCTCCCACCTCCAGCCGCGTGGTGGCCGCTGTGTATGCGCAGAACTAAGGGCATCGAAGGGGAAGCTTAGAAAGTGTGCACGCCCAAGGAGAGGCTCAGAAAAGACCTGAGAAGTCCTTAAGTTTGTGCCTCAGACGGATTCTCAGCACAAAGACAGCCAAAACAAAAATCAGCAAACCTGAAAAGGCGGAGAAAAGAGTTCCAGAGTTACCACATAATTAGATTCAAATGTCCAGTGTTCCGCCTCAACAACAAAAAAATGAAGGTATATAAATAGGAACATTCAAAGAAAAAAAAACAACTGTCCCTGAAAAGGGCCTAACAGCAGAGATATTAAAGACTTTAATAGCTGTTTTAAAGATGCTCAAAGAACTAAAGAGAGATGTGGAGAAAGTTAATGTGTGTGAACAAAATGGAAATACCATTAAAAAGAAACCAAAAAGAAAATCTGGAGCTGCAAAGTCCATTAACTGAAACACTGATTCTCTGAAGACAAATCCAAGCAGAACCTGAGGGACTGGGGGACACTGTCCAGTGTCTGGGAACCTCACAGAAGGAGAGAAGACAGGGTAGAGATTATGTGCGGAGATAATGGCTGAAAACTTCTCAATCTGATAGAAGATGTGAACATAAATATCCAAGAAGCTCAAGGAATTCCAAGTCAGAGGACCTCAATGAGACACACATCAAGACACGTTATCTCCAAACTTTCTAAAGCCCAAGTTAAAAGAGAATTCTGGAAGCCTACAAGAGAAACTGTCACATGCAAAGGATCATCAATATGTTACCATCAGCTTTGTCATCAGAAACTCTGGAGGCCAGAAGACAGTGGGCTGATATCTTCAAAGTGCCAAAAGAGAAATACTGTCAATGCAGAATCCTATATTCAGCAGAACTGTCCTTCTAAACATGAGGGATAAATTTTAAAATTCCCAGATACTCAAAAGCTGAGGGAACTTGTGACCTGCCCTCTAAGAAATGCTCAGGGGAGTCCTACAAGGTGAAGAGAAAGGACACCAGCCAATACCTCAAATTTGTTAAGGGAAACAATAAAGGTTACAGCAGAGATAAATGAAACAGCATAAAAACAATAGAGAAAATCCGTGAAATCCAACGTTGTTTTTTTTGTCAATTTTATTATCTTTTCAATCTTTTAACTAGATGGACTGAGAGAACTCAAATTACTAAAATCAGAAATGAAAGTGGGGATCTTACTACTGATTCTACAGAAATATGAAGGATTTTAAGAAAGTACTATTAACTGTTCCGTCTTAGAAAACTTAAGAACTAGATAAAATGGACAAATTCCCAGAAGAATAAAACTTACCAAGACTAACTCAAAGAAATTTAAGCATATTGAATGACTAATAAAAATCTCTCAATAAAAAAGAGCCCTGGGGGCGCCTGGGTGGCTCAGATGGTTAAGCGTCTGCCTTTGGCTCAGGTCATGATCCCAGGGTCCTGGGATCGAGTCCCGCATCGGACTCCCTGCTCCTTGGGAGCCTGCTTCTCTCTCTCTCTCTCTCTGTCTGTCTCTCATGAGTAAATAAATAAAATCTTTAAAAAAAAAAAAGAGCCCTGGAATTGCTGGCTACTCTAGTAAATTCTAGCATATAGTTAAGGACCAATAGCAATCCTTCCCAAACTTTCCCCTAACACTGTAGTATAGGAAACACTTCCTACCTCATTCTGTGAATCCAGCATAACCTGACACCAAAGCCAGACAGAGACACTACAAGGAACAAAAACTATACATCAGGATGCCTTCTGAACAGTGGGACAGAATCCTCCACAAAAGATTAGCAGCACAGTAAAAGGATTCTATACCAGGACCATGTGGGACATAGTCCTGTGACACAAGAGTGATCCAAAATACGAAAATCGATCTGTAATATGCACATCAACACAACGAGGAAAAAACCCACATGAGCATCTCAACTGATGTAGAAAAAGCATCTGACAAAATGCAACACACCCTTTCATGATAAACACTCAACAGGAATAGAAGGAAACTGCCACATATGAAAAACCCACAGCAAACATCACACTTAGTGAAACACTGAAAGTTTTTCCTCTAAAATCAGGAACAAGGCAAGAATGCACCCACTTTTACCACTTGTACTGAGCAGAGTACAGGAAGTTCTAGCCACGGCAACCAGGCAAAAAAATGAGATCCATACTTGAATAAACTTACCTGTTTGCATATGGTTTGATCTTCAGAGTTTTCTACACCTAAGACTCCAGAACAAAGCTCTTTAGAACAAATGAATACCGCAATGTAGCAGGACGCAAAGTCATAAAATCAGCTGCATTTCTAACAGGAACAATGAACAATCTCAAAAGGAAACGATGAAAACAATTCTGTTTAAAATCACTCAAAGAAGAATACGTAGGAATTAACTTAACCAAGGAGGGAAAGCCTGCACAACAAACACTACCTAATACCGCTGAAAGGAATTCAAGACATGAACAAATGGAAACCCACCCCGTGTTTGTGGATTGGAGGACATCATACTGTTAAAATGTCAGCAGGACCCAACGCCATCTACAGATTCAGTGCCATCCCTACCAAAATCTCAAACTTTTTCAGATATAGAAAACCTATCCTAAAATTCATGTGGAATCTCAATGGACCCCAAATAGCCAAAATCAACTTGAAGACAAGAAGGAGAAACTGGAGGACTCACACTTCCTCATTTCAAACCTACTACAAAAGCTACAGTAACCAAACCACGTGGTACTGGCATAAAAACAGACAGACAGACGAAGGGAGGTGAACTGGCATAAAAACAGACAGACGGACGAGGGGAGGTGAACAGAAAGCCCAGAAAGAAACCCTCACATAGTGAAAGGACTTTTGACGAGGATGCCAAGACCTCTCGATGGGGAGCCGACAGTCTTTTCAACAGAATGGGCTGGGGACACTGCATCTCCACATGCAAAGGAGGAGGCTGGACCCCTACCTAACAGCACACACACACATTAACTCAAAATGGATCAAAGACCTCAATGTAAGGCCTAACACGATAAAACTCTGGAAGAAAACGTAGGACAAAAGCTTCACGACACTGGATTTGGCAATGATTTCTTGGATGTGACCAAAGGCACAGGCAACAAAAGAAAAAATGAAGTGACTTCATAAAAATTCTAAAAGGTCGTACATCAGGAGACACTGTCTACAGAGTAGACTGAGAAAAATATCTGTAAATCATACATCTGGTTAAGAATTAACATCCAGGGGACACCTGGGTGGCTCAGTCGGTTAAGCCTCTGCCTTCGGCTCAGGTCATGATTCCAGGGTCCTGGGATCGAGTCCCACATCGGGCTCCTTGCTCAGCAAGGAGCCTGCTTCTCCCTCTGCCTGCCTCTGTCTGTCTCTCTCTCTGATAAATAAATAAAATCTTTAAAAAAAAAATAAAAATAAAAATAAAAAGAATTAACATCCAGAATATATACAAAACTTCTGATACTAACAACCTGACTCAAAAACGGGCAAAGAAGTTGAGGAGACACATCCCCAAAGATACAAGAATAAGCACATGCGAAGACGCTCGACGTCTGAGCACCAGGGAAACGCAAATCAAAACCACAATGAGGTACCGCCTCACACCTGTCAGAACGGCTAGACCCAAAAAGACAGGAAATAACAAGTGTTGGCGAAGAGGCGGAGACAGGGGACCCTCGTGCACTGCTGGTGGGAATGCAAGCTGGTGCAGCCAGTGTGGAGAACAGTATGGAGGTTCCTCAAGATGTAAAAATAGAGCTACCCTGCGCCCCAGCAATCCCACTACTGGGTGTCTGTCCAAAGGAAATGAAATCAGGACACAGAAAAGATATCGGCAGCCCCACTTCACTGCAGCGTATTCACCAAAGCACAGAACCTAAGTGTCCATCAGCGGACGAGTGGACAAAGAAGATGCGGTACACATACCCGGCAGACAGACGGCAACTCGGCTGTTGCGACAGGCTGGAGATGCGCAGAGGGAGCGGAGAGCCGGGTGCCGCGGGGCGCTCCGGCGGCCTCACAGCTGGGAAAGGCTGAAACAGCAGTGTGCTATTCCCTGTTCCAGCCTCCTCTTCCCGTTTCTTTGATTCTTCAGTAAACTTACAGGGGTTTTTCCCGTAAGTCTAGTGCCCACTTTTTAGCTTTTGCTTGTCTTTGCGTGAAGACAGAATTACAGACGAGTGCGGGGACTGTGTGTGGTGATGATCTTGAGCACACCTTAATTCCCATTGGGTGATATTTATTTCCTTACTCATCTGCTTTTTCTACCAAGTTCTGAATTACATGCTAAGTTCCCTTTTCCTTTTTTTATCACAGTATTTATAACATTCACTTTCCTGAGGGAACATTTACTGGACATAGAAAGACCCTCTTCACAAAATGTAGTCTGGATCCAGTGAAGAATCGCAACACTTCTTACAGTAATTCATTACGAAACCAAGTTATGAGTTTTGGGGACCAAAACGTTTTCCCCAACAGTTAGCTGAGACAAGTAGACAGGTGTGCTCAGAGCTCCCAATCTAGGGCAAGAGTCACAAACACGACACGGAGAAAAAGGAACCGTGTGTCAGATTCTAAGAGGAGTTAGAGTCCAGTGAGATGCCATCAGAAAGCAAATCGAGTAAAAAGGATCTAATGTATAAATGTTATGCAGCAAAACCTAAAAATGTGCTGTTGTGATGCGGACACCAAGCGTGTCAGGAGTTAGCGGGCAAACGTCAGGGCACAGGACGTGCACCGATGGCTAAGTCCTGTCCATCAGACACACTGAGCATGCACTGAACGTTCATATACTCAACAAAATAACCCTGAGCAGTACTCAGTAACGTGGGTCGTGGAGTTCACAGAGGAGAGGACTTTTAGTAAAAATGTAAAAATTCTTTAAAGCTGATCATTTCACATCTGACCTTATTTCAGGTATAAACATCCCATATTCCACAAGGTCATTCTGAGCTGAGTTTCATCACACAGCGTTTCACCGTCCGCACACTGGGTGGAACATGTTCACAAGTCAGACTGAAATCATACAGATACTTACCCACTGCTTCTTCTTGGTCTGAGAAATCAGCTGTTTGTGCTGTGTCGCTAGCTTCTTGATTTCTTCTACAAACTCTTCTTTACACTTCTCCTTTACTTGCTTACATTTTCTGTCCATCTCACCCTGCATATTGGCTACAGCTTTATTTACAGCTTGTCGCTTCTCTTCTTCCATTTCCGAGCGCAGCTGGAATGAAAACGGTAGCCCGTAACCGTCTGCCCTCGATGGACATGGACCACCTCCCCCGAAAGAACCTTCCTCCACAGTTTCTACTTAACGGATGTACCTCTTCCCTTCATTTCCTCAAGAGCTGTACACGTCTTAGGTGAAGGAAAACAGGTATTATTATTAATTAAAATGCCACCTTAAGATGTGCCTAGTTTTAAAGAAGCTGCCTGGCTGGGCCCACGGGAACGCTATCCGAGAACTCCTGTCATGCTCGGGGTCCTTGGGAGGGCGGCTTTACCTTTTCCAGAGCTTCCCGCACAACTCTTTCTGTTTCTCGCTTGTGGTCAGACTTCATTCGGTCTTTAAAGTCATTGAAAATCTTGGTGTATTTGTCGTGGCACATGCTCTGACAGACGCCGTCACCGGTGGTCTGGGTGCTTCGATGCAGCATTCGTGGGGAAGAGGCACTTAACTTCTTGGTCTGAGTGGACACAGAAACCTTTTCGATTGGCTGAGGCATCGTGGGGATCTCCTGGCTGGAACTCACAGCTTCCGTCTCTGGCTCTGGTTCCTATAGGACAAGAACAGTACGCAGACGTGACACAATGCCGCCCAACCGCCCACTGGTTCAAGAGCAAGCTTGGTCAGACCAGAACGATGGTGACGAGCTACTATTACAGCCCATGCAATCAAGACGGCAAATTCTGTGTATTTTAGCACAACTAAACCGACGGAAAAAACCCCAAAAACATCTATGCAATTAATAGCCACGATAATTGGAAATAGGAACTTCGTCTATAAGTTTGTTGCAAATGAACACTACGGTCTTGGCTTCTCAGACTAAACAGAAATATATAAAACAGAAAACCCTTATCAATGTAGAGTCAGTGCTGTGGACTAGATTCATTAACAGACATCTTAAAGTTCTAAACCACTCCTCCCTAAGTAAGCATCTGGAATTGTGCCAAGAGGAACACCTGGTTTTAGAGCATGAATCTGTAATTTTGAAAGGCTGAGCTTATACTTTCCTCCAGTTTTTCAACGTTGACCTAACTGAAGGATTGGGTAAATGCTTTGTTTTCAATAATGCTGAGTAAATATCAGAGTTCAGATGCAGACTGTGGGTGTGCGCGTTTTTCTAGCGACGAGGGCGGGCAGAAGATGGGGCCCCTGACGGCAGCGTTTCAGGGGCACTGCTGGACCAAACTGTCATGACCGTGGCCAACACAATGCCACCTGGACGCTGCAACGCGGGCCACTTACTTCCTTTTTGGGTTCCACACTTTGATTACGTCGTCCTTTCTTTGCTCTTGGTTCCTGAGTGACCTTTAGCTGCGGGCATCATAAGAGGGGCAGCATGTTATTCCAGACAGTACGGACACTGGCCAGGGGCCCGCAGGTGAGCCGTGAGTAACCTGCCCCCTCAAGCCCACGCAGCCCCCACACACAGAGCTCCCGCACAGGGCAGGGACGGGGGCTGGCGTGCTGCGCACTGGCTGGCTCGCTGGTGAGTCAGGACCCGGGCTGTGGACTGCCTGTTTTGATTCCTGCGGCAGAGCGCTCGACCAACGTGTGGTACGAGGGGAGGAGTGCACGCTAACCGCGCTCCCATCCACAGTGACTGACAGGCAGCCTCCCGCGGGGACACCCACCTGCTCGTTACTGGTGGATGAGATGCTGGACTCCGCCTCCTCCTCCCCTCGGTCCTCGTTCTTGGACTTCCAGAACCTTCCTTCACGAAGGAAGCGCTGATGAAGCTCCAGCTCGTCACAAGCCTTCTTCCAGCCCATGCTGCGCTTCACGTGCAGCCGGTGAACGTTCACTGTGATGTCCTGTATGTTTTCCGATGGGATCCAGGCCCTTCAAGAAACACCAGAGGCACAGTTGGAAACTTCCAGAATGCTAGTACACTCTATCCAGTGCAAAGCAGGGCCTGGGGTGACTCCACGCCCAGCGGCCGTGGGTGACGGCTGCAATGCAGACACTCACCCAGGAGGAAGTGGGTGAGAACAGTTCTCAGAGCGGGACGACTCACGCGTACCTCAGCACTGCCCACAGCTTCCGTTAGCCAGGTCAGCGTGTCACAGCTCCTACCTGCCCAGGAAGGCGCTCACACCTGGCTCTGGGCAGACGAGAGCTGCAGGTCGTGAGTATACACAGATCGGACATACAACACAAGGGCATCCCAACTCTGTTCCCCACTCCCTGACATTGCTAGCACATCCGTATTCACTACACAAATCATCACTAATGATTTATCGTTCAGCAGCCAAGAACTCAGATATGAAAGTGTCTCTGAATTATGTGTAATACTGATCCAAAACTACTGGATGCAAAACTACATGCAGCTCTGCTGGGAAGAAGGCTAAAAACTCAAGAACATTTTCCTAGGCACTCACACCTTGACTGGACTTGCCTGTGTGCCCACCGACGGCACGACACACTCCAGAGTAAATGGGGCCTGACCGTGGGATCCTGCCTCACCCGACAGCGGCAGGAGCTGGCGCCCAGACGGGCTAGGGTAAGCCGGTGATTCGGGGCAGGACTGCGTGGTGCCGGCACACACAGCCTCTGCCGGGAAGGGAGTGTGTCCCAACCGAGAAGTGAGGACAGTGCGATGCGGCGTTGTGGCCCGGGGGCCTCGGGGATGTTCTGGAGAGAGGAGGGCGGCAGCTGGGCTGGATCTCAAAGGATGCGAGTGCCACAGGAGGGGAGAGAATCCCAGCGGAGGGAGGGGCACAAATGAGACAGAAAACAGTAAGGTGCACGAGATGTTCTCTAGAGCACCAAGTGGGGAAAGAGCACCTCACACACAGATTTGTTCTTCCTAGTCTTCTAAGCGCACGCGGTCAGCTTCCACCGGTGGCCTAGTGACGGGGGCTCAGACCCCTGCCTGAGGACCAAAGGGACCGAGGGAGTCACGGCACATACGCCTAAGCCATGAATACAGACCTCCACCTCGCAGCACAAGCTAAGCTATGTGCTTTACAATTTCAATACACGGTCCTAATGTTATAGCCTGGCAGCTGGACCCGTGAAATTGGGACTGCCACGTACATGTTTTTAAATATTCCACCCAGTGTCTCACCTGACAGTACATGCTTCATTAGAAACCCTACAAAGTAAACCCTACAAAGATAGTTAAAAGCTCCGAACTCTAACACAAAGACCACAGACGAAATCTGGCTTCTGGAGGAGCTCCCTGCCATTTGATCTTGAGTTAGTATCGTATTTACTCTTTAAGTCAACGATATTCATTGTCTATTATGTACCAGGCAGTCAGTAAGTATGTTTTCACTTTTTAAAAGCAGGGTTTCTGAGACAGATTTCTGTTGTTAGCAGTGTGGACTGCCTGGGATGATCTGTGACCCATGAGAGTATTTTTTCTCCTTAAATTGTCTACTTATCCCTTGGATATAATAAAATTGATTCACATCTGTTCTTAACATGAGACGTATTGTCTCCATGCGGTTCATACGGGCAGGCCTGTTCTCTTGGAATCCCTTCCATGACTGCAGATATCAGATTCCACTTTAAAGAGGACCACGCGTTATGCAATATGATCTACAAAAAACATCCTGCAAAGTAGGGTAAGTCTAATAAAAAGAAGTAGAATCTAATTTGGCTGTATCTACACATCTGTCGATCCTGAACATACACATTCTCCGACAGCTCGGTGATCTGTTGGCAAATGAACTCAAAATGGTGTGCTTCTTCCTGCCCATGACTCCCGGCTGCCTCCAGGAACCTGCAGCAGAGGGAGTCAGCCTTGCTGGCTGGCCCAACCTCTCCCGTTACTTCTTCCTCGGGAAGGAAACCTTGCAAATCCTAGAAGAATCATGCTCCCATGGAGCCGTTCCTCCTGGAGTGTGACACTTGCTCAGGGTCTTGGGGAAGGGCAGCGCGTTCCATACAGAGCATACAGAATAGGCGAGTCCAAGACCATTTTTTTGTATAAGGTTTTTTTCTCCCACCTATGTATAAAGACAGGATGAGGTGGCAGAAGTATTTATTAATAGTGACGCTGAATAACAGTGTGAATGTACACAGTACCACCGAGATGATCACTTAAAAATGGTTAATGTCGTAAAAATAATATGGGAATTTGCAGCTCGGGCCTTTATGAGCCATCTCTTCTTGGTGTGTGACATGTTGCTTCATTAAAACTCATGATTATAATTGTATAAGGTTCATTTTTTGATAAATCCAGTATTTTAGTAAGATGGAGTAGAACTTTAAAGGTACGTCCTCATCATTTACTTTAAGGATCGTGTTGGGTACATAGTAATGAGGAGCAGAAAAGGAAGAGGATTCTGGATTTCTTGTGAGGTCATGGATCTTTTTCAGCTGAGCCTTGGACGGCAGGGGTCTGTCCTGTGCAGGGCCTCACACACGACGTCAGCATGGAATATGTATAACATACAGAGTATGTTGTCAGAATGGCTGTTCTCAGTTAAGTTTCTAGGGGAGTCAAAAGTTAGATGTGAATTTCTGACTGGGGGGGCTTGGCACCCCTAACCTCACTCTTGTTTGAGGGTCAACTGTATTTTCTACAATAAAGTCCTCAGAGTCCCATCTGTCCAGAACTGTTTTGATTAAATCTTCCAGGAAATAATAAATTCAGAAGAAAAAAACCTCTGGAAATGTAATGTAATGTTGTAATTCTCTCTTCAGAACCCAAGTAGATTAGCTCACATGTTCTCTTAAAACATGATCTGAATAATATACTAAAGGACAAAAAAATACCATTCATGGTTGAAGATAGTGTAAGCCTGTCTGAACGTGGATGAAAAACTGTAACACAGGCACTAAACAGTTCGAACATTTTACAAACCGCCCGAATTCTTGGTTTTTCTATGTTACCTAGATCTTCCGTCACGTGGGATCTGCAGTAACACGTATCTTTATGACGTCCCTGCTGCCAACCACGCACTCTGCTTCAGTGATTGTGTATAAAGGTTTCGTTAACCCTTGCAAGGACTCTTTGGAGACAGGTCTTACTGAAGCCCTGGCTGTGGGTGAGGGACTAGACAACGGTCTGCGACGGGGAGACAGAGCAGAGCCGCGATGCTGTCCTCCGCGTCCCTGCCTCGCATGCGCTGCCTGTTCCCACGGCAGACGGAACACACCGGGTGTGATGCACTGAGAACACCGAAAACCACCACAGCTCGTTCACGTTGCATCACTTATGTCTCCTGCCCCGAGAGGGCCCGCTAAGCGCGCATCTGTGAAGGAAGTGAAGGAACTACTCTTTTGGAAATTAGTCGCAGGTTTCTTGCCACTAAACTTGGTTTTTTTTTTGCTTGTTCATTTATTTCTTTTTAATTTTTTAAATTCTTTATTTAAATTCCACTAAAAATGCTTGCCACTGAATTTCTATTTAAACGAAGACTATGGAGAGGAATGCAGTCCCTTGCTGTGTAGCTTATCACAGCAGTGACAACTGCACAAACCCCACGTGTCAGGCACACGGGAGGCGCTGCAGGACTCGCAAAGGCCTGCGGACCACGTCTTGGATGCGGTGCCTTCCCTGCGGCTGCCGTGTCTGGGGACCCTTGTCAGCGTCCAGTCAGCCCTACTAGTGAGTATTACTCAGGACCATACTTCACCGCTCAATAAATGTTAAGGTCTTGGCATCACAACGAAGGAGGCAGCTATGATTTCATAGTACAGTTCACATTCTTTACTGTTGGGATACATGTATTCGCACATGACGAAAAGGTGAACTTTCAGGCTTTGCTATACACACCTCCCTAGCAACAGGAACCCAAAAATCTAGGTTGAAAACAAGGTCTGGGAGTGACATGTGTGTAATCCTGAACACACCTCAGATCACAGCATCCACACGGCCTCCTGCTCCCGTCAATGACTATGTGTGTGGCCCGAACAGAGCTTTAAGGCGACTGAGACCACGTCCAGTCATCACGGACCGCGGAGCGGCCACACTCCGGGAGTCCTCCCAACCTCCTACCTCACCACGTCCCACCGTGTCAGGCACTGAAGCTACCACCATTGTCTCTGGCCACTGTCCAGTACGTGCTGACCCACTGGAACGGAGTAAACACTTTACAAGCCCAAATGAACAAAACAAAACAAAACAGAAGGTAGAAATGACAAAGTATTAGTGACTTCCTATTCTGGGTGGTAGGTTTCCTGGTTTTATTCATTTTTTCCCCTGTACTTATGTATTCTATTGAATTCTCAAGAACAAAGGAAAAGATAATTAACCAAAATAAATCAATGGATAGTAAGTGCAAAAAAAAACGTGTTTCTCCAGATTAGAGTAAGTTCCAGGTTGTTTCTAACGGAGGGGCTCTCCGAACACCAAGGACCACCTGGCGGGCACCACGGTTGCCAGGAGGTCAGCGGTGAAGGCGGGGCCATGCTCACCTTTGGTGGTGGTGACCAAAGAAGCGGACGTCCACCTGGTTGTCCTCCTTCTGCAGGACTTTGGCAGGCCAGAATCCAAAGCCTTTCATTTTAGCCCAAACGAGTTCATGATTAGGTATCTGGAAATAAAATGTTTTACCTTGTCACATTGTTTTTTTAAATACAAGTACATCATTAGTAATGAACAACCTAGTAAGTATAGTCCATTATCTCAAAAGTATTTTTTTTTTAACTCCTAAACCCATAGAACTTTTTCTCAGATTGATTCTGCCTTTAAGAAATATACCAAGGGCACCTGGGTGGCTCAGTTGGTTAAGCGACTGCCTTCGGCTCAGGTCATGATCCTGGAGTCCCGGGATCGAGTCCCGCATCGGGCTCCCTGCTCGGCAGGGAGTCTGCTTCTCCCTCTGACCCTCCCCCCTCTCATGTACTCGCTCTCTCTCATTCTCTCTCTCTCAAATAAATAAATAAAATCTTAAAAAAAAAAAAAGAAATATACCAAAAAACTGCAATCTGCATAAAAGGAGCGATGTGGACCCTCGGCTCTCAGAAGAGACAGCCTGCAGCACTTATGGACAAGGCAGTCCCCATGGCCAGCCGAGGCATGTGAGTAACAGTGGTAAACACCATGTCCTCACTGCGCTGGGAGGTGCAGACCAATGCCTTGGAGCCGGTTAGGAATGGGAGTGTGAGGCCCTCCTCCAGGCTTGCTGAATCAGAGAGACACCCACGTGCCTGGGAAGCACAGTGAGGTCCTGAAGAGGCGGCCCCTGGCGCCCAGGGCCTGGCTGCTGTCCCTCCAATCACAGGGAGCGAGCACCCTTCCTGAAATCGTGTCACTCCAGGAGACAGCACACAGCTACAAGCATACGCAAAGCCTTATCCTTCTTGTGAAAGAATGAGGGAAAAGGCAGAAATTCACTTCGTTATATATTAAGGGACCCAGAGTTTATTCTTAAGTTCCTCATTTTAAAGTCAGAAATGGATAATGATGCCAAGTTGTTAACCCTGTGTTTCAGGTTTTATGCTCATTAAAACCACATACACTATGATAGAAAAATATCTCGGAAGGATTGTAAGCCTTGAGCAAACTGGAAATAAACTTCCTTAGAATAGTACATCACACACTTAAGAGGTAAAAAACAGAAAATCACAAAATTTCACATACACAAGGATAGCAGAACCAATTGTCAGGACGAGCATTTGACAAATAGAAGCAATTCTTGCAAAGCTGTAGTTCATCCAGCTAGAAAAGAAAAGCAACTATTTTAGCCTACATAAAACATGAACATTCAACTATATAAAACAGATCCGTGTAATTAACAAAATTCTCTCTCATGTGCATCATCAGTCTTGCATTTTCTTCCTAAGCTTAACCATTTCATTTTTCAATAAATACTGGGATAGCAGCCACTCTCCCGTTCATACCACCTGCATGTCCGACCTATGCTCCCAGCCTGGCCCCTGCTGTCCCACCGGTCAGCCCTCACATGAAATGCTATGTCCTCAGACAGGTCGGGCTGACCTGCCCATCATAAATACCCAGTACCGACAACAGCAGTTCTTACCCTGCCTCGTTCCTCATTCTCTGCCCCAGTCCTTGTTTGCCTTCCTAACACTCTTTCACAACTTGTAAAGACATGTATTTTGTCTGTTTCTTTTTTGAGTCTTTCTTCAGAGTAAAGCCCCATGAGCAGAGAGCAGTACCTTGACCACCACTTTATCCCTAACACACTGCACAGCACAGAGCACTCAATAAATATTTGTTGAAATGAGAGAAAAAAACAAAGGTCAAACTTGAAATCAAGAAACAAGAGTTTTTATATAAATTAAGACAATTTTGCAAGATTCAGTATGGTTTCATGTGAATGTGTCCAATCAAAAAAACGTTCCCTAATATATAATTCATTTATTGTATAAATAAGAACTTTGTGGTGTGGGGTTTTTTGCCTGTAAAATCTATATAGGAACTCAAACGTGAATCTTTCATTTAAAGAGGTAACATTTCTGCACAGTGAAGGAAACAATCAACAAAACAAAAAGGCAACCTAATGAAGGGGAGAAGATATTTGCAAATGATATATCCAATAAGGGGTTAATATCCAAAATACATAAAGAACTACCACACCTCAAAACCAAAAAAAAAAATCCAATTAAAAATGAACAGAGGAACTAAACAGACATTTTTCCAAAGACTGTACACTCTGAAAACTATAAAACACTGATAAGAGAAATTGAAGATGACACAAAGAAATGGAAAGGCATTCCATGTTCATGGACTGAGAACAAATATTGTGAAAATATTAGCAATCTACGCATTTAAAGCAATCCCTAGCAAAATACCACCAGCATTTTTCACAGAGCTAGGACAAACAATCCTAAAATTTGTATGGAACCACAAAAGACCCTGAATAGGCAAAGTAATACTGAAAAAGAAAAGCAAAGCTGGTGGCATCACAAGAGCAGTTACAGAAGAGGAAACAAACTTTCTTCGTAGAAGTTACTTAACAACTAAATCTAACTCCCAGGATTTCTGGCAGCATTATTTCCATGTATGTCAGACGTGGAAACAAAACTATTCAAGCTCTATTACAAAGCTGTGATCACCAGCACAGTATGGTACTGACACAAAAACAGACACACAGATCAAGTGTGAACAGAGAATAGAGAGCACAGAAATGGACCCTCAACTCTATGGTCTACTAATCTTCGACAAAGCAGGAAAGAATATCCAATAGAAAAAAGACAGTCTCTTCAACAAATGGTGTTGAGAAAACTGGACAGCCACATGCAGAAGAATGAAAATGGACCACTTCCTCATACCACACACAAAAATAGACTCAAAATGGATTAAAGACCTCAATGTGAGACAGGAATCCATCAAAATCTTAAAGAACACAGGCAACAACCTCTTTGACCTCAGCTGCAGCAACTTCTTGCTAGACATGTCTCCAAGGCAAGGGAAATAAAAGCAAGAATGAACTACTGGGATCATCAAGATAAAAAGCTTCTGCACAGCAAAAGAAAAGGTCAACAAAACTAAAAGTCAACCGACGGAATGGGAGAAAATATTCGCAAATGTCTTACCAGATAAAGGGCTAGTATCCAAAATGCATAAAGAACTTCTCAGACGCAACACCCAAAAAACAAATAATCCAGTCAAGAAATGGGCAGAAAACATAAACAGACACTTCTTCAAAGAAGACATACAAATGGCCAACAGACACATGAAAAAATGCTAAGTATCACTTGACATCAGGGAAATACAAATCAAAACCACAATGAGAAAACAAGTCAGGAAACGACAGATGTTGGTGAGGATGCGGAAAAAGGGGAACCCTCCTACACTGTTGGTGGGAATGCAAGCTGGTGCAGCGACTCTGGAAAACAGTATGGCGTTTCCTCAAAAAGTTAAAAATAGAACTACCCTGTGATCCAGCAAGTGCACTAGTAGATATTTACCCAAAGGAAACAAAAACACTAATTCAAAGGGGCACATGCACCCTGATGTTTATAGCAGTGTTATTTACAATAGCCAAACTATGGAGACAGCCCATATGTCCACTGATGAATGAATAAAGAAGAGGTGGTATATACACAATGGAATATTACGCAGCCATCAAAAAGAATGAAATCTTGCCATTTGCAACAACATGGATGGAACTAGAGAGTCTTATACTAAGTGAAATAAGTCAGTCAGAGAAAGACAAATACCATGTGATTTTACTCATATGTGGAATCTGAAAAACCAACCAAACAAACAACAAAAATAAAAGCAACTCATGAACACAGAGAACAAACTGGTGGTTGCAGAGGGGAGGGGGGGTGGGGGGCCCCGTCAGCCATAAAGTTAGTCTGTCTCAGGGATGAGCAGGGATGCTGTCAGTCACAGTGTAATGACGCTGTGTGGTGCGGGAAGCACTACGCTTGTCCAGATGAGCAGTGAATGATGGGTGGACTTGGAAGCCTGACATTACCACAACAATGTATGTCAACTACACTTCAACGTAAAAATAAAAAAGAGGCTAACATTTATTGAGTGTCTGCCCAGTGCCACACACCTGCCTGCCTCACGTAACCAACACCCTTGAGAGCAGTTACAGAAGAGGAAACAAACTTTCTTCGTAGAAGTTACTTAACAACTAGATCTAACTCCCAGGATTTCTGGCAGCATTATTTCCATGTATGTCAGACATGGAAACAAAACTATATTTAAGGGGAATGGCAAAGCTGAAGGCGTGTGAGAGTGGAACTCTGGAGTGCGGCCGGTGTCGCACTGTGGGGGGTGGGCGGTACCTCGTGACAGGTGTCCTTGTACAGCATCCGTGCTATGTCCGCCTGCTCACTGTCTGCTGTAATTAAAGGCAGAGATGACCTATTACCAGTAATCTAGAAACACAAGACGGCCCCAAGTAATACATTTACATTTCTTTCAGGGAGACACAAGTGGACAGGTACCATTTTAAACAAAGATGTCTATTCTAAATAAAGTTCAGGCAGCAAAACAACATTTTACGGGCAGCTTTCATGCTGCTTTCAAGAGAGCACTGAACCTCTAGGTCCAGACGGCCTCTATCTTTCCCTTGGAATGATGGGACATTAATTAATCAAAGTGCTTATAAAAAGCCCTTCAACTAAGTTTATGTCTAAAACTATAAGGAATAACGTTTTCATCATTTACTGTGCTGGAGTTCTGGGCCACTTTTATAAGCCAAAACCACATTACCAAATATTTTTGAGTTGAGACCCTGACATTATTACTTAGAAATCATTAAGGTATTAATGTTTTGAATGTATGTTCTGTCAAAGGTATTTCCCGACACAGAACGTAAATAGTATGGAGAAACATGCACAGAAAAGAAAAACCATTCAACCTCCATAGAAAATCACGGTGTTGTGCAGAAGCAGCTGAGCGTCCGCTTTGAATTCTTCGTAACTTCGGTACTTTCCTTCATTCACCTTCTGCAGAGGGCGACAGAGTCTAGTATTACACAGACAGGGTTAGAGCACGGGGACACAGCAGAACTCTCCAGGACACTATGACCGCTCCCATGTCCCACAGCACGGAAGGGACACATGTGAGGACCTGGACAAGCCCACCTGCAGCTGGAATATCACGGTCAGGCGGCCCCCGCCCACCCCGCTAAGCTGCCGGCTGAGCTCCGCCTGCCACGTGCACCTCTCATTCTGCGGCGATGAAAACACACTGCTTCTGAGCGCTGTGACGAAGGGGAGCTCTGCTCAGTGCGCTAGGGAGACCCGAACTACACACCTACCATCTGTACAACACACTGTACAAAGACTGAAAAAAGACAACCACTGTTAGCCTCTGTGACGCTTTACCATGACCACAAAGAAGACACATTTATAATTCTGAAGTGGGACTGGGAAGTGAATTATAAATAACTTTAAAATAAGGTCCTAGGTGCATGCCACGCAAGGGTTCCTCCTACACTAGACACTGTATACGAAGGATTTCCATCACTGGGCTCTCTGTTGCTTTGCCTTCAGCTGCCAGAGAGGATTATGGAGGGAATTTGAGGGGTTTTTGCAGGGGAGGCAAAGTTTTTGGAAGAAGGGTATGGCAAAGTTATTTAGAAGTAGCAGGGAGGCATTTTCTTATCTTGGTGATACTTTTAGGAAATCAGCTTGAAAATAATGTAGACTACAAAGGCCTTTAAAGAATAGCTAAGATCCCGCCTTTCTGTTGAAATCCTCCGAGACCCACTCCAGTTGTCCTTTCTTCGAGAAGGTTTGCAGGATGCCCCCTGCTGGAGGTGCTTGCCCCTGTGTGCCATCGATGGTCATGGGGCCTACTGACAAATACTGACATCTGAGCCCCACTCTGAATTTCTAACTGCCCTGGGCTCGGTCTGCCCAGGCACTGGTGTGGTCTACAGCTCCCCGGTGATCTGATACACAACCAGCATTCTCAAAGCAACTCTGTGATTTCCAACGTTTGCACCATCGTGGCCTCGACTTTGGTCTATACTGCAAGCTCCTGAAGATATAAAGTCATGTCTTCCTCTTTCTTTTCCTTACAGTGCTGTTTATTCATGGACGGCACTTGCTAAACACAAAGCTAAGACACCGTCAGCCCAGCTGGTGTTCTCTACAATCAGACAGGACCCGACTAGGGGAAGCATGGAGGTGCCCTCAGGAGAAGAAGCAGCCGAGCAAAGGTGGGGGCATGAGGGGGGCAGGAAGGGCAGCTGGGCTCTTCAGTGTCCTCAGGACATTAGGGTCTAGGAAAATAGGCTTTGCTTGAGGACACGAAACCTGGGGGCAGGAGGTCAGGTGAAAACTCCTTGTTTTGTTCCAGGCTCTGCTGGCCACTTTATAGGGACCAACCTTCATTTCCCCTCTTCTACTGAACTATTACCCCTTCAGTCTTTCCCTGCGGCCAAGGGATTAAGAAACTTGTAAAATGACTTAGAATTATTCCTATGGTCTCCCTATAAACTATTATGGCCAACCACAAGGTCTTACATTCAAAATGACACGTCAAGTACAGAATTAGTAATTCAGCAACCCTAACTAGAAACATGTTAAATGTTTTAACTGGATTTTATTGCAACTTATAATTACATATTAACAAACCCATCAACAATCCTTGGCTAGGAAAGGTAAAATTAAGAACTCTAAGAATAGTTAAGTTTTCTGGTTACAATCTTTGTGTGTTCAGGTTCATTTCATTGCTTCCCAGGACTCTAGTCCTATTCTAATGTTTCCTTGACAGAGCCTCTGAGTAGCAGATGCTCAAGCTAAGAAACTACGTCCAGATGGGAATCCTCGAATCTGAAACATTAAGTTGACCCGACTACACGGCCTCTCAAGAAGCGACAGGGGGCTTCACACCAGGCCATTCACCGAGGACGCCCGATGTATGCACAGAGCAGGTACACGGCATCTATGCAGCAGCAATGCCCCCGACAGGGGCCCTGCCGCTTATGTTTTAGGAAGAGGATGGGCAGGCACTCCCTCAGGGAAGAATGGCACCAGCATCATGTGCAGTTGGGAGCTGCTGAGTCACCTGGGAGCTCTGGGTGTATCGGAAATAGGACCAAGGGCCTGGCTTTACCTCCTGTATGGTGGGGACATCGACCGCCGAGTGCACCAGCCTCCGATACATCGGGTGCTTGTTGTCCTTGCCCTTCTTATTAAGGTCTATGGCCTGAAAGGTCAGCAGATACATCACTTTCAAACACAGCCCGAGAGAGACAAGTGAAAATTTCTCAACAATAGAACTTACCAGAAAAATGTGCATGTACTATATAGTTTAATGTGACATTTTTAGGGTTTTGATAGAAAGAACATTTTGGAAAATTCCACTTCGTTTTAGACAGTATCAATGAAAATGTTCATTTTGATAAATGGAATTAAAAATGTAAAAATATTAATGTTTCTACAACAAAGGAGGCAGGAATATACAATAGGGAGAAGGACGAAAGGACCACTTTTGATTTGAATTTGAATTTCCCTGATGGCTAATGATGTGGAGCATCATTAAAGGGTGCTGGAAAAACTGAACACTTCTTTTTTTTTGAAGATTTTATTTATTTATTTGACAGAGAGAGAGATCAAGAGAGCACAAGCAGCGGGGGGACAGGGAGGAGCAGCAGGTAGAGGGAGAAGCAGGCTTCCCGCTGAGCAGGAAGCCCAATGCAGGACTCAGTCCCAGGACCCTGGGATCATGACCTGAGCCAAAGGCAGACGCTTAGCCGACTGAGCCACCCAGGTGCCCCAAAATTGGATACTTTCTTACACCACATATAAACATAAACTCAAAATGGAGTAAAGACCCAAATGTGAGATCTGAAATTATATAAATCCTAGAAGAAAACATAGGCAGTAAACTTTTGCACATCAACTTCGCAATATTTTTTGGATATGTCCCCTGAGGCAAGGGAAACAAAAGCAAAAATGAACTTTTGGGACTTCATCAAGATAAAAATCTTCTGCACAGCAAAGGAAACAGTCAACAAAACAAAGAGGCAACCCACAGAATGGGAGAAGATATTTCCAAATGACATATCTGATAAAGAATTAGTATCCAAAATCTATAAAGAACTTATCAAACTCAACACCCAAGAAAACAAGTAATCCAGTTAAGAAATGGGCAGAAGACATGAACAGACATTTCTTAAAAGACATCCAAATGGCTAATAGACACATGAAAAAATGCTCCACATCATTAGCCATCAGGGAAATTCAAATCAAAACCACAAGGAGATACCACCTTACACCAGTTAGAATAGCTAAAATTAACAAGACAGGGAACAACAAATGTTGGCAGGGATGCAGAGAAAGGGGAACCCTCCTACACTGTTGGCGGGAATATAAGCTGGTGCAGCCACTCTGGAAAACAGTATGCAGGTTCCTTAAGACATTAAAAATAGAGCTACCCTATGATCCAGCAATTGCGCTACTAGATATTTACCCCAAAGATACAGATGTAGTGAAAAGAGGAGGCACATGCCCCTCAATGTTCATAGCAGCAATGTTCACAATAGCCAAACTGTGGAAGAAGCCGAGATGCCCTTCAACAGATGAATGGATAAAGAAGATGTGGTCCATATATACAATGGAATATTACTCAGCCATCAGAAAGGATGAATACCTACCATTTGCACTGACACTGATAGAAGTAGAGGGTGTTTTTAGAGGGTGTTATGCTAAGCGGAATAAGCCAGTCAGAGAAAGACAAATACCATATGATTTCACGTGTACATGGGATCTAAACAACCAACCAACCAACCAACCAAAAGAAACAGACTCTTAAATACAGAGAACTGGTGGTTGCCAGAGACGGGGAGGGTCAGGGATGGACAGGAATAGGTGCAAACCTCCACTTGTAAAATAGGTTAAGTCACAAGGACAAACAGGGCAGCATAGGGAACACAGCTAATAACACTGTCATGACACTGTGTGACTATTCTTAGTGGGGAGCATTGAGTTATGTAGACAAATGTCAAATCATGGTGTTGTACACCTGCCACTAATAGAATACTGCATGCCCACTACACTTCAATTAAAGGTTTTGAAAAATAAAAGATGAACCAATAGAAATGTATCAGCAGAGAGAAGCAGTGACGATCTAATCTAATGCAGCTGAAGAAATGCCCGTCAAAACAAGCCTCTTATGTACAAAGGAGCTTCGGCGGCAGCATTCTACACCCTTCATGCTGCTGGTAAGTGGTTCCGTGTCCCTTACTCCCTGGCCAGGAAGGGACAGGACTGGAGCACACTCTGGGAGGTCCTGAGACCCTCCGTAGGACTTACCCTCTCCTTCATGCGGGAGACGATGAACCGCAAGTATGTGCTCATCTCCTGTTTGTTTGTGTTTTTCTTCTTGATGCTCTGTTAAAAATAGAAAAGGCCAGATATAAAATGTGATTATTTACAGGTCTGTATTCATGTAAAAGACTTTTATACATAAAAGATTACAGTATGCAAAGACTATCAAAAGATGCACTATTTCCAACGTATTTGATACAAAGAAATCTTTGAAACGTGCATAGCATTTAATGTGACAATAAAATGGAAGTTGTTGTATTTGACATAATACCTTACAGAATTATGCATTTTTTCTTGATATTCAGAACTTCAACCATTTTCAGATAAAACAAATGATGACATAATAATGACATGATGTAGAATCACTTGTTCTACCAAAAAAAAAAAAAAGTTGTCCAAAACCCTTTAGGGAACATTTTAAATTAGTAATATTGAAGGGTAAATTTCAACATACATTATTCTTCATTTAAAAGGTTACTGAAGTCCATGTCATCTACGAATTCTACAGTACAGCTGCACACCTGCTTATCTGTTTTCAAGGGTTATGGAGTCTGTGCAGTTAAGAACTCCAGTTTCTATCAGCCTGACCTAAAGAGCTAATTAAGTTTTTCAATTTATGTCTCAGAAAATCTAAATTCACGTGAAGAGAAAAAGACAGGATTCTCCCTTTCACGTCTTTCCTAGACAGCGAGCAAACAAAGATGAATGTCCCATTTCCTCTGTCGAGGCTGAGGCCTCCCAGCAGACCCCTACCCTACAGAGGCAGCACCTCACACGACTGACTAGCTGTGGCCAAGACGTCCCGAGCCTTCACCCCCTTGGGCCCCCAGAGGACGGGCCTCTGCCCACTGGAGTCACTGCTCCCAAAGAGCTGTACGTGCAGGAAGTCATCCTACTATGGTCACAGACTGGAGGAAGGAGCAAACATTTCTCAGGTAACTAAGAATTCTTTGCTGTGGCGTGAATGAACTGATCACCCCCCCACACACGACGTTATCTGAATGGAAAATGGACAAACACGTTCTTTCCTGGAGATGTGGTCCCTTCCCAGGGTGCCTGGCTGGCTCAGTCGGAAGAGCATGCAACTCTTGATCTTGAGGTCGTGAGTTTGAGCCCCATGATGCGTGCAGAGATGACTTAAAATAAAATTTAGAAAAATAATAAAAAATAACCCTGGCCCCTTCTTCCCACTTCTCACCTGGACTCTGACACAATTACTGCTTCTGTTGTGCTCGACTAATGTATGACCTGGGCACACAGCTTTTTTTTTTTTTTTTGAAGATTTTATTTATTTATTTGACAGAGAGAGACACAGCAAGAGAGGGAACATAAGCAAGGGGAGTGGGGGAGGGAAAAGCAGGCTTCCCGCCGAGCAGGGAGCCCGATGTGGGACTCGATCCCAGGACCCTGGGATCATGACCTGAGCCGAAGGCAGACGCTTAACGACTGAGCCACCCAGGCGCCGCTGTGCACACAGCTTCTAAGTGATACCAGTAACAGAGCAGTTTTCAAGCCTGTCCATACCCAGAGACACTGGTGAACTTCTGGGAAACGCAGCTGGGCTTCAACCAGCGAGCACACGAGCTGAGATTTCTGAGGGAAGGTCCCTGTGCTCTGTATCTCTTTGTTCACTCATGCATCCGCTCGTTCCTCAGTTGGCTGGGACACGTGGCCAAGACCAAGCACCCTGGTGCAGGTGTGGAGCTTACCACGTGAGGACCTTTCCTGGACTCCAGGTTGAGAGTCTTTGGCGGGGGTGGGGGGCGGGGGGGCACAACTCTGGTGTAGCTTGTGGACCCTCATTTTTCACAAGACCCACAGCCACACGTGGGAACTACAGCGGCTCCCTCCCGAAACCCAGCACCACTGAGAAGGACACTTGTGCATCTGCATGCACACGGGGAGTGTGCACGGGACTCTCGGGGTCAGCTATTCCTGATTTGGGGCAAACGTTCTTGCAACATGGACATCCTGCCATGCACTGCTCTCTACATAAATGAGCACCTTGACGGACTGTTGGAATCGGGGAAGAGAAGGGGTTAAAGGCCAAGAAGGCTGCAGTTTTTTTCACCCCTTGGGAAACTTATATTCTCGTAAAAAGAGAGAATAAAAACAAAAGCTTCCAGCTCCATGCTCTATCACGTTAACTCCAAAATATTTTGGATGTGCTACTAAAACTGCTGATCCCAAATATCAGTCTGATCATTAAATCACAAATCTGTGTAAATTCAAATAAAACATCAACCTCTATCAGGTTACAAGTCTTGTAAAACCAACCCAACAGGGTTAGGGTTGTTTTAACAGGTGACATACAATTTACGGGAACTAGACAACCAACACTTCACGTAACAAAGCATAATTTCAGTGCTCACTACGTATTATTCCAGACCTTCCCTCAAGGAAGCAGAGCGGGAATACTCTCGCCTCTGGGTCTCCCTTTAAATACCTGCAGCTCAACCCGGGGCGCCCTTAAAGAGAGGGGTGTGGAGTGGGGACTCCGGGACAACTGCCCTCTCCCAGCGACTGGGGATTCCACATTTGTGCAGGAAGATGGTTTTCCCTCTCTGTGCTCTCAACATCAGCCTACGAAGTACTTCACTCTTTGTCAGAATCTAACCCCTTTTGTTTGTTTGTTTAAAGACTTAGAAAATAAATCAATTCAAAATCTGGTGACAAACATGGATCCTCCTGCAGGTGTCTGGGACAGCACAGGGTTCTGTGCCTGGACCTTCCTTGGCTGCCCTAGGCACTCCCAGGGGGTGGCAGGTGCCTGCTTCCCACACCTGCAGGCCGTGGGCCCCGCTGGGGGAGCTCACACCAACAAGAGACCCTGAACACATGTGGCCTCTCCCTACAGTTCCTCAAGACCAAACGTTTGCCATAAGGTGCTCCCACACTTGCTAACCTTATGGGCTTGCTTTCTGACACTTTCCTGTTACAATTTAGAGATTTAGTATTTCACTGAAAAAATGAATGAAGCATTGCAGCCTCTGGTCAGGGCGGCACCGTGAGACTCGGGATTTCCTAGGTGACATCCACACACTGTTTCAATTGTGCCTGTCAGCCAAACCAAGACACTGAAAGTGGCTTGAGAAAAAGCCACTTGAACAGAAATTAAATGCTATTCTGTTTATAACATAAAGAAGCAGATTGCTCTTAACAGCAAGGTCAGAAAAACAAAAATAAAGCTTTTAAATATCTGCAGGCTATTTCAGACCCAATTTTTTCTCAGGCTTTGAAGACCTGTATGCATTGTCTACTTGCAGGACGCAAGACCTCTCAGGAAAGGCCTCTCTGCGACCGTGTGCGGCTCAGATACAGCCCAGTGAGTTCTGGTAACTGTTCCCATCACCTGGCAGCATAGGGATAATTTTGGTCAATGTCTACAAATAATTGGGAGAGCCTCTGCATCACATGGCCAAAGTTGTTGTAACCATTTTCAAAGGACAATAATCACACGGCTGAAGGTGTGTTACAAATGTGAGACTAAAGTAAGATGCTGTCAAACATACGACAGATGCCCAAGGGGCTGCTTTCCTTATGGGGAAAAATAATAGAAAATCTTAAACATCTTCTTGATTAAGGGATTTTTCCCACCGTCACCAACAACTGCTGGGTCTGAGCAAACTGAATGAGGCTAGGTGGATGACACAGAGAAAATATGAATCAGGTAATTCAGCCGCACTCAGGACCTTACTGTGGTTTTGGCTGAAAGAAGGTATGAGTAACCTTTGATGCCCAGCTGATTACTGACAGGGATGCCCAAGCACCATGACAGGAATAAACACTCAGGACTGAGTGGCCTGGAATTTTCAATGTTCCTTAGAGACCCAGCTTTTTCAGCTGCAGAAATGTATTTTAGCAAAAAATGAGCTTGTGGAAACAGCATCCCAGCATACCTAGTACCCAATGAAACAAGTGTGCGATCAGAGGTCCAGGAGTCTTCTCCATAGATCCCAGATCTGTGCTGCTAGAGTTGACCAAATCCATGTCCCCCAGTCTGTGATTACACAAAAGGGCGTCAGACTCTCCTGGGGATCCCCAATATCCAGGGAATTCTTCCTGCCACAGGGATAGAGCGGCAGTCGACAAACCTCGGTGAAGGGCCAGATGCTAAATATTTTAGGCTCTGAGGACACAAGGTAGATGCCTGCACCACTCAACTCTCCTACTGAACTGAAAAGCAGTCACAGGTTAGCACGTACAGCGCACAAGCATGGCTGTGTTCTTGCAACATTTTGGGATGCTGAAATCTGAACTTCTTACGATTTTCACATGTCACAAAATACTATTCCTCTCCTTGATTTTTCTTCAACCATTTGAAAACGCAAAACCCATTCTAAACTCGTGAACAGGATGCAAGCTGACGGGCCTGACTTGGCCCATGGGCCAGAGTTTGCCAACCCCTGGAACAGACTCTGTGTTCTGTGAAAACAGGGACCGCAAGGGTCCAGCTCAGCCCGCTCTTCGCCAGGGCCTTGTCCAGTATGTGGCAACACAGTAAGTGCTCAATAAATACTAGCGGAAGAACTGCTAGCAGTCATCACTGGCTTCGCTGCCGACTAGAGAAAATATTCCATACAGCTGAACTCAACCACAGGAAATCCTTCCAAGTGTGAAACAGTTGTTCAGAAGCCAGCTGGTTAGCATACTCTGGCCACTCTCTGCTGCTTTTTTCAATTGTGGCGTGTAAACCGCTTCAGTCCCAGCTGACACCTAAATAGCACCTTGGCCTCCAAGCATCAAGGCTCCTGTCAATGTTTGTGAGCCCACAGACGTCTAAGTCACCGGCTGGAAAGTCCTGGGCCCCAAGGCTGTGTTCTCAACAACACCCAGGCGACTGTGGTGCAAGGGGCCTCGAGTGTTGCTGCAGGAAGAACCACATCTGCCTATAAATTACCTACGGTACTTGAGGAATCAGGAAGCTCCAAGCTCTCCTCAATAACTATCTGTAATCACACAACAGAAAAGACTCATGATGAATGTTATCTGCACACAAACTGCCCGTGCTGTCATGCAACCAGCAGCTCTACAGTATCCTGCGTAGCCACGGGTAATGATGGAGTATGAAGAGTCACCATTTATAGGAAACCCTGGTATGAGACTTGCACAGCAGAGCTGGCCCAGGGCAAGGGGCTTGAAGTCCAGCCACTTCTCCTTCTGCACCACGGAAGCCCCGGAGCCCCTTAATGACAATCACTTACTAGGATAATTTTCTAAAAATATACCTGTGTTCAGTCTTTTTCACCCCCCTTCCCGGTACCAACACCCTGACGTTACCTCTCCTCTGCACGACTGAAGGGCAGAGCACCACATCTACCGACAGTGTGACTGGGCAAAAACGCAGCTTACCCACGTATGCTTGTGCAATACACCGCATTTAACCACATGGGTCCCCCGTGGCTCCATCCTAAATCCCACAGCCATGTGCACTTGGCTTTCTGGTAACAGCTTTTTTTTTTTTTTTTTTTTTTTAAATACTTAAGTTAAAGGAATTTCAATTTAAGTTTTAAAAAACCTCCCTTAAGCGGTCACGGTTATGACTTCTTAGTCACAGGTAAATGTTGGAGTTCGGAGGGCAATTCAGGAGGGTTCTTGGAAGCATGTTGACAAACACAACTTGGTCACAAGCTACTCCCCAGCTGGGAAGTGGGTCCAAAATCACCAGTGCAGGGTTTCCAGACTTCTCATCCCGATTCACAAACAGCATGGAATGGTACTCCCGCTGTATCTGTATTAATGTTTACGAAGTCAACTCCTTCCTATCTGACTGAGGTCGACGAGTTTTGCCTAAGTTCAGATGATACAATCGGCATGTAGCATCCAGTCTATCAAAGCACAGGCTCAGATTAATTCCACACAAAGTGACTAGTACGGTCAGGAGTGGCAGTGTTTCTACATCCACTACATCCATGTACTCACAAAGACATTGCTAAAGTACCGGCTAGGGGTGCCCAGGGGGTTCAGCTGGGGAAGCGTCTGCCTTCGGCTCAGGTCGTGATCCTGGGGTCCTGGGATCGAGCCCTGCATCGGGCTCCCTGCTCAGCAGGAAGCCTGCTTCTCCCTCTGCCTCTGCCCCTCCCCCTGCTCATTCTCTCTCTCTCTCTCTCTCTCAAATAAATAAATACAATTAAAAAAAAATAAAGTACTAACTAGAGAGAGGGGGGTGCTGTGCACATCAGGAAGTTTATCCTTCAACATCAAACGCCCTGTGGGGGCCTCTGGGCTCCTCTGTGCATTACAAAGATTGGGGGATAGGAAAGGGATATTCAGGAAATTTCCTGGGACACAGGTCCTGTGTCGACCCGTTCCTTCCCCCTTCTATACAACACTAAAGAACGAGATCTGAAACACAGAGGCCACGGGTATCCTCGGTGGGATATGCCTCTCCATTCTCTTCTGAAAATAAGTTACAAGTCTCTGTTTTCAGTCGGGGAACGAGTATCTCTTATTCTCTGCTTCATGAAGCAGTCAGCCACAGAAATACTATCTGCCTCCCTCTCCACGCCCCCCCAGACATTTGCAGAGACAATAGAAGGAAACTGTGCCTACTCTATAAGTATTTTAAGTTCATCAATACTGGAAACACATATGAGCATTTATGTATCTAGATTAAGTTGGAATCATCCTGATGTAGAAACCAGCTCAACTATTATCTCTTAATCTCTCAGAGTAAAAAGTAAAGGTTTGGTTTAATTAAAATTAACTTATTCAGCAAAAGATACATCAGGAAGAACAAATATACCACCACTCAAAACACTTCACACCCATATCCAAACTTTCTGGCCATAATGTTTTTAAATTCATCATGGAAAGACAATGTAGAAAATGTATGGTTTTCTTTCTTGTTTGGGTCCAGGTCAGATGCTATATCCAATTTTAAAAACCCTTTGGCTTTAGTAATGTTCCCATCACATTTTCCTATAGTCAAGCCTGTGATGAATAGCTCAACAGCCTCATAAAGGACTTGGTTCAAAGATCTTTTAAAAAGTAATTTTCTATTTTTTGTTGGTATAAAAATGATATGATCCAGTTGGCTTTAAAAACCGTAAAAAAATATTTGGCTCATGTTCATTTTGTATTTTTTAATATTGATTGTCTACCATACAACAAACAAAAACAAAAAGCTTCTACTTCTCTCCATTCCAGATTTGTTAATATGGTTGAAAACCTGACTCACCTATGTTCAGGGTGAAAATATTCACAAATTTCCCACATTAACCGAGAGAAACAGACCAGAAAGCAAGGGCAGTTACAGTCTCGTAGTCGACACACCATGAGGAGTACGTGTTTTCAAAGTATTTTCATTTAGCATTTTGTTCTATTTCATTCTGAACTTTAAATGAGTGACCTGCCTACTTTGGGAATTAAAAAAAAAACTGTACTCCCAACACTCCAAAAAGAATGAAAAATGGGTTCAGAAGTAAATTTCTATCTCCAGTTTCAAGAAATAGCTTTCATCATGGTTTTTTCTTTAGCCACCTCAGCAAGCACAAGTCCCACACTGCAAGTGACTCCAACTTGGCTCCCCCAGAACTCAGCAACACCCACACGTTGGGGCCAACCTATCAAACTCCAGGTGGCGCCTCATGGCCACTGAGTCCCGGTTTAGTTTTAGTTAAAGCAGTGAAATGCCTTCATTTTCATTATCTGCCAAATAGAAATCTGGGTCGTGGGCCTCATAAGGTCTGCTCAAGGGCCCAGTGATCCCACGGGGCAGCAGAGAGAGATACCCTGCACCCCCACAGAGAGGTCTGCCTGGCAGCACGCAGCAAGCTCAGCAGTAATCCAGGGACCTTAGAACACATTACTTTGCCCACACATTACAGAGCATTCGAAAAGTTATCAAACATTATCCTGACGTTTACCAGCTGGAGCACAGCAGAAAGCACGCAGTGCATGCACACACATGGACATCTGCATGCGTGGGAAAGCACACGCCTGCACATACATGCACACAGGCATGCACTGCATGTTTGCACACATGCAACAGGCACGTGCACACATACACACATGTGCACATACAAGACAGATGCACAAAGAAACCCCTGGTCCCACATCCATGCGCACACCACACACACACACACACACACACCATGCAGGGACACAAACGCACATGTGCAGGCCTGCCTTCAATGACCAAAGCATCAAAAGATAAGGTGACTTTGTGATTTGGAAACTATGTAAAAAATGAAGCAACACTGAAATGAGACATCCATTTGTATCCTATCACACTGGTGACAGAAAACTGGAAAACACTCATGTTGGTATAAACAGGTGTAATCTTGGGGCGCCTGGGTGGCTCAGTCGGTTAAGCGTCTGCCTTCGGCTCAGGTCATGATCCCAGGGTCCTGGGATCGAGCCCCGCATCGGGCTCCCTGCTCAGCGGGGAGCCTGCTTCTCCCTCTCCCTCTGCCTGCCTCTCTGCGTACTTGTTCTCTCTCTCTGTCAAATAAATAAATAAAATCTTTAAAAAAAAAAAAAAAAAAACAGGTGTAATCTTCTGGAGGGCAATTTGGTGATTTTTATCATAAATTAAAATGTGCCCATCCTTTAAATTATGAATTCCACTTCAATAAATTTATTCTGTGAAAGTGATCAGACAGAATTACATAAATACCTATTGTTTATAAGCGATTGACTATACTGTGTTTTAAAGATGTATCTTCTAGGCACATAAGATCTTAAAAGCTACCTTCACTTAAAAGTTATGATTTTTCTCATTTTTGTCCTGAAAAATTCATGGCTATTTCAGGAATATAAAATCCAAACACACTCGACTATAACAAATTACAAACTTCATTTGCATACAGAAATAAATTATAGCGAGAAGACTGTTCATGAGAGCGTGAGTGTAGCACGGTTCTGGGCATGGGGGGACGTGGCCCCTGACAGGTAAGTTTCAGGCCGATACTGCTGGTCAGACAGGACAGTGGGGACGATGGAAATGTGCATCAGTAGGGAATAACCTAGGGCTCACCCTACTAAACATACCTGGGACAGTGCTGAATAGATGCACACTGGCTACATTCAGTCACGTATGTGAAGTTACACAGTCACAGGACAAAGGGAGGGCATGTGCACACATGCGTGTGCTCATGCACACAGAGAGAGGCCTGTGAGGACATCCACCTGCTGTGCCCTAGCATTTCTGGAAATGTCATTTTTTCTTTATCCTCCTCTAAATTACTTGAATTTTTTATAGATAACTATGAAAGAAGTAATTTTAAATCCCCCCCCTTTTTTTAATGAATGAGAGTTCCCTGTAAGAGTGTAAAACAGTATGTTACTAGAATTTTTTCAAAGCAAAATGTTAACCTGACATTCAGAGGCTACTTTTCAAGAATAATCTACCCTGTCTGTACAGTTTAGTTTTTAGAAAGACAGATATTCCAAAGAAATATCCTCAGGGTTGTGAGATCCTTGAGATTTACTATGAATGCTAATATAATTATTTTAAATACAGAAAACTTTCTATCACTGCCTTCTTAAAATATCTGGAAATAGATACAGGAGATAAAGCTGCTTGAACAGCTAACTGCTGGCTGAGACCAATTCTCAGTGACATTTTCAATGCTTTCATTTTACACAGAAACAAAAGTCTTCTGATCGCTATAAGATACTAGAAATATTCAAGTTTAGATAGTAATGGATGGCTTCCACCTACTCTTTCAACCTGCACTGAAATTTGGCTCTGGGCATCTTATCTTCAAAATTCCTCATGAGTGTGTCTAGTTAATCTGTACTCTTTCCAAACACTAATGGAAAAGGAGACTGGGGAGTGATATTCTGATCTGCAACCACATTCTTCGTCACAGTCTCTACACTTTCTGCTCATTAAGTGCAAGAACATTTAAATCTGCTCGGTTACTTTCATATTAGATCACAAAAATTGTTTTACTTGAAGTTTTGACACTATTTAAAAACACAAATCAACCACAAGCCTTTCCTTAAAGATACTTGAAATCCCCTTAGAATGTCAAGGTTATTATGACCCCTTCTCCCAGGAAAGGAACTGTTAGCACGTATCTTTTTCTTGAATGTAACAATTAACAATAGAATAGATCCTACACAGAAATAAGTATTTCTTTAGATGTTTTAAAGCTCAAAATAAAACTCACCATCCCCAACCCAACATAGTTTTTTTGAGCCTCCCCAGAGTTTCTCCCAGTCTATGAAACCACTGTGGGGTCACGAGTGTTTACTGACTCAGCATCCCTGCCACAAGCTTAACCCTCTCACAACATGGGCAAGTACAAACTGACAAAGATGAAAGGAAAATCAAAGGATAGAAAGAAAGATGGGGTACACTGAGTGCCACTTTGGCTACCAGGTTTCTGTGTGGTCCAGTGACTCTCTGAAATTTAACAAAAACCATCTGGTCCGTCAAAGCAGAGCAAACACACGTGGAAAATGGGACCTGACAACTTGACAGTGAATTCCTACAAAAGCAGCATTAGACATTTTCTTCAAAGGTATAATTGTTCAATTTCCACTCAGGAATATAAAACAGCCACAATAAAGTTTAACCCATCTTCAAAAATCCCAGTGTTTTTGCTCAGTCTGTACTATGAAATCTGTGGCCGTAAAGACACTGGGGCATCAGGAATTGTACTTCCTGAAGGCCAGAGTCCCTCCTATCTGATCAGCAACCCACCTCTTTTGTATTTTTACTACCTTAATGCTCTTGTTCTTAAGATCTCATTAATACCTTACTTCAAGTGTTAACTATTACCAGAAAACAGATATTTGCTTTTAAAGACGTTAAGCGTCTGCCTTTCGGCTCAGGTCATGATCCCAGGTCCTGGGATCGAGCCCCACATCAGGCTCCCTGCTCGGCAGGAAGCCTGCTTCTCCCTCTCCCACTCCCCCTGCTTGTGTTTCCCTCTCTTGCTGTGTCTCTCTCTGTCAAATAAATAAATAAAATCTTTTAAAAAAATAAAATGCACAATCCAAATCCATAAAAATAAAGTATGAATATTAGTGCAGTTTCCACACCCCCAGTTAAGCTAATTTCATGGAGACATCACAAATTCTTGCAGACACCAAAGAGGACGTCTACAGCTTGAGGCTTGATACTGATACATGCAGATTCAGGGATTTATCAATGACCTAGCATTTAGGCATTTGATAATGAATCATCATTACACACCATATTTATAATGCCACCCTAATGATCTCTTGTCTACCAAGTATGTAGTGTAGTACTGGTGAGATTAAGTATACCAAGGTAATATACTGAGTGTGTACACCAGTGCTGGTGAGATGAAGTATACTGAGGTAACACCCTGAGCATGTACGTAACGCTGGTGAGGTGAAGTATACTGAGCCTGTACAGGGATGCTGGTGAGGTGAAGTATACTGAGGTAACACACTGGGCGTGGACAGTGGT
>NW_023270453.1:20946957-21011455 GCF_011800145.1 Mirounga leonina
ATATTGAGGTAACACACTGAGCACGTACAGTAATGCTGGTGAGGTGAAGTATACTGAGCCTGTACAGGGATGCTGGTGAGGTGACGTATACCAAGGTAACACACTGAGCGTGTACAGTGGTGCTGGTGAGGTGAAGTATACTGAGCCTGTACAGGGATGCTGGTGAGGTGACATATACCGAGGTAACACACTGAGCACGTACAGTAATGCTGGTGAGGTGACATATACTGAGCTAACACACTGGGCGTGGACAGTGGTGCTGGTGAGGTGACGTATACCGAGGTAACACACTGAGCCTGAACACTAATGCTGGTGAGATGAGGTATACCGGAGTAATACACTGTGCATGTATAGGGTGCTGGTGAGATGAAGTATACTAAGAAAATACAAAGTCAAAGTTACTAAGACAGTACTAGAAGCTCATCATGCTGGCAGGAAATTCAGGACCAATACTGAAGAAGGGAAAAATTATTAAGATACAACTTTTTTACATTATAAATGAATATTTAACTCAAGTAATACAAAGTATATTCAGAAACTGAACCCATGAGTAATCCGGGCAACTGGCATGGTTCCAAATACGATCATAGCAATTACAAATACAAAACAATAGAGGTTGCAACAAAATAACCCCTTACTAATCACCGTCAACGCCACATGCGGCGACATATTATGCAGGTGTCACACATCACTTGTACGCACACACACCACGTTCTACATCCAACAAGCACAGCCAGGTATACTTTTCACTAGGGAAATAACAGGAATGAAAATAATTGTGGAAAGTCCCTATTTTTCCTACGAGACTGTTTCATTTTGCTTTAAGTAATTAGAATGCTTTATATACAACGGTCCCATCCCTCCACCCTCCAAATAAAATACAAGCAAGGAATAAACTAACCCATGATATGACAAAAAATAAAGGCGACATTACATGGATATAAAATGGGAAGTAGATACAAAATGTTTCCAACAATGTGCCTTTTGCTGGCTTGTGTTTCCTGAGTGGCGAGGACAGATTGAACCGAACCTGGTGTGGGAGACTATTCCTTGATTTCCAAAGGCTAGCCATGACAGGAGTCACACAATCCAGAGGCAAGTGTAACATAAGGGAAGAAAGTGTATTTTTATGTGACTGGAACTTTCTACAATCCATACCCTGAATATGTCAGGTGTTCTGGGGGTATGCACTGACCAGTGCTGTGTTCATTCACCATCATTTCAGCAGATAACCCCCACCCTCCAGTCCATCATCCATTCACCTGGCACGCCCACCTGGGGTATCTTGCACAGCTATTATCAGTGAATTCCAACCCTCTGACCAGCACATGAAAGCTCATAGGTACTCACCCTGCATACTGGGCACTGCCAGTGACTACTGCTGTCTCTAAGCCTGTACTCATCAGACAAACACTTGGAATGATACACACGAAAACACAGGTCACATATCAACACCTCTCCAGGCAAATGGCATTCAAAACAATACCAGTCATGATTTTCTGTTTCCCAGTCCTACAAAAAATACAAAATAATTTCGTATGACATTTTGTCAATATCTGCAATAACTAAGAACAAAATTGAAACTAAAGTCTATCAGAAGTTAGGCATTAAAAACAATTTTAGACATTTACTGTGTTAAAACAAGAGGGAAAAATACCTAGAAATTTGCTTCTTTATAGAGTTTCTTTCCTAAACAATATTAATACTCAGAATATTTTAAGGTGATCTGATAGTAAAACCAGCCCAAATGAAGTAAGTCCAGAGCCAATCCCAGTTCTAACATTATCTTTCATTTTTTATATAATCTATGGAATAATTTCTTTAGTAAACTGAATACCCCAAACCAGTACCTACAGCTTAGTATTTCAAATAAACCAACCTCTGTTTTGTTCTGCATCTTAACAAAATATAGTAAGTACTTAGCACACTGTGGGAACAGAGAGAATAGTAGTAAATGGTGATGCTCACTATTCTTATCTTCTCATCCATGGTATTGGATGCTTTATTGAAAATAACATTAATCAGAATGTCCATGTTCTGACAGTTGTCAAATTTTCAGGGTCTGTTGAATTTGGAAAAATAAATTGAAAATGTGAAACTAAAGGTTTAATCACATTCTCCAAAGGACATTACCATAAAGAAACAAAAAAGGAAGTAGGCTTCTTTTCTTATTGGGACTATCCCCGGAAACGAACGAGCGCAAGGGCGGGTACTCTTGCACATTTTCTGTTACACTCTGTGTGTGAACAGCCAACGCCATTTAACTAGAAACAGGAAGATGTTACAAGTTGTCCTAATTTAGAACTAATTCATTAATTCATTCCTCATAAATATCACTCTTAGCTTTTATCAAAAAATACCTGTGTTAAGAGTGATGGATTAACTCTCAACCTTCCTCTGTTGATGTGGTTAATAAATGAACAAGGGTGGAGCCCACACGTAGTGCAATCCAAGCCACTTTCAATGGGGACCCTGAAATTCCAGGCTTAAGCTCCACCATCATTTTTCTTTTCATAAATCACTGCCTACAGTCTGCTTCTGGGGTTGGGCAGCTTTCTTGTTTTCTCTTAGGTCAGTAACTGCCCCAACCCACGGGCTTCAGCGTGGGACTTGTCTAGGAAGCAGTGGTTCCTTTGGCACCAAAGGTCCACACTTATCACAATCACTGCTTGACCTCACAAAGGGCCTACCACCCACTCCTTCAAAAGAGAAGTTTCCCAAGTTCATGTCTTCCTACCCATATTCAGAGTCATGGCTAGAGTACATTACCAAATTCTGCAAAAATGTAAATTTTTGGTTTGCTTTTTATTTAAAAAGTGGCCTTTATCAACCAAAGTAATAAAAAAGCATGACCATTTCTGGTTATTTGCTGCAGATTTGCTGCAAACTTATTTTGGTAGAGGGATTTCAGTCAGACTACTTAAAAAAATCATAAGATATTGCTCCGACATTTGACCCTAATTTGCACATGGTAGAAGAAATGTAGCTCACCAAGCTGGACACAACACGTGCGTGTGGGCCCTGGCTGTGACAACGGTCGTTGGGGGTGCCCGTCTCACAGGGCTCAGGTGGGAAGCTGCACGTAAGCTATTACAAGTTTTGTCTCATAAATTGTCGATAAATTAGGTTTCAGCAAGGACAACACACTTTGGTCTATTTTCAATTAACAGAAGAACTCTTTCCCAGTTTGAAACAAAGTCTTTCAGAATATTTTCTTCATAGCTGTTCAGAAACATCTTAAAGGATTTCGATGGCTTTTATTTGACTTTTTATGAACAAAAGAAACCATCCTTCATCATTTGCATTTTTTTACATTAATTCATCTTCCTGTAATTCTCAAAATGGGAACTGGATCACCAAGACAAGGCACACAGCTCAGGTCTCCCAAGTGCTTCCTGCCTTCTGACCCATCCCACCATGACACAAAGAGGAAACTGGATCTCTCTTCACCAAAGTGTGTAATCCTAGACCTAGTTTTTCACAACTGTAGGAATGAATGTATAACTCAAATCAAGTAAAAGTAGAGAAACATGTGGATACCTGTTAATGTAACAGCATGTATGTGCTGTTCATTCTTTTAAGGATAGCAGTAGCTACTCAGAACATGTAACATGCAAAAGTCAAGTTCAAAAGTTATTAGATTTTGAATCCAGGAAATGTTGTTATGGGTATAAATGATATAAGCATGTTTGTTATAGGCAGAGTTGCCTACAGTTTGTCTTTAAGTAAACACAATCCGTTGATATAGTACTTCTGAAATACTCAATGTGTGCCAAAAGGTAAGTGTGCATTTTCACTGGATTTCACCAGATGTCAGCAAACTACTCTAGACAGAGCCTGATTGACAGCATATTATGTGAAATGACACCCCAATACTTCCAGAAAGTTTTAAAAATGCAAACCTACTAGCATAAAATCCAAGACTAGAAGCAATGTAAAGACAGTATGATCTTAATGAATAACTCTAGCAAGAATAAACTAAGATAGCCTAAAAAAAAAGATGGAAATGTAATACAAAAAAAGGCAGAATTAAAAAGTAAAATAACATAGTGCAAAATCAGTTCACCTTGTTTGGGGCTGCTGTCCTGGAGAAAGGCTGCATACTGTAGGCCTTTCAAAATAAAAACAAAATAATCTTGGTCTCTCTACTACAACGTTGCTCATTATCAGGCAATACACAGAGCTAAAGGGATTTGGTACACAGTCAACTATTATTTGCTATACAACTTACATTATTTTGTAGATGATACCAATTGATAATCTATGAATGTGCTAATCATCAATGAAAAGACAGTAGCATGCAAACTCAAGACTCATTACTAGTTTAAGAGATAACTTTGACACTAACACAAAAGCTACAAATCGACAAAGAGAAAATTCAGAGAGAATTCATGTGCCATGAAACCTATAGTATGTTTGGGAAACATTTCACTGACAAATTCTGTGCCATTATAAATTTGCACAAGACCATGAATGTATGTCCTTTTGATGTGAAAGTGGCTCAAGGCTGGATTTTTTTTAAAACTTGGGAGTGATGAATGCGAACAAGGTAAACTCACTACTTGACCATGGTGTGAGGTTCACACAGGCTGTCTTCAGAACCTGGGAGAACAGAGTCCACCATCTAGAAGCAGCCTGCTGACCTACTCCGTCACCACGTACAGCATTTGCTTAAGACCCTAGAGCCACACTGGCTCAAATCCTGCCTCCAGCCTTGGGGGGCTCTGTGATCTGGGGCAGGATACTTAGCTTCTCTATGTATCATTTTCTATCTGTAAAATGAACAAAACAGTAGTGCCTCAATCAGAGGGTTTTTGTAAGGATGAAATGAGTTATGCTCAGAAAGTGCTAGCTGGTTACCGAGAGGATCTGCTGACGTACAAATGACTTGAGGACAAGTCACGTAACGACGTGGTGTTTGTAATAATACACGTGCGAGTTTCTTTTTCAGGACTTTAAGTTCCTGATGACAGCTGACACAGCATTTCTATAAGCCAGACAGAGCAAGACACACTGCTGACTGAGGGCTCGCTGGGAGAGCTGTGTCTGTAACTAGGCTTCCCAACCTGTAATCCACCCTCATTACATTCCAAAGAGATTCTAACCTTTAAAGTCTTTCCTTACTTACATGTAACGAGCAGATAAATCTTACTTTATCAAATATGTGTTTGATGTGGTATTTAACATGGATACAATGCAAAATCAGTTAGTCATTGAGAGCTAAGAATTTGATGATTAAATATCTCCAGTCATTTTAAATATTATTTTTTAAAAAAATAAAACTATTATAACACTGCTTAGTGAACTAGAATTTAGACAGAAGGAGGGAAAAAAAGGAACCACACACACACACACACACACACACACACAACCAGTCAAACAAAGCTGAATGGAATATAACAGGATAGCATGATCCAAAATGCTCTACTGAAGAGAATGGAAATTCTTTACCAAATCAAGAATAATTTCTAAGTACATTACAGTTTGAATACACATAGAACCATAGTACAATTGGTTTCTAGTTAATTAATAATCACAGACAATACTTCACTTTGTAAATAAGTGACTTTGTATATCTTTGCATCTGAGACAGGTAATGGATCTTTGGAAGAAATGTGTAGTTCTGCACATAATTAGCATAAATGTAATAAAATATATTTCACTTAAAAAAATCAATGGTATCCAGCGAGCTTGAAATTTTGCACTTAGGGTACTTACAACATATGATTGGTTAATTTATGACAACTAAACCACAAAAATGCAAAGATCTAAATTTAAACATTTCTCAGTTCAATACTTGTATTTACAAAGTGGGCCGAGACGGTCAAGCTGCTTGAATTCAGCAGCTTCTCTTCGCATTTTTTCCAGAGCAAATTAAGAGAACACTTCTTGCTGTGGCTGTATGATGGTGTGACTTCTGAAGGAAAAGACACAGATGCAATCCTCTCTCATCTAAAAGATGTGAATGTAACAAGTTTCTAGAGGTATATAAATCACAGATGCTTTTAGACTGGCCATTTTGAATGTGGAGAAACAGAGTGATGGGGAAGTGTCTAATCTTGCCCCTCTGCAAATTAAGGCCAAATCCATGTATCCCCAGGAGAACATGTGATCCCTTCAAAGAAACCACAAAATGTGTATTTTCATTAATTATGCTTCTTTAATAAGTGTTAAAACCTTAAATACATGGGAAAAAGCAAAATATAAAGAATTCTATCTTTTCACCTAGGCCTACTTGGAAAGCAGCATGAGGTCCTGCTTCTTGGCAGGAGAATGTGCTTGGACTGACGCAGGGCACGGCAGCTGGGACCTGAGCTCCTGCGTGCAGGTGTGTCTGAGTCACCAGCAGGAAGCTGACCGAGGGCTCTAAGTGACAGTGCAAGGGGTCCCGGGGCAGCTGCTCTACAAACATACTGATTCTGAAATAGCAGTAATCGGGAAAGAAGAAATGAGACCCGAGCCCAGATCTGGGAGGTGAGTAAAAATTGTACTTTCACAGCACATGTCACTGATGTGAACTTTTAAGTCAACCCTGACACTGGTAACCAAATCACTTAGTGTCAGATCAAACGTACCTGTCAAATAATAAGGCTGAGCCACAACTCTGCACCAGAAACCACGAAGAAAGCCGGAAGTCATTAAAATAGATGGTATTACAACTGTCTCAGCATCGAAACACATATTTGATGTTTTATCCGCACATGATCCCTAGCTCAAGGCTACCTGCCCTACTAGATTGCACTGAATTCTTTTATAAGACCTTCCTATCTCTAGTGAGCACCTTCTGAGTTAGAAGTTAAAGGCATGAGAAATTAACGTCTTTACTACAAAGGGAGCTACTAAATGCCAAATTCAGCCCAGCCAATGGTAACATTCTGCCCAAGAAATAGGTTTCTCAAGATGTGAGAATCACACATGGACTGAAGTAGCCCTCCATGCATATTTCTCCAGCACAAGCAGATGATGAAGCCATCTAGGAGAACATGCAAGATTGCTTTAAAAATCAAAAGAAAAAAGCCTTGATCTAACCAAACGTTGAATGGTCAGACAGCGCAAGGTTTCACTGTGCCCTGGGTCTCTTGGCCTTGACTCAGATAATTTTGAAAGCTCTGAGAACTATTTCTAGAATAATTACTTGGATCCTATGAGTGAGTACTCATGACATACAAATCTGGAAGAAAACTGTAGAAAATTTACAAGCGTGTCTCCCAGGTTCAGCAAGACTGTCATTTTTAAATTGGTTGGTACACAGATACTTTTGCTGCTTTGTTGACTAATATTTAAGCAAACCATTTAAAATTGAGAGTGGCCTCATTTTTAATAATTATGTTTTTCCTTCTGCTTTCTCAAATGGACATACTTAAAATATCACCAGGAAGATGCTTATCTACCGCCTAACTTTGTCACAGTTTCTCCCAGTGACTCACCACTTGGACAGGGCCTAGCGGTGGTTGGGATCAGAACCTCACTGTCCAGAAATCATTCCAGTCTGGCAGAAGGAACCTCAGTACAACAGAGGCCAGTCTTTGACTTATACAGGCTTCCTCTTCACAGATTATTTATAATTATATCCTGACATATTGTTAGCGTTAGGCATTTATTACATGATTGCTAGGTTTAATAAAAATAGTGTTTAAGATATGCATATCTTTTAATTGTATCAGTTTTTAAAAATCAGCATCGGGAGAAAAGGCAGCCAAGGTGGAATACAAATGTGACCCCAACAGGCTCTCCGCTCAGTGACAGTGGAGCGGCGTGAGGACCACCTTCTCCTTCCCACCACAATGGCAGTAAAGACAAGTCCAACCTCCATGCTAACACAGAGTATCTCAGGAACATACCGTGGGGACTTACCAAGGGAAATCAGCTCTTGCCCACCTCTGAGCTACAGCTACTATTTTTAGAGAATACAGAAGGAAAAGAAGAGCTTTACTACCCATTTTTCAAATGACAAAACTTCCTGAGTAAAGAATATTTTAACTTCAGGGCACCTGGGGGGCTCAGTCAGTTAAGTGTCTGCATTCAGCTCAGGTCATGATCTCAGGGTCCTGGGATCGAGTCCCGCATCGGGCTCCCTGCTCTGCGGGGAGCTTGCCTCTCCCTCTCCCTCTGCTGCTGCCCCTGCTTGTGCTCTCTCTTGCTCACTCTCTCTCTCTCAAGTAAGTAAAATCTTTTTAAAAAAAGAATATTTTAACTTCAAATTAAAGGTTTATAAAAAGGAATAAGCACAAAATTGTATGCCTTTCCTTCCCAAGACCATGTATGTCTGCTCGACTTCTTCTCTTGACAGTGAGTCAGAAAGTCAACAGACAACAAGATGAGTAACTTACATCTTTCAATTTAAGAACTCAGTGTTCAGAGAATTATATGTACCAGGTATGTAAAGTATGAAGGAGGGCCCCAGCCTCAACTTCCAGCACGTGGGGCTGGCCCACAGAACACCTCTGTGCGAGTTAGAACAGGGGCCCTCCCCTGACGCTGGCTTCACTAGGGGAGACACATGGTGCCCAACACGCGAGCGCTGCTGGCTATGGGGGATGAGTGCACGTCCGGGGTTGTGCGGGTCAGAACGGCCCCTACACAGCGGCCTGCATGCACAGACTACACGTCAGCTGTGTCCTTCTAGAGGACTCGGTGCGTGACCACGACAGCATGACAGCACTGGGAGCATGGGTTAATCCGGTCATGGGTTTGCGAGACACACACAATCTCATCACTCCATAGTTGCCCCCCAAACAAATCCAGTGTCTCGGGGAAACCTCTTTACACATCTCCTTGTGTTTGAAGATACAGGCTTAAAAGTAAAAAGACCCTGATGACAATTTTTGCTTGTGTGGTTAGTAAGAAACGTGTTTTTGCTACACTATATTATAGACATTTCTGAAGCATATTTATTTGCTGGCCAAAACTCGCTTTGAGTACATGGTTATATGCTTTATATAGATAATCTCACTTAATCCTTAAAACAATCAAGTGAAATACATAATATGCTCATATTACAGGTGAGGAATGAGGATCAGAGGTTAAGAAATTTCCTCAAGGTCACAGAACAAAATAAACACGTGGGGTGGGATGGGGAACCCTCTCTGTTAACATGTAAGACCTAACCTCTTTCTGCTACACTACACTGCTTCTGCATTTCTCGTACTTGCTTATTTTATAAACTAGGCACAATTTTCGTACACCCGGTTGCACTTGTAACATGCATACTTAGTGTAAGAAATGTTTGTAAGAACCAACCAGAATTAATAGAACCTGTACAGTGGTTGTTTGATTTACATCTAAAATTTCATCTTGAAAAAAGAAAAAAGGGATGATGCTATAAATACGTGCAGTAAGGACACGTCCATGTACAATACAGAACACAGAGTCTAACGTAACGGTGAAGGCGGGACAGCTCATTAGCTGCTCGTGGGAGTCAAACACCCACCTGAAGAGGAAGAAAAGCTTATGGGGAGGCACAACCCTAAAAAGTAAGAAGTAAAATCTCTTGCATGAAAAATGTACACGTGGTGTACAAACCAAAATCCTGTGGATTAAGCTGCACTTACTATTGGTTGATTATATGTAGACCTCAGAAATTTCCATACTAAGTCTGTAAATTTCCAAGTGTTTGGGATTAGACATTTTCTATTACCTGAATTATTTTCAGTATATAATAAGCTATCAATTATCAAACGTCTGGTGGAGACCGGTTTAGATCACCTCACATTAAAATTATTGGGACTTGGCACCCAAAGTTTCTTTACTGGCAACAAAGCTCTACTTTTCTGAGAGGAAGTGAACAGAGAAATTATTATGATAGAAACATTCTCGCTTAAGTTTTCAAGAGAAAAGTTCAAGTGCACAGATCAAATGATACCAGTGAAATTAAACATTCTTTCCTCCACGTTTTCTATTTGTGGAAAGTGTGAATTTTCTTTCCTAAAACTTTGAAGGCACAGATTAAACTTAGAAACACAGTGTTACAACTGAACAACTTCTCTAACATTTAGACCAGCTGCCCCCAGAAAACATGCAGTCAGTCTGCTGCTCTGGGACCGGACAGCAAACCTGTATGCGGTCACATCCGCCGTAGAGCCAGAAAGGGAAATACAATTCATAATTCTTGGGAAAAGTTCCCACAAAGAACCAATTTTAAAATTTTGTGTCATTTTTATGACATTGGAGAATTCATGATAAACACTCTCAAAACACCTACTTACTAAATCGATTCCTTTTAGAAACTAAAAAAAAAAAAAGCAGTATCTATTATATTTGAAACCTATCATCTTTAAATGATGTTCCTTAGCAAATATTAAGACTTTTCTAATCAAGGTATTAGAAATAGCAAAGGCCAATAAAGGTGGGAATATAAAAATATTACATACGAAACCAATGTTTACACATAAGAAACAAATGCCCAAGGTTCCAAGTAAAAGATTAAAATGTCCTCACTTAGAAGGGGAGTCAAAGTAAGAACTAGGCAAAATATAAAGAAAATGAGCTTTGTCTTTCCTGATTTCTGCTGGAGCGCCACCAAACCGGTTATGGTCACGGTCAGTGAGGATACCATCCAAGGAACCGTAGTTCCTGCAGAAGCCCTACTGACAGGTGGCCCTGGGCGCAGACGACATCAGCCCAGGATGAGAGTCTCCCATTCACTCTGTCTAGATAGCATCGACATTATCCTACATGAAACAGTCTGCACTAACATTTACTGAAGAAAACAGGAAGACCATTAGTTACATGTACAGTAAAGAGGACTTTTAGTTTTCAGATTCAAGGGAACCTAGACAGAGAAAGGAGCCTCTTTGTAGAAGTGAGTTTCCTCCTAAAGAAGGAGGAAATTACCCATCCTGCCAACGTAGGCCCTCCATGTTAATAAGAAATACTGAAGTGAAACACTAGTCAACTTCTAAAAATGAATTACTATGGGTTGTAGTTAAATAATGTTCAAAGACTTAAAGTCAGCATCTCCAAATTTATCAAATAAAATATACTTACAATCTCATCTCCTGGCAACCAGTATCCTTCCTGCTCAATACCAGCTTTTGAGCCTTTGCAGCCCACTGTTAGGGTTTCGACAATGAGACCATCTTTCACAGCCAGGCTCAGCTGACGCGTGGTCTCTTTTGGATGCATACCGTGGACTCGAGACATGTACCTGAGTACAGAGGAAAAACAAATTAAAAACCCCTTAGGACTCGACAATAAATAAATCCACAAGGGTGATTTATTTCTCCTTTGTTACTACTCGTACTTACGAGGGCCCTACCGAAGAAACAAAGTCCTGGATATTTGTCTTTTAATTATCACGCTATTTTAAAGCTTAATTCTATTTGTATATTTAGAGGAGTATTTGTTCAAAATAGTCCTTACGGAGCAAACGGAAATCACTTAACAGACTTTAGTCTAACATCCCACGCAGCTCTGGCCTCTGCAGCAACTCACACTCTCAGTCTGCAAATTCAGAATTCAGAATGTTATCATTTCCAGTCCCAAGACTTCCAAATATAAAATACCCAGACTCAAAACTTAGGAAATGACACTAAAGAACGTGTAAGAATTACATGACTGGCTGCTGACATATAAAGAAACAAGAATGTATGTTGGGATCCATTAGGCAAAAATGTGATTTTCAATGAAATATACTTTGGATTGGATCACTACACAGAATCCCTGATTTACAGTCATATGGCATTTTACTCAATTTTAAGAAAATGTACTATTTCAAACACACTCTGGACCACAGAGAATACTACTGGAGGGTCCCTTGTATTCGCCGGTTCTATGAACTCATGTTAACATGAGGGCACATTTGCTTCATTGCTTGTTTCTTAAGGACAATGTTACAGATATATTTGAATTTATGCTATTTTCCCATTCCTTCCATTCAAACCCCAACACCCTCCACCAGGAGGCTCCTGGACATCCACACACAAGGCATGGAACAAGGTGAACCAGGCCAGCCGCAGCCTCCCCAGAGAGGCGCTAGGTGTACAAGACGTAGAGGCAACGCCTACAAGATTCATCTGTCATTTCAGTATCAAAGCCTTCGCAACAACAAATGCAAGTACTCGTCATGGATCCACCTTCCAAATTCAAAGGACACATTTCAATGAAGAAAAGTAGTGAACCCCAACTGAGGACTGATGAACGTGCAGTGTGTAGCAGACAACGGTTTTCTGTTCACAAGATCACGAACTTGTCAAAGATGCTGCTCCGTCTGTCAGTGCAGGTAGCTGGAGGGTTCAGGAGGAGAGGAGGGGGTGACGATGAGCGTACCTCAGCCTTGACCAACTGACCTGCAAGCATAACCACCAGGGCCCCGGGAGAGACCTGGAGGCTGACGGACAGCCCGAGGGGAGAAGGCGGGTCGCTGGTGCAGCTTGACTCTGATGTAGAAAGTCAGGGCTAGCAGAAATCACCAAGTCCAGCGGGGGGGGGCAGGGACATGGGCCAAGGTGAACGTGTCCTAACGTCCTCACCATTCACGGGAGGGAGCCAACAGAGAAGACCTCAAGAATGAAGTATTCCATCCAAATTTATAAAGGTACCCCTCAGAACAAAAATTCAAACATTCTAAATTATCTGAACTCATAAAAAAAAAATTATGCAGTGAAACATAAAAACACCAAAAGAAACAACAGAAATGGAAAGCATATTACATATGATGACAGGACCAAAACCAACTTTGTCTGTTTAATAAGTACACATTGGCTAAACTCCACAGTACAAAAAAGACAGACTGGGGCGCCTGGGTGGCTCAGTTCGTTAAGCGACTGCCTTCGGTTCAGGTCATGATCCTAGAGTCCCAGGATCAAGTCCCGCATCGGGCTCCCTGCTCAGCAGGGAGTCTGCTTCTCCCTCTGACCCTCCCCCCTCTCATGTGCTCTCTCTCTCTTTCTCTCTCTCAAATAAATAAATAAATAAAATCTTTAAAAAAAAAAAAGACAGACTGAATCACAACACCAAAAACACAGTCTACATGACACACTTCTAAAGTGACTCAGAAAAACGAGGCAAGAACGGGCACAGGCACATCAGAAATGCAATCCAAACGAAGCAGAGACCAGCACGGCAACCAACAGGATTTGGAATCTAGGATAAGAATTGTTGGCTCAGTCGGTTGGGCGTCTGCCTTCGGCTCAGGTCATGATCCTGGGGTCCTGGGATCGAGCCCCGTGTCGGGCTCCCTGCTCGGCGGGGGGCCTGCTTCTCCCTCTCCCACTCCCCCTGCTTGTGTTCCCTCTCTCACTGTGTCTCTCTCTGTCAAATAAATAAAATCTTAGGGCGCCTGGGTGGCTCAGTTGGTTAAGCAACTGCCTTCGGCTCAGGTCATGATCCTGGAGTCCCTGGATCGAGTCCCGCATCAGGCTCCCTGCTCGGCGGGGAGTCTGCTTCTCTCTCTGACCCTAACCCCTCTCATGTACTCTCTCTCATTCTCGCTCTCTCAAATAAATAAATAAATCTTTTAAAATAAATAAATAAATAAATAAATAAAATCTTAAAAAAAAAAGAGAAAAACAGGGCATAGGTTGTAGCAAAGACTGTAAGAAATAAAGGAAATATTGACAGGAATACAGAATTATGAGACTTCACCTCTCTCCATGCACAAAAACATCCAGCAGACAAAAACTAGGTATTCATACAGAAGACCTAGTTAACAAGGCAGATCTAGTTCAATTTATTCTCAAACCCAAAACATACCTTCAGCAGGTCAAAGGAAAATTCATTAAAGTTGAGCATAAAACTAGACACAAAAACAGCCTTATTTTATTTAAGATTTTATTTATTTGTTTATTTGATAGAGAGTGTGTGTGTGTGTGCGCGCGTGCGCACAGGGGCAGGAGTAGAGGGAGAGGGAGAAGCAGACTCTGCTGAGCACGGAACCTGACGAGGGGTTCGATCCCACGACCCTGAGATCATGACCTGAGCTGAAACCAAGAGTCCGATGCTTCACCAACTGAGCCCAGGTGCCCCCCAAACAACTTTATTTTAGATTCCAAAAGGGCAGACACTTGCTCCTTGCAGTGAAAGTAAACCATGTATTAATAACAGAACTGTAAAACTCTCATAAACCAGTGAATCAAAAAGGTTATCTAAAAACTGCAAAAAAAAAAAAAAAAAATCTAAGCACAGTAACTAAAAAGCTAAAGCAGAGCCAGTTAAAAAATAAAAACCGAAAACTAATATTAGTCCAAGAGCCCCTTAAGGGAAAAACAGAGACATCACTAGCTAATTGAATCAACAGTGAAGACACAAAGCACAGAAACATATAAACTAAGAAATGTCTACAGAGCCAGTGCCAAATGTAACAAAGAAATTAAAATAATTATAAGCAACTATTTTGTTCATTTCTGTGTAAAAAGAGAAGTTAAACACTATAATTTTCTAGGAAAATATAAATGGTCAAAACCTGACCACAGAAAAAACAGAATATTTGAAATCTACAATTTCCAAAGAAATTAATAGAGGAAGTTGGCAAAGAACTTTCTTAGAAAAACACCAGGAAGGGACATATTCACAAGGCAATTCTATCAAACTCTTAACGGCCAGATAACTCCAATGTGATTTAAACTTTTCCGGTACATAATAAAAAAGGGAAGCTAGGAATCTAGAATAATGGTAACAAACCCCTACAAAAATAGTACAGAAAAACCAGTGTTCCACAGGAACACTATAAAAACCTTAAATATTTCAATTGACAAAATAATACTAAGTATTAATATAAGACAGATGTTAATATATTAATACACTCCAAAAGTCAAAAGAATACACCATAACCAAGTGTTTAATTCCAGGATTTCTCTGAAGATTTAGTATTATGAAGAAATCTATAAATACGATTCATCCCACTGATAAATCAAAAGTGAGAAATCATGAAGATTTCTATATGTATTAAAAAACCATTTAGTGAAATTCAACAACCTGCCTCTAACAAAATGGAATGAGTAAATACTTCCTTAACCTGATCAGGAATATTCAAAGATGACCTTAACACTCTGCCAAAAGAAATAACCAGCACAGCTGGAATAAAGAAATGGCGTAAAAGTTGGTAAAGATTTTAAATGATCATTATTTGCAGATTACATATCTAGAAAACACAAGAAAATCAGCTGACATACTATTTTAAATAACCAAATAATATAATCAATTATTTGTGTGGATACAAACTAATAAAACTAAAATTAATAGCATTCATATATACAAACCAAAAACACAGGAGATTTAAAATAAGACCCCTATTATTTACAAGAGCAATAAGAAAGACAGTAATACATAGTGATAAACAGGAGAAATGACAAGATCTGGATGAAAAAAATTCTGAAATGTGACAGAGGAGAAGACAGAGATGGAGACATACGCCTGATATATGAATGGAAGATAACAAAATCCGAATTGCCCCTAAGATAATTTAATTAAGTGCCACCACAAAGTGGGCAAATTAGTGCTAAAGTTCTATACAGAATTAAAAAAGAACTTCCCAAGAAAATTCTTTCAGGGCAATATGAGATATTAAAACATTATAGAGCCAAAGTAATTAAACTTGTGCATGAACAGCAGGCCAAGGAACGAACACAAAGTCCAGAAAGAGACCCAAATACACATTTTGATTATGATCAAAGTGCCATTCAAATTAGCGGGGGAAAGATCAATCAATCAACACATGACATTAGAACAAGGGTCTCAATGACTTGAAAAAAGAATAAAGATGGAGCCCTGCCTTAGTCTGTGCCTCATCAGTAAATTCTGAATCAGTCAGATTTAAAGATTAAAAAGAAAACCACACAATCATTAGAAGAAAAACATGGGAGAGCAATCATGGTGTGAGAAAAACCTTCCTAATAGGAAACAAAAGCTGGAGTGATTTAAGAAAAGACTGAACAATTTACATAAAATCAGCAATTTCTACATAGCAGAAAAACAGGATAACCAAAGTTAAAATCACAAATGCTAACCTGGTGAAAACAATGAATCATGGATCACTACATCAAAAACTAATGATGTATTATATGGTGACTAACAAAAATAAAATAAAATATAATAAAATATAATATAATAAAATAAAAACAAAAAACAAATGCTAACCTGGGAAATATATTTGTAATACATATAACTGAAAGACCTAATTTAAGTTCTACATACTCCTAATGTGTTTTTAAAAATCCTAACTACTGGGGCGCCTGGGTGGCTCAGTTGGTGAAGCGTCAGCCTTCGACTCAGGTCATGATCTCAGGGTCCTGGGATCGAGTCCCACTTCGGGCTTCCTGCTCAGCAGGGAGCCTGCTTCTGCCTCTCCCTCTGCCTCTCCCCTGCTCATGCTCTCTCTCTCTCTTTGTATCTTTATGTCTCAAATGAATATATAAAATCTTTAAAAAAAAAAAAAGCCTAACTACTAAGAAAAAAACACAAGAGAACCTTCTGTATCTGTCGTGTTCATGAAGATGCTGCACCGACAGATGAGGCTTGGTGGGCAGCGCCTCACTGGGGACACTAAAGGAACACCACCCCGCAAGGCAAACATCTACTGAGCAGAAACATGTTCACCTGGGAGCCACGTCTGGAAATTCATCCTACAGGTAGACATGTGTGAAATAACACGTATACAAGACAGGAAATCCATGTTAGCACTGTTGCCAACAAGATTAGAAAGGATCTAAACATGAATCTTAGGGGACTGGCTAAATTGTAATACAGCCATACAAAGAATTATTGTAGAATCATTAAAAAATGAAGCAGTGTTGTAGATGTTAGGATAACGTAAGCTCTAAGATATATTATGTTTAAAAAAATTAGGGTATAACGGCTAACATCCAACACATATAAAGAACATACAACTCAGTAACAAAGAGACAAACAATCCAATTATAAAATGGCGGGGGGGGGGGGGGGGTGGCTCAGTCTTTAAGCGTCTGCCTTTGGCTCAGGTCATGATCCCGGGGTCCTGGATCAAGCCCCCCGCATCAGCACCCTGCTCCGCGGGAAGCCTGCTTCTCCCTCTCCCACTCCCCCTGCTTGTGTTCCCTCTCTTGCTGCGTCTCTGTCAAATAAATAAATAAAATCTTTAAAAAAAAATGGCAAGGGGTGTCTGGGGGGTGCAGTCGGTGAAGCGTCTGCCTTCGGCTCAGATCATGATCCCAGGGTCCTGGGATTGAGTCCGGCATCGGGCTCCCTGCTCATCGGTGAGTCTGCTTCTCCCTCTGCCTCTGTGATCTCTCTCCGACTCTCTCTCAAATAAATAAAAGCTTTAAAAAAAAAATGGTGAAACATCTGAACCGACACTTCCAAAAACGACATAAAGATGGCCAGCAGGTATACAAACAGATGCTGAACACCACTAATCACCAGGGTAATGTAAGGCAAAAACCACACACCCCCCCATGCACACCACACACACGCACACACCCACCACACCCACCCATGCACATGCACACATACACCATGCACAGGCGCGCACATGCACCACACGCACACACGTGCACACCCAACATACACCACACACATGCATGCACACGCACGTGCACATGCACACCCAACACACACACACACACACACACCTCAAGCTCACAGAGAACAGACTGGTGGTGGCCAGAGGTGGGAAGTTGCGGTGGGGGATGAAATGGGTCAAAGGTATCAACTCTCAGCCACAAAATAAAGGTCATGGGGGTAAAATGCATGTGCTTATAGTTAACAATACTGTATTGCATATTCAAAAGTTGCCAAGAGGTAGATCTTAAAAGTCCTCATCACAGGAAAAAAAATGTTTTTTCTAACTATGCAAGGTGATGAATATGAACTAGAGGTACTGTGGTCACAGTACAGTTGACCCTTGAACAACATGAGGTTAAGGGCGCCGACCCCAGCACAGTCAAAAATCCACATATAACTTCTGACTTCCCAAAATATAACTACTAATAGCCCATTACTGACCAGAAGCCTAACTGATAACATAAACAGTCAATTCACTCATATTCTGCATGTTCAATGGACTACATACTATCTTCTTACAATAGGGCAGAAAAAAGAAAGTGTTACTAAGAATCTTATGAGAAAATACATTTAGAGTACTATCCCAGCTTAAAAAAAAAAAAACTCATTTATAAGTGGATCCTTGTAGTTCAAACCCATGTGGTTCAAGGGTCGGCTGTATATACAGATACTGAATCATGTTGAGCACCTGAAGCTAATCTGTTATTTATATATTATACCTCAATTTAAAAAGAAAAAGGAAAAAAGGTGGTAAATAAAATCATGGTATAAAATGGTAGTTTCTCAAAAACATTCTAGGATCATGTCTGTACTTGCATAAGTTCTAGAGGTGGATGCAGGAGGGTTAAGAGAGAGAACTGGGCAGCTCAGAGAGCAGGGGCAGGGTGCAGACCTCTTTCCACCGTGCCCTCGTCAGGCCTGCGTCTGTCCCTCTATTGTTCAAAAGCAGCCTCCATCCACCACCCCTGCAGCGATGTCGGCAAGCCTTCGACACCAGTGTGCCCGTCATGGGCAGGCCCCCCTTTCTTCTCAAACTCATCTTGGCTCTTCCTGCTCATTTATTCATCCATAATAATTTTAAAACCAGTTTGCCAAGATCCATGAAAAAGGTTGAAATTTTGATTAATATGAGAATAAATATCATTACAATATTAAGTCTTTCCTCTGATGAACTTGGTACATCTGTTCATTTATATCTTCTATGTCTTTAACAAAGTTTTATAATTTTTCTCCCTAAAATTCTTGCATGCTTTTCGTGATTTTTTTGCCTAGGTACTGCGTATTTTCTGTTTCTTTTGAAAAGGGGATTTTATTTTATATATTATTTTCTGGCTGGTGGTTCCTACAGCTCCCGAGGAACCGTGCTAACCTCTCACCCGGACCTGCAGCACAGCACTGCCAGGTGGTAATGTGGGTACCCTCGTTGCAGACTTTGCAAAGGATTCTTGTAATAGTTCACCATTAAACCTGACACCTGCTGAAGGGGGTGTTTTATCAAATATAAATAAACACAATTACAATACGATGCTGCTAAGGAAATTCCTTTCCAGTCCCAGTTTGCTGTTTTGTTTTAACAAGAATGGCACACATCGTATTACTCCTGGAAGGACTTGACCCCACTGACGTGTACCACCCAGAAGGCACGCAAACAGCTGTACAACATGCAGTAGAGACCCAGAAGAGCTGTTTTCTCTTTACTGGTGGCGTATGCGGTCAGTGGAAGGCAGCTGTGCCATCCTTGGGGACGGAGGGGTTATACACAGAAGGCCACGGGGCAGACTCAGGGGGCCCCTTCCACAGGGACAGGATGACCAGCAGCACGCATGGATGAAGGACCAGTTCTCCCTAGAACAAGGGAACCATCACAGCCTGGGGAGAGAACAGCTCCACGGAAGGGTTTGTGTTTTCTTTCTTTCCTTCTTTTTTATTTAAACTCAATTAGCCAACATATAGTACACATCATCAGTTTCAGATGTAGTGTTCAACAATTCATCAGTTGTGTATAACACCCAGTGCTCATCATATCACGTGCCCTCCTTAATGCCCATCACCCAGTTACCTCATCCATCCCCTCCCTTCTGTAACCCTCAGTTTGTTTTCCCGAGTCATGAGTCTCTCAGGGTTTGTCTCCCTTTGATTTCCTCCCAGTTTTCCCAGCAGCAGTGACCACAATAGCCAAACCGTGGAAGGAGCCGAGATGCCCTTCAACAAATGAATGGATAAAGAAGATGTGGTTCATATACACAAGGGAATATTACTCAGCCATCAGAAAGGATGAATACCTACCATTTGCATCAACATGGATGGAGCTGGAGGGGATTATGCTAAGGGTTTGTGCTTTCTGAATGAGAAGTTTGGGTTTAGGCAATTTAGAATAAGGGGTAAGTAAGTGATTAGTATGCATTTAAAAGCTTTGGCTAGGAGTGCCTGGGTGGCTCAGTTGGTTTAAATAAATAAATCAATCTTCAAAGAGAGAGAGAGAGAGCACGAATGCAGGAGGAGGGGGAGAGATGCAGACTCTCTGCTGAGCACAGAGCTGGAAGTGGGGCTCAATCCCAGGACCCTGAGGATCCCGTGACCCTGAGATTATGACCTGAGCCAAAGTCAACTCGGACACTTAACTGACTGAGCCACCCAGGTGCCCCAACAAATTATTTTAGATACTGCTTTGCATAAAATTGGCGTTCAAGAAATGCTTCTTGGATATATAAATGAGTAACAGAGAATTTCAACATCATCTTTTAAATTTTTTATTTTATTTTATTTAAGATTATTTATTTATTTGAGAGAGAGAATGAGAGAGAGCACATGAGAGGGGTTAGGGTCAGAGGGAGAAGCAGACTCCCCGCTGAGCAGGGAGCCCGATGCGGGACTCGATCCAGGGACTCCAAGATCATGACCTGAGCTAAAGGCAGTCGCTTAACCAACTGAGCCACCCAGGCGCCCTAAATTTTTTATTTTAAATTAATTCTAGACTTGCAGGAGAGTTGCAAAAACAGTCCAGTCCCCATATGTCCTTTACCCAGCTGTACCTAACGTTAACCTCTTAAAAAAATCTAATTATCAAAAGTTCTTAATTTTCCCCTTAAAATTTATTTTTTTAATTGAGATACAATTCACATAGAACATAGTTTCAGGTATATGAGATAAGGATGCAGTATTTGCACATACACTGCAAAATAATGCCCACAGTAAGTGTGGTGGACACATCAACGTTTCTTAGACTCATTATTACCGCTGCACAATGTAGCCCCCTGGCACTTTAAACTACAGACTTTATTCAGGCTTCACCCGTGTTTCTACTATTCTTTTTTCTGTCCCAGGGGCCAAATTCAAGATGTCTCAATATAGGATGTTATGAGCTTAAAAAGCATCCAAAATTGAAACATGTGATCATAAAAAATATTTTAAGTAGGAAGAAAAATGAGTAATGACTAGCTCCGCCCCACTGAGATTATTAAGAAATACTCTACTGGAGCAGGGACAATAATGAGGTTGGCACTAAATCTTATCATTGCTGACAGTTACAGCCATTTAAAAACAATGAGGCTGGACAGAAACATTCAAATCAAAGAACAGTACAAAAGATCAGAATATCTAGAAACAGGTCCAAGTACACAAAAATCTCAATATGAAAGGCAAGCATGACAAAGGAAGGGAAAATGTAACAATATTTACCAAGTGACAGTAGAATAACTAAATGGCAATCTGGATAAAAATAATCCAGGTGTGCATCATAAATTCTGAATAAGTCACATATTTAAATATAATGTGAGAGAATGAACTGGAACAAAGTGTTTATCCTCTATTCAGGGCTAAGTATGAATGAAGACAACGGAAGAAACAAGGGAAAAGAGAGCTTTAAACACATAAAATTAAGATTGCAAAATCTAAGAGAAAACTCAGAGAGGAAACAATGAGTTAGCGAAACGACACGGGAAGCACGACAGGAGGTAACAAGTCCCTACCAGCACGGACGGAGGGCTCCTGTGACTGTGGTCTAGGCAGCACACCCAGGACCTAGCAAGCAACGCACAACCTTTGCTCAATGTTCACTGCTCAATGTGGCAGAAATCACCAGTAAGTTGGAAAAAGTCTACAAACACAAGCTCATCAAGTAAGGCCTAAACACAAACAACTCCTTATTCTCACCTCTTTTTCTCAGAAAGTAGAAAGGAGTCAGAGCGCCATCGATGCTGAGTATGTACGGAGCAATGCCGCCCCCTGACGTGCCAGGCCAGTGTGTGCTTGACCAGCCTTAGGCCCCCACTGTCCTGAGTCAGGTACACGGAGTCCTTGGAGTTGACCTTCACGACCGCAAAGGGCCCCAGCCCACTGCTCCTTTCCTCACACCATCAGGCAGCTTTACTCCGTGTGCAAATACGTATGTTAATAACGCAAGTTAAGATCACACCAGGCCTCCCGCTGTCTTACACGCTGCTGACCCATCACAGGGATGTACCTTCAACCAATCAGGAGGCAAAACTAGCAAACTGGGTTTGAGATGCACGGGCAGTGGCCAAACCTAGCATAAACCATAGCATAGTACGTAAATGTTATATTCAATTTCTCGGGATTTCTCAGTAAGTTTTAATTTTCTCCCATCCTACCTATTCCGTTTCCTGTAGTCTGTTCCCAAAGTCTCCGCTAGGATACTAACCCCCCCAACTGCTGCTCAGCACTCAGGTGCATCCAAGCAACAGACTGCAAAGCCCAACATGGCTCATCCCCCCCGGCCTTAATTCTCCAAGTCCCAAGACAAAAATATACATGCAGCAAAGTGGTCAACAGCCACTGCTGATTTAACATTTCTACAAAAGACATCTCAGAAGTGATAATTTCCTGAAACTGATTATCTACCTCTTTTTTTTTTTTTAAGATTTTATTTATTTATTTATTTGACAGAGAGAGACACAACGAGAGAGGGAACACAAGCAGGGGGAGTGGGAGAGGGAGAAGCAGGCTTCCCTCAGAGCAGGGAGCCCGATGCGGGGCTCGATCCGAGGACCCTGGGATCATGACCTGAGCCGAAGGCAGACGCTTAACGACTGAGCCACCCAGGTGCCCCTGATTATCTACCTTTAATTCTTCTAGTACCCCCCTGTTGGAGATGACACACTCAAGACAACAGCATGATCCGACCCATCTGCGGAAGAAGGAACCACCACCAACGCACTGACTTGCCCTTTGTCGATGACAAAACATCATCAACAGCTCCACACTACCGCGGCATCTAGAGAACTTTATCTGGAATAAATTCAAACAAACCCGCCTGAGGGTCTTCTGGACCATCTAGATAAAGTTAGCCGTGCCCCACAGCTGCACCACGAACACCTGAATGTGCTCAGGGGGTGAGGACATCAGAATCATGGAAGGAGATAAATGTTGAACACTGACCTCATCTCTTGATGCTGAACGACTCTGAGGATGAAAACCATGGAAGCAGCAGAGAAGAAGAGTGAAAATATCTGACTAGTCAGCACTGTGAAATTCCTCCAGGACACAGACCCCACAAAGCCATGTTTGCCTAGCGTCTGCAGTGAGTACCACATAACTGGAGGCCGGCGTCACCCAGAGCCTCCACGGCAGTGGGAGACGCGCACTAGGCAAGCACCTTTGCTGGGCAGCCCAAGGCCACAGTGCGCCAGTCCCTCGCGCTCAGCGCCAGACGGAGCCATTTACTCATCGCAGACCCCACAGAGGCTCCGGGGAAAGCCCAACAAGGAACAGTGAAACGTGCTGGTTTTTCTACATCCCTTCATAATTCTTGTTGCCTAACCGTAACTGTTAAATCTTGATTTCCCTCATTTCTGAACTAGTTAAAATAATTTACAGGGCTGATAGATACGCTTTGAAGGTTTGGGAGGATTAATTAACAACGAAAAAGAAAAACCCTTTCCATTTCCCCCCATTAATTGTAAAGGCATTAAAAGACCTTTTGTTTCAAAAACTGCTCCATTTTAATTACCCCAAACGGCACACTGTCAATTATTACATTTTTTATGCCATGACTTTAATTAAAATCAGTAAAGTAAAATCTTGAGTTGATTTACTGTTAGATGGAAACTTAGAAAATATCAGGCAGGTTTCATCTGGAGGAAAGAGACATTTTCCGTGTGACACACATCCTACTCATTTTCTGGTTAACACTGATTCCATTTCACAAACAGGAAAATAGCGGATGCTGAGAAGGCTCAATTTCAGTCATGGTGAATTACGCATCTTAGCATGGCTCCGTCCGTGCACATTTATGGACATTTCACGGCATCAACGAGCAGGGTGCAGCCCTGGTAGGCGCAACCGTGTCCACAAGAAGATGCAAACTCATGGCGGGCTTGGGGGCAGCGCAGGTGTGTTATGTCTGCCACAGGTCCCTCCAGAGCCAGGAAGCTGCACAAGCAGCAGCAGGCTCCCCTCCCGCTCACTCTGCGAGCCACCACCTCTTAGTTAAAACTGCGTCCCAGGCCTCGGCCTCAGCCTCATGGCGCGACACAGGACTAGACCCTGCCACCCAGCATGAGCTTTGCAACAGACACATACGAAAACGCTGGGAATACACCCCTTTCTGAGGTTAGTACCGTTAGAAACCTCAGCAACGGAATCCCTTACAGGCACTGTTCAAATGTTGAGGCTTCCCCTCGAGCTAGCTGCAAGGAAATGGAAAGCCAGATCCGGAACGCGTCCTTCCTAACAAGCCCTGGGGCTTCACGGACAGTTTCCTGCCGTAGCTTCACTCCCAGCCCCACTCTACGTCCTGACCCTCCTGTCTCTCTCCCTCCTCACCTCCATCTACCACAGGTGATCTGACGCACGATGCACTCTGCTTACACCTTTTTCTACCTGCAGAACAAGTGACGTTCTGGTAAAACACACGAAGTGCATCTGATCCATGTATGTGAAGACAGCGTACACACACAAAGTAGAACCCACCCGCCACCACCCTCCTCACCGCTTATCTGCTACACCAGCACGCCTGCCCCTGAACTGGTGCTCCGCTCTCAGGCATTGACCCAAATACACATCAGCTACACCTGCACAAGAGAGCACAGCACAGCTTCTACCATAACAGCCCCCAGTGCCCCCAGCAGGTGAATGATTCCCAAACCATGGTATGTCCATTAACTGCCAACATGCACAGCAAATGAATCTCAACCCATGCTGACCAAGAAAAGTCAATCATGCAAAAGAATATATTGTATGATTCCACTTATATAAAACTCTAGAACAGGGGTGCCTGGGTGGCTCAGTCGTTAAGCGTCTGCCTTCAGCTCAGGTCATGATCCCAGGGTCCTGGGATCGAGCCCCACATCGGGCTCCCTGCTCGGCGGGAAGCCTGCTTCTCCCTCTCCCACTCCCCCTGCTTGTGTTCCCTCTCTCACTGTGTCTCTCTCTGTCAAATAAATAAAATCTTAAAAAAAAAAAAAAAAACAACTCTAGAACAAGCAAAGCTAATCACTGCCACGGAAAGCAGATCAGTGCTTGCGGCTGGAGGCAGGGGAATGACCACCAAGGAGTACAAGGAACTTTTGGGGGTGACGACAATGTTCTGTATCTTCATTAAGATGGAGGCTCCACGGGGGCCCCTGGGTGGCTCAGTCGGTGAAGCGTCTGACTCTTGATTTCAGCTCAGGTCATGACCTCGGGGTTCGAGATCGAGCCCCGTGTCAGGCTCCACACTGGACATGGAGTCTGCTTGAGATTCTCTCTCTCTCCATCTGCCCATCCCCCACAACCCCACTCACGCGCTCTCTCCAAAAAAAAAAAAGAAGGCCCTCCATGGGGGCCTTCATTCGCAGAGGAAGGAAGGAAAGGAAATTCCTGGAGGAGACAGATAGTTACCAGGAGAGCTGACCCTGGGATCAGTGCACGTCCATTAGAGATTGCATGCTCTCTGTGGACAGGACAACTGGTTGCAGGAGAAGGGCCCATAGTCACGCAACATTCAGCAAGCAGGTGAATGAGTGAACGCCAGGTGCCCCTTCCTGGTTTGGGGTTCTTGGCATTCACGGATAATCCCTCCCTGCTTACACAGTGGTGGGAAGAGGGCACACAAACATGGCCCAGCTACCACGCAAACTCACGGCCCTCAATCATCTCCCACAAGAGTCTCTGACTCCAACGCTTAGATGTTGAAACAGAAGGCAGACTCACTAGAGAGAGAAAAACAAACTAGACCTGGACCATTTCCCCCACTGCATGGAGAGAAACCACGGATGGATTAAAGAACTGTGAAATGTAAAACTCTAAAGTTAATAAAAGAAAATGCGGCAGAATATTCTTGTGGTCTTATTAAGAAGGATTCCTTAAATAAAAAATGTCAACAACATAAAACATTAGGCCAAAAACAATGAATTTGATAACTACAAAATTAAAATTTTCTGTTCAACAAAGAACAGTATGGGAAACATTAATAAACAGATAACAGAACTTCTAGAAAAGATGTTTACAAAGCATGATGTGCATAAAGGAATTAATGTCCAGAAGAACATGAGCTTCTGCAAATCAACAGAAAAGGACAAGAACCCAGTGGGAAAATAGATAAAGGAAGAGAACAGGCATCCACAGCAAAGAAAGGCCAAAACCTTGTGGGAACGTCATAAGCTGTCTAATCTCATTAATGAACAAAGAAATGTAAACTAGGACATGTCCGTGACCACATGTGTGCAAATGAGCAGCATCAGGTACCAGCAGACACGTGGGGGTATAACCCTTATGTCCAGCTACTGAACAGGCATCCCTCGAGGGAGCATAGCCAAACCTGCACACCCTGCAGTCAGGGAGGCATTCTGTGTCTGGACACACACGCTAACAAATCCCTCCTGTTCCCACTGGTGGCCGTTTGTGGTGGAGGGACGCCCAGGACAACCCGAGTATCCATCGGGAAGCAATCCTTCTAAGCAGTAAGACACAGTGCAAGGAGACTACTGAACACAGCAAAAACTGGAAACACCCAATTACCCAGGAACAAACAAAACAGGAGCACAATGAGACGTGCACGTGATCACGCATACCGGGCGGGTTGGAACGAAGGCCAACGGAGATGACAAACACAAGGCACTCAGCCTGGACCTGGCACTGAGTATGTTCGAAAACATGGTTCCTGCACTAACTGCCGTGAACCCCTCCAAGCTTACACCCCATTGTTGGCTTCACCACATATCTATACAAGGGACATCAGACCTGCAAGAAACCGATGGATGATGTACAGAGGGGTGAGCATGTGCAGTGTGAAAAGCCTGGCCTTTAAAGTCACAGATCCCTGCTCAGACAGCGGCTCTCACAACCTGGACAAGTTACTTCTGCATCTCCAAGTGCGAAAATGAGTAGTGCCAACCCCCTGTGGTTGTTTTAAAGGCAAATAAATGACCGCGATGTGAACCTTACAATGCATGTTTACCTTGCTTACTCCTCCTCCCTTGCAAACCACATGACAGAAGTCTCACCACCTGGAACGCTGCCCAACCATTACCAATAATAACTTACGGTGACCACGTAACAACATGGTCTACATTAAACAATGTTGAGGAAAAAAATGACCAGAAAGAAAGAAATCAAAACTGGACAGAGAAATTATAGGTGATTATTCATTGGCTTTCTCTTTTCCAAGTGTCCTGCAATACCACTATGCAACTTAGAGTAAAACACATTTTAATAATAATGCTGTGCCACTAGGTGCTTGTAGATTCAGGGATGGTTCAACACACGCACTTCACCAAGGATGACACACCACACTAACAGAACGAACAGACGCATCTCAGCAGATGCATCATACAGAATCAACACCCTCCCATTGCAAAACACTCACCAGACTGGGTCCTGGAGGAAACCACCTCACTACAGTGAGGGTCATATACAACAAGCCCACAGCTAACCTCACGGTCAGCTGTGCGAGCTGAAAGCTCTTCCTCTACGGTCTGGAACAAGACAAGGATGCCCACTATCATCACTTCTAGTAAACACAGTACTGCACCTCCTAGCCTGAGCATTTAGATAACAAAAGGATAATAAGCATCCAAATTGGAGATAAGAAGTAAAATGACCTCTGCAGACATTATTATCTTGCACATAAAAAACTCTAAAGATTCCACAAAAAAGCTGCTTTACTGACAGATGAATTCAGCAATGTAGAGGACGCAAAGTCATAAAATCAGCTGCATTTCTAACAGGAACAATGAACGGGGCGCCTGGGTGGCTCAGTCGTTAAGCGTCTGCCTTCAGCTCAGTCATGATCCCCGGGTCCTGGGATCAAGCCCCGCATCAGGCTCCCTGCTCAGCGGGAAGCCTGCTTCTCCCTCTCCCACTCCCCCTGCTGTGTTCCCTCTCTCACTGTGTCTCTGTCAAATAAATAAATAAAAACAAAACAGGAACAATGAACAATCTCAAAAGGAAACGATGAAAACAATTCTGTTTAAAATCGCTCAAAGAAGAATACGTAGGAATTAACTTAACCAAGGAGGGAAAGCCTGCACAACAAACACTACCTAATACTGCTGAAAGGAATTCAAGACATGAACAAATGGAAACCCACCCCGTGTTTGTGGATTGGAGGACATCATACTGTTAAAATGTCAGCAGGACCCAACGCCATCTACAGATTCAGTGCCATCCCTACCAAAATCTCAAACTTTTTCAGATATAGAAAACCCATCCTAAAATTCATGTGGAATCTCAATGGACCCCAAATAGCCAAAATCATCTTGAAGACAAGAAGGAGAAACTGGAGGACTCACACTTCCTCATTTCAAACCTACTACAAAAGCTACAGTAACCAAACCACGTGGTACTGGCATAAAAACAGACTGACGGACGAAGGGAGGTGAACTGGCATAAAAACAGACAGACGGACGAGGGGAGGTGAACAGAAATCCCAGAAAGAAACTCTCACATAGTGAAAGGACTTTTGACGAGGATGCCAAGACCTCTCGATGGGGAGCCGACAGTCTTTTCAACAGAATGGGCTGGGGACACTGCATCTCCACATGCAAAGGAGGAGGCTGGACCCCTACCTAACAGCCCACACACACATTAACTCAAAATGGATCAAAGACCTCAATGTAAGGCCTAACACGATAAAACTCTGGAAGAAAACGTAGGACAAAAGCTTCACGACACTGGATTTGGCAATGATTTCTTGGATGTGACCAAAGGCACAGGCAACAAAAGAAAAAATGAAGTGACTTCATAAAAATTCTAAAAGGTTGTACATCAGGAGACACTGTCTACAGAGTAGACTGAGAAAAATATCTGTAAATCATACATCTGGTTAAGAATTAACATCCAGAATATATACAAAACTTCTGATAATAACAACCTGACTCAAAAACGGGCAAAGAAGTTGAAGAGACACATCCCCAAAGATACAAGAATAAGCACATGCGAAGACGCTCGATGTCACTGAGCACCAGGGAAACGCAAATCAAAACCACAATGAGGTACCGCCTCACACCTGTCAGAACGGCTAGACCCAAAAAGACAGGAAATAACAAGTGCTGGCGAAGAGGCGGAGACAGGGGACCCTCGTGCACTGCTGGTGGGAATGCAAGCTGGTGCAGCCAGTGTGGAGAACAGTATGGAAGTTCCTCCACAAAACTAAAAACAGAACTGCCGTATGAACCCCACAACTCCACTTCTGGGTATAAACCCCAAACACCTGAAAGCAGGGTCTCAAACAGCTCTGTCCACCCAGGCTCATACCAGCATTAGTCACAAAAGCAAACGTACGGGAGCAACCCAAATATCCGTGGACGAGCACATGGGTAACAAGATGCGGGGTCTACCACATTCCGTGCGGTGGGGTATCATCCAGCCTTAAGGAGGAAGGAAATCTTCCTTATGCCACAACATGGATGAGCCTTGAGGACATCATGCCGAATGAGACAGCCAGTTGCAAAAAGACAAATACGACAGGATTCCACCTCTGTGAGGGACTTAGATTCATCACAAAGGCGAAGCAGAACAGCGGGTGCTGGGGGCACAGGGGATGGGGGCTCAGTGATTACTGGGTACAGAGATTCAGTTTCACACAACGAAGTGAGTTTTGGGGAGGGACGGTGGTGGCAGGTGCACAGCAGTGTGGATGTATTTAATGCCACTGAACTACAGTTAAGAATGGTTAAGATGTGTATTTTGCCACAATAAAAGCTCCTCTGAATGTCTGGGTTGTTACATGGTGATATGGAAGCACACAAACGTGACAGTGAACTAAAGTCTTCAACACATGCAAGGGTACAAGTCCATCAAATACCAAAGGAAACAGTGAATGATCAGAAGCTTGGACTACGACATCAAAGAGATCTATATTCGTATTTGCGTTTTGCCACCAACAACCTCTGTGGCCTCAGGCAAGATCTTCCCTGCCTGAGGTCCATCATCTTCAGCAACATGAAGAGAATGACAACAGACCTCTTGGAGTTGGGAGAATTCACAGAGACAAATCCTACATAGCACAGGGCTTGTCACAGAATAACTACGACTCTCAATTCTGAGCCTCCTTGAAACTATGTCTTCAATGAATGCAACTGAGTATTATTAGGAAACCTGTCCTCACCTCCTTGTCCCAGCTACACTTCACACTAAGATCCAAACCGAGGAAAGACGTATGCCCTACCCGCAAGGTGCTCACTATCAGCAAAGGAAGCAGAAATTTTTTTTAGTAATAAGAGTCTGTAATAAATAATAAAAGTTATTTTCATATACATCACTGTGACCAAGAGCAAGGTTATCCCGAGGAATGAATCATATGAGAGAATATTTGGGTTGAATCTTAAAAGGGTAGGTTTTGTCTATTAATGAAGGAAAAATACAAAAAAAAAAGAATCAAAATAAGAGAGTGCTCAGACCGAAGAGAACAGTGTCACCAGATGGAAATCTGAGTAGGGAGCTGCAGGGCATGAAAAGGAGGACACTCGGGGTCTAATGCGAAGGGCTCACACAAACGCCCTGTTCAGTCAGGTATTTGCACTTTGTGCACAATGGGGAAATAAAAACCAGCATCTTAAAGAAGAATAGAGAGACCTATAATCTAGAAAAATACTGATGAGGGGTGAGGCTTATGTTCACTTGGAGGGGTCAGGAACGACCTCCTGGGGGACATGACTTCAAGAGGAGTCTGCCTGGCAGATGAGTCCAGGGGGGTCAGCATCCCAGAGAGTGTGGACCACCAAGGATCCGGGGGCCTCTAGGGGGGCCCGGGGCGTCTGGAGCACAGCACACTGGGTGGAAAGTGGCAGGCCCAGGCAGTAATACGCTGGCATGGGAATTTGGGCTCGCGAGCAGTAGAGGAAGCTGTCAGTCACGCAGCATGTGATAAGATGGTGTTCTGGAAAAACACCTCTGACACCAGTGATGGGAAGCAACAGAGACCGCAGGTGTGGGCGGCCGGAAGCCCAGTCAGCACCGTGCTGCTACTGCGGACAAGGAACCAGGCGGGCTCAGACCCGGGCCGGAACAGGGAGGTGCAGGCCCACTCCAGACCTGAAGGGAACGTTCCATCTCTCTGGGGAGGGAAACTAGTGTATTTTCCTCTCACTACGTCCACATTCCAAATACACTCGGTATCGCCCTCTAGGTCCAGGATAAAAACCTCAGTGCTGACCTCAGAGGCCCTCCTGTCTGGCCCTCTCTGTCTTCACCTCCTTTTCCAGTCCCTCTGCTCGGACTCTCCTCGGCCTGAATCCCACCCGCCCTCCCAGGCCCAACCAATACAGGCCTTCCATGACTTCCTGACATCCAGTGACCCCTGGACTGCGGCCAGGAGTGTATCCGTCAGTACAGACCAGCATGTGGGGCGAGCCCTGGGCCGTCTGCGATGCCTCTCCCATTACTTGATCACACTCATTTACTCTCGAATGGTTGTTTACGCTTTTCTGTGCCTTGTCCGTATGTTTCCTTCACAGAACTGCAGAGAAATGTCAAACATGAAAACAGCTAGACAGTAATCCAAGCCAAGAGGAGTGCCCTGAGAATTCAGCACACCGGAGAAAGCTCACTGTGGAGCTGTACGTTACGGTTGCTCAGAATCCGTGACTTCTCCTGCAAGGCTGTTATTATGTAAAATAAAATAACAGTGGTAAATTGTGCCTGCCAATCTGCTACCACAGAAGAAATGTAAGAAAGAATAAATCATTACAAACGGAAATGGGTGTGCAGTTAGTGAGCCTGTGAAGAATTCTTGAGATTGCATTTACAGCATAATATTAACTGCTAGTTTTTCAAAATAACTTATTTCCAAAGAGGTAACAGGCAATGGCCATCCCCTCCTCTCCAGCAAACCCAGTAAGGGAGTGGAATCAATAGAGGGTTCGCCGTGGCAGAACATACACTAAGACCGAACGACACACAGAAGATCAGCACGGTCCCTTGCAAGCAGGACACATAAATTTGGGAAGTGCTCCTTATTTTTGTGTTGTCTGCCAAAAAAGAAAAGAAACTGACACAGAGACAAAGCAAAATGGTAACTTGGCAGTTCTTACGGCTCTCATGGAGTGAACTCTCAACAAGTCACTACAGAGATGGAGTGTGCCTCGTGCAACCTGAGAAGCCAGCCGGGCGCAGACGGCTCAGCCCGTAGCGATAGGTGGTGCTCCAGGAGGACGCAGTCACTGCAAATGTGTCAAAGAGGGCAGAGGGCACAGTTATACCTGGGGTGTAACCCTAGAGTAAGCGATACAGGTCACTGATGCCCTGATCTGAAACATTAACTGGAACAGGAAGTCTTCCAACCCCATGTCAGCCTAATCACGTGAGTCAGGCACCATCACCTCTGGAAACACACAGTCGCAGGTACCCGAGACAGCAAGAAAACAGAAAGGGTCACTGGCTTTGTCCAGCAGGCACAAAACGTCATCTGACCTCTCGCAATGGTACAAACTAGCCCATAATACTGGCAGAGATGAACATAAAATCCATACTTGCTTCAACAGAATGCATTTACATTATAATGATTACTCAGAATACTTTATGAAACACTAATGCCACCTTATAATTATCCAAGTTAGATGTGAATAGTATGTGAGGGTTTAAGACAGAACAGAAGTGGACACATGTGACTTATTTTAGGGAATATTAAAATATAGGTGACCGTAAATGATGCGATTATGAATTATGAATAATATGAGAAATCTTAGGGATTGAAAGTTTAAATTTCATTTGTTACTGATTTTGTTGTCATTTTTTAAAAAGATTTTATTTATTTGTCAGAGAGAGAGCAAGCGAGCACAGATAGAGGGAGAAGCAGGCTTCCCATGGAGCAGGGAGCCCAATGCGGGGCTCCATCCCAGGACCCAGGGATCATGACCTGAGCCGAAGGCAGACACTTCACCGAAATGAGCCACCCAGGCGCCCCTGTCTATGATTCTTAATCTTTGTTCCTTGACTTAAAAACTGTTAAACAAGAGCTAACATTATGATCTTAAGCATAAAAATGTTATACTTGTTTTACATAAAATCTTGCCTCTGCTCACCTTCATTCAAATGACTACTGTATTTTTTATGATAAAATGACCTGTTGGTTTCAATTTTATGATTAAGCATCACAAAACATACTTCAGTTTCTAAAAATATGTTTTTACTGAGAGATGAAAATTTATTTCTGTTTATTTAGCTCTCAAATGAGAACTATGGAATTTTACATTATCATCAAATCCAAATTATAAACATACACCTTTTTAAGATTTTATTAATTTGTCAGAGAGAGAGACCGCACGCACAAACGGCGAAGGGGCAGGCAGAACAGGCAGAGGGAGAAGCAGGCTCCCCGCTGAGCAGGGAGCCCGATGCAGGACTCGATCCCAGAACCCTGGGATCAGGACCTGAGCCGAAAGCAGACGCTTAACCGACTGAGCCACCCAGGCGTCCCTAAACATGCACCTTTAAATGACAGGGATAGCTTAACCACTAATTACAAATCAAGCGTAATCCCATATATGTACTTTGATTTCAGACTGACTCATTTTGTGAAAGTACTTTCCACCCCAAATAACAGAATCTGTTAAAGAAGTTTCTGTTAGTTATACTTTTTGAACAGAACAAAACTATTTTAAAAACAGAGGGAGAGACTTAAAAGAAACTGGTAAAAAACATGCAGGCCTCTTTCCTAGGGTGCATGGCGACCACAAGAAGCCCTTTAAGCCAGCATATAGAACATATAAAAACCCCAGAGAAAGGAATAGACAAGTTAAGGATTTTAAATCCAGCCAAACTGATGTACTAAAAAGGCTGCAACCAGCTGTGACGAGCCAGCAAGCACTCGAAGGTCAGTTCCCACAAAGTCTTGATTAAGAATGTCCTAGATGGTGCAGCCGCTCTGGAAACCAGCATGGAGGCTACTCAAAAAATTAAAATAGAACTACAATACGATCAGCAATCCCACTTCTGGGTATTTATCCATAAGAAATGAAATCACTATCTCAAAAAGCTATCTACACCCTGCCACGTCCACGGCAGCACTAGTCACCATAGCCACAGCATGGGAACAGCCTGCATGCCCACTGACAGAGGAGTGCACGAAGATGACGTGTATATACAAGGGAATGACTCAGCCATAAGAAAGGAAACCCCATCATTCTGTGACAACGTGGATGGCTCCCGAGGGCAATGTACTAAGTGGAATAAGTCAGACAGAAAAAGACAAACTCTGTTTCATCTCCCACGTGTTATCTAAAAAGACCAAGTGCACAGAAACAGAGAACAGATTGGTGGTGGCCAGCAGTGGGTCAAACAGGAAAGGGTGCAAAAAGTATAAACTTCAAGTTATAAGAGAAATCAGTCCTGGACATGTCAGGTACAGCATGCTGATTACCGCTAGTAATAATGGACCGTGTATCTGAAAGGTGCTAACAGAGGAGGTCTCAAAGGTTCTCATCACAAGAAACAAAATGTGTGACTATGTGAGGGAACAGATGCTACCCGAACACACTGAGGTATTGTTTTGCAGTGGGTACAAATACAAAATCATGATGTTGTATACCTTATAAACACAACATCATATGTCAATTATATCTTAGCAAAACTGGGGGAAAAGAATATAAAAAAGAAATCGACCAGAGAATGAACTTTGCACACCAAGAGAGGGCTGGTGCGGACCATGAGATACACACTTACTGCAGAGGGAAACCAACGTTCAGTGGTGAGGAAGAGCATGTCAGGCGGCTGGCCTCATCTCTGGCTGGTCAGAATCAGTACAACTGTTTAAGAACAGGGATAAACAGTCTACACTGTTTCCAGGAAACACATTACTGGTTACAGTGTTGGTGTTATTACTCTCCAAATGCTGGATATATAATGCTGGATACAATAACTGAGTAACTACCATTCATGACCTCCTTACTGTGTAAGAAAAGTTTTGGTAGAAGAGTTATGGAAAACCCAGTAGCCACAAATTCCAACAAAAATGCAAGTATGCATTCATAAGGTGTTTTTCCTCTTACAATTATATTTACTACCTCTGCCCACGAGAGGGCCTGGAAAGACCAAGCAAGCTGCAGTGAGCACACAGAGGGCCAGACATGCTTCTGAGACACAATTTCTATGTGACAGAAACCGGAGCCCCTTGGAGAAATCAAAGGTTCCAGGTCTGGGGCGGACTACAAGAGAGATGAGCCTGAAAGATCCTGTTGGGTGAGAAAGCAGAAAGCCACTTCAGGAGCCCACGTGGAGAGCCTCCAAACCCATGGAAGACAGAAAAATCTGAGCATAAATATTTTGTCAGAAATGGACTGAAGTATATCAAAAGTACTGAAGTGCATGAATTCCAAATGACACTTAAAAAACTAATTAGTTACCATTAGAGGATTTTTTTTAAAAAAACCGGCAAAAAAGGAAAAGAGCCTGTTATTCTACCTTCAGATACGAACACACCAGAGGATTGCTCAACAGCATGCGATGGCAAGTTTGTGTCCTTACAGAAGTATTCCAGTTTACAACAGAAAGATGGCATTAGATTATCACCATTCTGCAACCCTTAATGAATTGTTGGTGTAAGCCAAGACACATCAAGGCTAGCAACCTGACTACACGAGAAGCCCACATCACGGCCTCCTGGTAGGAGGACATAGCACCTATGAAGGGGTCTCGCCCCACTCAAGCCTCCAGGGCAACTATCCACTTCCATGAAACACAGAGGAACAAATACACAAGATGCAACCAGCCAAAGCCAGACTATGGGAAACCACAGAGCAAATGAACCAGTCTCTTCAATAAATAAACAAAAAGGAAAATCACAATCAAGGATGAATGAGAACCTTTAGACTGGAGGTGACCTCAAAGACATTTTCGAAGAAACAAACACAAGCAGAACTAGAACATCACACAGAGGTTGTTGACGCCAGTGTTCAGGGTTTGCGAGGCTTCCCAACAGGACAGGGAGCCCAAACACGTGCAGGTGTGCCGGAAGCCGTCTAGCTTTCATTCTCACCAGACACGGTAGAGAAGGAGTCCTCGCGACCACACGTGCCTTCTCTACCGTAACTCCTCCACAGCCGTCAGGAACGTCACCCGTGCGTAATGATTAAAAGACAACAAGGTTCAGGCTCGGCTGTAACTGAGCAGAGGGTCTGGACTTAAAGTTCATCAAAGACTTGGAAAGCATTCACCTGTTCAGAATACAGCCCAGACCCCTGACTCCCCATCATGGGGCAGCGCTCCTCCCAACCTGCTCCGGCCAGGGTGCGACAAGGGCACCAGTGCGGCCCGGACGCTCAGGCACAGGCCAGCTGGTTAGGCACACAGGCTATGACAGAAGTACGGATGCCACGGTGTAGTGGTGCTCAGACGGCAGAAGAGACACTGGCCGTCACCCCTGCCAACACTTACCCTCTGATTTTCTCAGTTCCTTTTCATCTTTAGACAACACTGATAGGACGTTAACTTTTTGGTAGGTGAATACACTTCTTCAGCTGCCCCTTAAGATCTACGGACCCTAGCGCATGGAGAAAAGTCAGCCTTGGCAGCCTGAGGCTGTGCTGATGAAGAGAGGACAGGATGCAAGATGCACATGGGTGCGCACTCCTGCTGACAAACGTCTGCGCACACGCAGCAGGTCGCCTGCACCCGCCATGGCCACGAGCTAACGGCGACCCTCACGGCCAGACGGTGCACCCCGGGCGGGGAAAACCTCCACAGCTCTAGGACGATGCTGGGGGAGGGAGAGACACTGCTAGAGTTCAGTCAATGACCCCAAGTCTAAACGTTAAATCCAAAGAGCGGCATCTGATTTCCACATTCTTCCATAAATAATTTAAATATACATAAACCATGGTTTGTTTTTTTTTTTAAAGAAAATCCCAGCCATAGGAAAATACTTACGGCTTTTATTCTTGAGGTTTCAAAGAAATGTTTTTAGGCCAATACCACCTCACTATAACTTGTACTTTGTAACATACCCTCAAGTTATTTGCTTTTTATAAGGACATACTAATAGGACTTATTGTATACTCTTTATTTTATTCTTATTTCCCCTAAGTGTTACCTATTTTTTTCTTCTCTTGGCCTGCAGGAGCACGGCAACTTTAAGTGCTCAAAGGGTAAATACAGACTTACAGCAACACACAGCAACACCCTCTCCCTTTCTCCGGTCCATCCTCTCATGAGGAACCTTTATAATCTTTAAGAGAATGTAGGTAAGAGACAAAAATATGTGGTGCTCAATTCTACTACTTATTAGTAAGGACAAAAATAAACATTTCATTAAAGGGGCTCATAAATCACCCATTTCCCATTTTTACATACAGCATCTAAGGAATCATCTGTACAAAGAATAAAGAAAGAAATTCTACCTAAATTACCAAAAAATATCACTCAAACATTTAAAAAGAGATGAATTTAGCTTTATTCCCTTAAAAATACTCAGAGAAACAAATAAAATCAAGTTCTATTTGAAGACTCCCTTATAATGTGAGTATTGATAAAATAGTCTGATTGTTTCCTATCCTGATCTTGGTCTACCAAAATAAATAGCATTGGAAACTAGGGGAAAAAAAAAAAAAACAACTTTTTTTAAATTGATGATTTAATATAACTTCCAAAATACAGGACAAAATGGTCAGGATGTCCTGGTTAGTGGGCTAGGGACCGAGAAGAGGGTGTTTTCTGCACAGAACACTTGTCCTCCAGTCACAGTGAACAATGAACAACAACACTGTGCTTTAGACAGGCACACAACAGCAAGCCTTTTTAATAAAAAGACTTAAAGATTTGATCCCAAGAGTTAAAAAATGTTTGATCGTTAAAAAGCTATTATAAACAGTACACAGTGATGTTTTACTTCTCTGGTATTTGTTTATTAAACATCTTAACACAATGCCTGTCTATGTCTCTCTCGTTTTTCTGACAAGTGTATACAAGGCAAAAAGTGACTGCTACTTTGTAATGTGTCAATGAGCATAATAAATAAGTTATTTTTGGACCTTTTTTCCCCAAAAAATCTTTTAGGAAACTTTACAAGGATATTTTTGCTTAAATGTACTTACTTTGTAATACGGTCAATATTGGCAATTTGCTTCTGGTTCCGTATAATCTCAATGGCTGCCCAAAGATGCTGGATAGCTTTTGTATCCGCCTGTCGCCTTTTTGTTAGACGTGCCATGACCTGTTCACTTCTGTAACTGTAGGAAAACACAAAAACATAAGGGGAAAGAAAGCATGGATTACAAGATGAACTACCATCAGTGTAGTAACAGACTCAGCACCTCCCAACTACTGGGGAATACACTAACACAGGATGTAGCATGACCAACTTTTCTCCATTACGGGTTACTCTGCAAAAACCGTCATTCACTTTGTTATTTCATAAAGAATAACATTTTAAGGTCAAAGAGTTAAAAAGGTCTTCCCAAGAAGGACAAGTGGTCACCCTATACTAACATATCAAAGAACACGTACATTTCAATTTTATTCCAAAGCAAAAATAGAACATAAAATTTCACTTTTTGTTACTACACTGTGTGTAACTGTAATATGACAGAGCAATATAAATGGAATTCAAATGTCCTAATTCTTTGGTTCTTAGTTTATGATACTCATCGTTTTAAAATTTCAATTTTATGTAGACATACTGACAAATGAAAACAGCGTTTTTTTTTTCTTTTCAAATAAAACCATAAACAGAATCTATTTCTAACCGAGGCATGAAAGGCTGGGAGCTGGTGTCCCAGAGGAGGACGTGGGTGGGCCCACATCATCAGAAATGGTCACATGCTTGGGTTGGGAGGCTGTTCATTATATTATTCAGAACCAATACCACTATTTCGTTCAAATTTCAATATTCTGAGCCTGGTGAGGAGAACAGCCACCGGCTGTGTCAAATCTAGGGGGATATGGGCTGCCTCCTGGATATCGGATGGGTGGTGGTACAGCAGGAGAGGCTCCGCGAACACTGGGACTCGCAGCTGGGCACCGAGGCGCTGGGCCGTCAGGAACGTCCTTGCACACTGAGATGCCAGATCCCTCAATCACACAGGGTAGTGTGGGCAGCCCTCGGGCACAGGGTGAACACCAAACCTCCTTGACCTGACCCTTCCTATCTTTCAGAGGAGGAGAATGAGTGAAGGAAACTCATTCTTGACACGTTCCTGTGTTCCATGATGGGCCGGCGGAGCCTGCAAGTCGGCTTTCTCTGCTTCCACATTTCTTTTCACAGACAAGTCAGTTCTCACTCTTCCTCTGACAAACCCAAATGAAACCGGCAGCCGCCATGAATGCTCATCTAGAGACTTCCCACAAGTCTGGGCTCAGCCGGCCTCCTGGAATAAGGCATCTCTCAGAAGTGTGTTGCTAACAGAAGAATTCCAAGCACATTCTAGGGTATTCCTGAATATCCTACTTCTTCCCACCACTACTTCTAATAGCTGTAGACTTTGCTCCAAAGAGAGAATAACCAAAACATAAAGCCAGCATTCAAATTCTAAAGAAAACTTAAGGAAAATCAGTTGGGTTCAGTACAGACTTAGATGCAGAACTAAAAGACAGTCACAACTGCAATTATAATTTATTAATGTGTGTTTGGAAAGAAACCACTTTCAAACGTACAGAAACTTCTCAGCCAGACCATCTGCTGAGGAAAGCCGCCTTCCTGAATGGGATCAGCATCAAGGGAGGGAAGTTTGGGCAAGAATGTCAAGTACGTCACAGAGTGACATCTAACGGCGAACTGCGGTAGTGCAAGTCGTCAGGTTCTGCACGTACTCCCACGAAAAACACAATCTGAAAGACAACAGGTGTCTATTCTGTGTAAGGCACAGATATGGATACAGTGAAGTATGTAAAAATGTAAGAACTGTAGTCCTTGCCAGAGAAGAGCCTGACGCTGGCAGAGGAAGTCTGACATACACATGAACCACGAACTGTAAGGGCAGATAGGACAATGCCGTCCAAAGGTGTCCTGGAGCAGTCCACGCACCGGGGACACCACTTCCAGCTCAGGGAGCGCTGCAGAATATAATTTCCTTAATTTCTTTAAAAGATACTTGGCTGTTGAAAGCCAGGATAAAAATCACTGCTCGGTTTCATTAGGGCTATGACGCCTGTAACAACAGAAGCACAAGGGTCTCAGGGCAGTGATCACATCATGTAAACATGCAATTCAACCTGTGTTTTTTCTAAGTACATATGTGTACAAGTAATAATTTATTCAGAACTGCAGAAAATATATAAAACCAAAGCTAGCATTTTAAAATAATACCTAAATAGTAGATATTACTATTTATATAACAACCAAAAGAACATAGGGGGGGACACTAATAGCAGAAACTCTAGAAGTGATTATCACCAAATGGCTAGAAATGGTTAAAATCAAGGCTAAAGAATTAAATAATGCACAAATGTAAAGTTCAGGAAAACAGATGTAAAGTTAAAACCAAAGATTTTTGAGATCTACCTGAATCTGAACCAAGTCAACACAGATACATATATCATAAGGGAGATAGATGCTCAGGAGCCCAAAGAGAGCCTTGCAAAGAACTCAAACCCAAGTAAGCTGAGTATGATGAAGTCTGAGACCAGTTATAAAAACAACAGAACCAGCCTGACCGATTAGGACAAGATCTCTTTAAAGAACCACCACGGAGATTTTCCCTTCTTAGGAAATCTAAAATCATGCATTCACTAACGTAGGTCAGATATTCTTCTAGGCTCTGGGAATATAGCAATAAGCCAGTCAGACAAAAGTCCTTCCACCATCTAGTAAATATGAATAATGTGGCTAGATATCAAAAGATAGCAATTTGGGTGTTTATCAATAAAAAGAAAATCCTAGAAAATGAGTTCCTCAGATCCTTTGTACAGACAGCTTCTCATTCAAGGTCTTCAATGACGTGGCCAAATCCAACTCCACAGCCCTCTTCCCTGAGTGTATGCTACTACTAAACTTTACTCAAAATTCCTAAGTCTGGGGCACCTGGGTGGCTTAGTCGTTAAGCGTCTGCCTTCGGCTCAGGTTCGTGATCCCAGCGTCCTGGGATCAAGCCCCACTTCGGGCTCTCTGCTCCGCGGGAAGCCTGCTTCTCCCTCTCTCACTCCCCCTGCTTGTGTTCCTGCTCTCGCTCTCTCTCTCTAATAAATAAATAAAATCTTAAAAAAAAAAAATTCCTAAGTCTGCCCAGAAACGCCATACCTCCATCCCCTTGGGTAAGCTGTGCTCTGCCCTTTCTTTGCTCTTCCTGGGACTTGCTCCTAACCAACCCCTCTCCTAGAACTAAACTCGACTCTCTTGTATATTCTAGTTATAATGTGCTTATAGGTCTCTCCACAGATGTATCACCTTGTGCAAATAATTATAAATTCCTCAAAAGAATCTACCCATTCAACTAAGAAGGGACAGGCCTCATTCTTCATGTCTTTCAGGGTGGCCTCGCAGTTAGGAACATGACAAGCTTCTGATACAAAATTATGAAATTCAACTTTTCCAGCTGTTACATGAACAAAGTCCCAGAGTAAGCCTTCATTTGTGTTATAGCAAAGATTAAGCTATCAAAAGAAGAAGGAAAAGACGACGACGACGACCACCTTAAGACTTGGGAGAGATTTAACTCAGTCCTCAATCTTTTTTTTGGCTCCCTTTAGGAAGAGGAGCTCCTTCAGAAAGTGATTCTCAAGAGGCTTATAGTTAAAAAAAATAAAAACACAAAACCAAAAGCTTCCCACTAATTTTTTCCTCAATTTCTCTTACTGTAGCAAAATACACATAAATCAGCATCACCATTTTTAAGCGTGCGGCTCAGTGGCATTAAATACATCCACACCGCTGTGCACCTGCCAACACTGTCCTGCCCCGAAACTCACCTCATCCTGTGAAACCGAATCTCTGCACCCAGTAATCACTAAGCCCCTATCCCCTGCACCCCCAGCACCCACCGTTCTGCTTCTCCTTTGTGATGAAACTAAGTCCCTCACAGAGGTGGAATCATACAATACTTGTCCTTCTGTGTCTGACATATTTCCCGTAACAACACATCCTCAAGGTTCCCCCCATTTTCTTCCTCTTCAAGGCTGAATAATATTCTATTGCATGATGTACTGCACTTTGTTTTCCATTCATCTGTGGATGAACACCTGGGTTTCTTCCACGTGTTGCTATGAACATGTGTATACAAACATGCCTTCCAGACTCTGCTTTCAGAAGCAGAATTACCCTATGACCCAGCAATTACAGGGTTCACTTTTTAAAGACCTGCCATACTGTTTTCCACAGCAGGTGCCCCATTTTACTTTCCCGCCACTGGTGCACAAGGTTCTAATTTCTCCACGTTTTCATCAACACTTGTAATTTTCTGGGTTTTGACAGTAGCCATCCTAATGGGTGTGAGTTGGTCCAAGCAACTCTGGCTAGCCCCCAGATGATACTGATACTCTCTACCCCTACAAATCCAGATTTAATGCAATCCCTTCCACCTATGTATCTTCTTTTATATCCGACAAATGCTACAAACGGGGGAAAAGATAAAAGTAATCAAATCAGGGAATTAAAAAATAAGCAGAATTAAACAATGTAATACTTGGAGACAAATACAACTGTAGGAAAACTGTGTCCTGAAGGAATTGATAAACATGATAGTAAGGAGATTAAAATAGTGGGAGGCAGAGAAAAGAAAGCAAGAGGACCCACCAGGACACAGCATCAAACATGTTCCAATGTCTGCTTCTGGTGGTAGATGGGTTCACGTTTTTGTTTTATTATTACACTAACAAATATATTTTATAAATATTTTAAAGTAATTTAATCAAATATTACATGTAATTTAAAATTTAATCTCGGGATGCCTGGGTGACTCAGTCGGTTAAGCATCTGCCTTCGGCTCAGGTCATGATCCCGGGGTCCTGGGATCAAGTCCCACTTTGGGCTCCTTGCTCAGCAGGGAGTCTGCTTCTCCCTCTCCCTCTGCTGGTGCTCTGTCAAATGAATAAAATCTTTAAAAAAATAAATAAAATTTAATCTCATTGTATAATGTCATTATTACTTAGGTTAGGTTGAAATTTTTCCAAAGTCTACTCGTAATTTTATTTTTTTTAAGATTTTTTTACTGATTTATTTGACAGAGAGAGTGAGAGCATGAGCAGAGGGGAGAGGGAGAAGCAGACTCTCCACTGAGCAGGGAGCCTGATGCGGGACTCAATCCCAGGATCAGGAACATGACCCAAGTTGAAGGCAGACACTTAATCGACTGAGCCACCCAGGCACCAAGTCTACTCGTATTTTTAAATTACTTTTTACTGATAGTCTATCCATACCATTTTTCCATTTATATATTAACATGTTTATATATTATTACCCAAATACTTTTGTCTTTTAGTAAAGACTAAATGAAATTATACAGAAATATAGCTAACTATGTATTCTTTTATGATAACTTTCCTGATTAGAAGTCCTTCCACATTCAGGTCAGAAAAATATTCAAGTGTATTTTCCTGTTTTTTAATTTTTTAATATTGACTTGTTATCCATCTGAGAATAACTTTTTAAAAAGTAGTAACACTAATAAACTTTGTTTTGTAGATCAGTTTTAGGTTCACAGCAAAATTCAGCAGGAAACACAAAGAGTCCCATGTCCACACACATCTGCCACCTCCCCCGTTATCAACATCCCAAACCAGAAATCACATTTGTTACAATCAGCAAACCTGCACTGACACGCCACTATTTTCCCCAAGGACCACAGTTTACCTTACAGTTCACTCCTGGTGTTGTACACACTATGGGTTTTCACATAAGCATAAAGACAAGTACACACCATCCAAGTATCATACAGACTAGTTTCCCGGTCCTAAAAATCCTGTGTTCCACCTACTCATCCCTCTGGGTCCCCAAACACTGGAAACCACAGGTTTTTTTAACTACCTCCTTCATTTTGCCTTTTCCAGAATGTCCTATAGTTGGACTCATAGAGGATGTATGCAGCCTTTTCAGAGTAGCTTCTTTCACTTAGCAATACACATTTAAGATTTCCTCCGTGTCTTTTCATGGTATGATAGTTCATTTCGTTTTAGTGCTGAATAATGTTCCCTTGTATGGATGTAACATGGTTTATTTACCACTTATATACCACTGACTATAAGACATCTTGGTTGCTCCCATGTTTTGGCAATTATGAATAAAGCTGCTAAAACCACCCTGTGTGAGTTTTCAGGTCCTTTGATAAATAACAAGCAATGCAATGGCTGGATCGTACAGTAACAGAACCTGTAGTTTTGTGAGAAACTGGTCTCCCAAAATGGCTGCACCATTTAGCATTCCCACTGGCAGTGACTTTCCTAATGCTCCACGTTCCCATCAGCGATTGGTGGTGTCCCTGTTTTTTGGATTTTAGTCATTCTCACAATCATGTGGTAATAAATCAATGCTGTTTTAATTTGCAATTCTCTAATGACACAGAATATTGAACATCTTTTCATACACTTACCTTCCACCTGTATATCATCTTTGGTGAGGTGTCAGTTCAAATTTTTTGTTCATTTCTTAATCAGGTCCATTTTCTTAATGTCAAGTTTTAAGAGTTGTCTCTTTTGTGTAACAGTCCTTTATCAGATGTGTCTTTTACAAATATTCTCCCAGTATGTGGCTCATCCTACCATTCTCTTCACACTGTCCTTCACAGAGCAGAAGGTTTTAATTTTAATCAAGTCCAGCTTATCAATTATTACTTTAAGGGGTTGTGTCTTGGTGTTGTATCCAAAAAAGTCATTGCCATACTCAGGACAGCTAGGTTGTCTATGTTATTTTCCAGAAGTTTTAGTTTTGCATTTTACATTTTAGGTCTATGATCCATTTTGCATTAACTGTGGTGAGGGGTATAAGGTCTGTGTCTAGGTCGATTTTTTCTGCATGTGGATGCACAGTCATCCTAGTGCTATTTGATGAAGACATTTTACTTGCTCCATTATACTGCCCTTGTTAAAGAACATTGGCTATATTTATGTGGGTCTACTTCCAGGCTCTCCCATCTGTCCCACTGATCCATTTGTCTGTTACTTTACCACTACCACACGGTCTTAATTAACATAGCTTTACAGTAAGTCTTGAAATCTCTAAATTTGTTCTTCTCCTTCAATATTGTATTGGCTATTCTGGATCTCTTGCCCCTCCATATGAATTTTAGAATCACTTTGTTGATCTCCAAAATATGACTTCCTAGGATTTTTATTGGGATAGCATGCAATCTATAGATCAAATTGGGAAGAACTGACATGTTGACAATATTTAAGTCTTCCTATCCATGAACAAGGGTTCCCTCTCCATTTATCTCATCAGAACTTTGCTGTTTTCCTCATATAGACTTTACACATATTTTTCAGGTTTGTACTTAAGTATTCCATTCTGGGGGTGATAATATAAATGTAATGTGTTTTTAACTTCAAATTCAACTTGTTCATTGCTGGTACATAGGAAAGTGATAGGCTTTTATATATTAATTTTTTGTCATACAACGTGCTATAATTATTAGTTTCAGGTCAATTCTTTCAGATTTTCTGTGTAATCATGTCATCTGTAAATGAAGACAGTTTTATTTCTCTTCCAAATCTGTATACTTCAATTTCTTGTCTTACTGCTTTACCTAGGACTTCCAGTCCAATGTTGAAAAGGGATGGTAAGAGGAGACATCCTTGCTTTGTTCCCAATCTCAGCAGGAAACCTGTGAGTTTTTTATCATTAAGTATGATGATGTTAGTACAGGGTTTTTGTAGGTAGACTTTATCGTGTTGAGGAAATTCCTCTCTATTCCGAGAGTTTGCTGGTTTTTATTATGAATGGGCGTTGGATTTTGCCCAATGCTTTTTTCTCCATCTATTAATCACTTGATTTTTCTTTAGCCTGTTGATATGAGGATTACATTAATTGATTTCCAGATACCAAAGCAACCATGCATACCTGAGATAAACCCCATTTAGTCATGGGGCATAATACTTTTTATACAACGTTAGATTCAATTTGCTAATATTTTGTTGGAGATTTTTACATTTATGTTCATGAGAGATATTGGCCTTTAGTCCCTTTTCTTGTAATGTCTTTGTCTGGTTTGGGGTATTATGGTAATGCTGGTCTCATAGGAGTTAGGAAGTACTCTTCTGCTTCTACCTTCTATAAGATTGTGGAGAAAAGGTATAAATTCTTCCCTAAACGTTTGGGAGAATTCACCAGTGAACCCATCTGGGCCTGGTGCTTTCTGTTTTTGAAGTTTATTAATCACTGATTCCATTTATTTTACATAGGCCTACACAATTTCTTCTTGCAGAAGTTTTGCCAGATTATGCCTTTCAAGGAATTGATTCATTTCATCTCAGTTCTCAAGTCTGTGGGCATAGAGTCGTTTACAGCATTCCTTTATTACCCTTTTACAGTCTAGAGGATCAGTAGTGATAGCTCCTCTCCACCCCCTTTTTTTTTTTTGCTCCTCTTTCACTTCTAATATTAGTTATTTGTATCTGTTTTTGTTAGCTTGTTGAGAGACTTACTGGTTTTATTGATCTTTTCAAATAGCTAGCTTTTGACTTAATTTTACCACTGATTTCCTACTTACAATTTCATTTTTCTGCTCTATTTCTTTTCTTGTTTACTTTGGATTTAATTTTTCCTTGTGTTCTAAGGTAGAAGCTTGGAATACTGATTTCAGATCTTTCCTCTTTTCTAATATATACATTCAACGTTATACATTTCCCTGTAAAAACTGCTTTTGCTATATTCTACAAATTTTGGTATTTTCATCTTCATTTAATTAAAATTTTTAAAAATTTTCTCAAGATTTCTTTTCCGCCTGTGTGTTGCTGAATGTCCAAATATTTTGAGATTTCAAGCTATCTTTGTTATTTCTATTTTGATTCCATTGTGGTCTAACAACAGACACTGTATGATTTCTAATCTTCAAATTTATTAAGTTGTATTTTATGGCTAAGAATGTGAGTGTTCTATGTGAGCTTGAGAAGAATGTATATTCTGTTGCTGTTGGATGAAGTAGTCTATAAATATTGTTGATACCCAGTTAATACTGTTGTTGAGTTCAACTGTGTACTTATCTTCTGCCTACTGCACCTGTCCATTTCTGAGACGGCTGTTGAAATCTCCAACTATAACAGTGCATTCATCTATTGCCCCTTGCAGACTTAGTTTTTGCCTGAAATACAGTGACATTCTGCTGTTAGGCACATACACATTAAGAACTGTTATATCCTCTTTGAGTACTGATCCCTTTATCATTATGTAATACTCACCTTTATACCTAATAACATTCCTTGTTTTGAAGTCTGCTCCATCTAAAATTAATATAGCTACAACTACTTTCTTTTGATTAGTGTCAGCATGATATATCTTCCTCTATCCCATTTATTTTAACCTATTTATGTCTTTATATTTAAAATGGGTTTCTTGCAGACAACATATTATTGGGTCTTATTAACTCTGACGATCTCATCTTTTAATTGTTGCAGTTAGACCATGTTAAGGTGATTATTCGATATAGTTGAATGTCCATATTTGTTACTGCTTTCTATGCCTTTGTCCCTTGTCTAGTTTTGACTTCCACCCATATTCTCTTTGTCATTTTAATTGAGTACTTTACATGTATCCATTTTCTCTATGTTAGCATATCAATTTTACTTTTGCTGGTGTTACTTTCTTTAGTGATTGCCCTAGAGATCACAATATACATTTACAACTAACCCATGTCTATTTTTAAGTAATAGTATACAGATTCACAGGTAGAAGGACCTGAAAACAAAATATTCCTAATACCTTCTGTTCCTTTTATCATTGGTGTCATTCCTTTCACTGATGCATGAGCATACATAAGTATTTAGATGCACATAAGAACACAAAGGCAAATACATTGTTACTATTGTGAACAAACATATCTTTTAGATTAATAAGAAAAACAAGTTTATTTTACCTTTACTTACTCAACCTCCAATGATCTTCTTTTATGTATATCTAAGTTTCTGGCATGTACCATTTTCCTTCTAAAGGATTTCTTTCCTGGCAACAAATTCGGTCAAGGTTTGTCTCAGAAGTATTTCTCCTTTGCTTTTGAGAAATAGTTCTGCAAAATACACACCTCTAATTTGGTGGGGGTTCCCCCCTCACTCCTTTTTCACTCCATTCTCTCCTTGCTTGCATGGTTTCTGAAAAGAAATCTCATGTATTTCTTATTTTTGCTCCTTTATAATGTTTTCCTCTGGCTTCTTTAGGATTTTTTTAATCTTTGATTTTCTGAGATTTGGAATGATATACCTACCTAAGCTGCAGTTTTGAGGGCACCTATCCTACTAGATATTCTCTGAGATTCTTGATCTGGTTTGGCGTTGGACATTAATTTGGGAAAATCTGCAGTCATTACTGCTTCAGATACTGCTTCTGTTCTTTCTTCTCCTGTGGATATTCCCATTAGGTATATGTCACACCTTTTGTAGCTGTCCCATTTTCCTTGGATTTTTTTTTTTTTTTTTTTTTTTTTTGGTCTTTCTTCTCTTTTTCAGTTTTGGAAGTTTTTATTGTCATATCCTCAAACTCAGAGATTCCTCCCTCAGCCACGTGCAGTCTACTAATGATCCCACCAAAAGCATTCTTCATTTCCGTTACAATGTGTTTGCACTCTAGCATTTTTTTGATGTTTTTAAAATTTTCATCTCTGTTTACAGTATTCATCTAATCTTGCATGTTGTGTACTTTTTCACTAAAGTTCTTAGCATTTTAATCTGTTTTTTAGGGCGCCTGGGTGGCTCAGTTAAGTGTCTGCCTTCAGCTCAGGTTGTGATCCCAGGGTTCTGGGATTGAGCCCCACAGGAGCCTGATTCTCCCTCTTCCTCTGCCCCTCTCCCCACTCATTCTCTAATAAACTCTTCATATTTTAAGATATTCCTATTCTGATAATTCCAACATCCTTACCATGCTGACTCAGGTTCAGATGCTTGCTCAATCTTTTTTTTTTTTTTTTTTTTTAAGATTTTATTTATTTATTTATAGGACAGAGAGAGACACAGCAGGAGAGGGAACACAAGCAGGGGAAGTGGGAGAGGGAGAAGCAGGCTTCCCGCCGAGCAGGGAGCCCGATGTGGGGCTCAATCCCAGGACCCTGGGACCATGACCTGAGCCGAAGGCAGACACTTAATGACTGAGCCACCCAGGCACCCCAGCTCAATCTCTTGTGTTTGTTTTGCCTTTGAGTAGGACCTTTTATTTTCCTTCAAAAGGCGGACATGAAGTATTAAGTAAAAGGAAATGCATAAGAAGGCATTTAGTAATGCAGTGTGAGGTGTGGGGAAGGGACTGCTTTCTCGAGTCCCAGGGTAAGTCAGTGTTTTGGTGAGCCTGTGCCCCTGCACTGTGAACTTTCCAAGTCCTTCTCAGCTTTGTCTACCCCATTAGGTGGGACAGGATTACTAGAGGGAGCCAGAGCTGGGTATTTCCCTTCCCTAGGTCAGTTAGGCTCTGGTGAAAGCTTCTCTTGAAGGCAGGCCTTGTTAAGGAGAACAGAACAACTCTGGAGTATTTTAAAATGGTTCTTTTTCCCCTCCCTGCCAATGGAATGGCAAGGGGATTTTTCTCCAATATCCACCGGGAGGGCCTGGTAGAGTTTCTGGGTAAAGGAGTTAAGAGCTCCTTACTCCTATAGTAAATCTTACCAAAGTGTGGGGGACCCCTAGGACTGGGTTCCCCTAGATTTTTAACTCAGACTTGTCCACCCTGAGCCTCCAGCAATTCATCAATTACATTCAGGTTTACTTAGCCAGCACTGGTTCCTGCAGATGTTTCTGTGGGAGGGTTTTTGCTCCAGTAAGTCCTGTTTTTCTGTCTCTCCAACTTTTGTCCTGTGGCCTCAATGCCTTCATAAATCTCAGTACATTTCGCTGGTTTTTCAGTTCTGCTTTTTACGTGTTATTAGGATGGAGTGGCAAATTCCAAGCATCTTACATGCCCAAGTGAAAACTGTGGAGTTACTTTCTGAATATGACAGAAAGTAAAAATATAGAAAGTTATCCCAAAGAGGTAATCAATTGTACTAACACGATTTACTGATTTTTCTTCTCTAATGAAATGTGATACACTTTTTTTTTTAATTTTTTTATTCTTCTGTTAATCCCCATACATTATATCATTAGTTTTAGATGTAGTGTTCCATGATTCATTGTTCGTGCATAACACCCAGTGCTCCATGAAGAACGTGCCCTCCTCAATACCCATCACCAGGCTAACCCATCCTCCCACCCCCCTCCCCTCTAGAACCCTCAGTTTGTTTTTCAGAGTCCATCGTCTCTCATGGTTCGTCCACCCCTCCGATTTCCCCCGCTTCATTCTTCCCCTCCCGCTACCTTCTTCATGTGATACGCTTCTAATCATCCACTAAATTCCAATCTATTCTAGCATTAGTTTCTTTGATATGTCTGGTCTTTTGTTAGTTATCTCACAAAAGATATTTATTTATTTACTATAACTTCCTTTATAGTTATAATCAAGTTAAAGTTACAATTAGGTTGTATTCAGTTTTTATTAAAACAAGCTACATACATAAAGTCTACAATTACAATTAATGCCATGTTGCTATTGGTTGCTGTATAATTATTTTATATGCGTTACTCAACAAGTTTTTTAAAAGCAGGCTGTATTTCAAACTTTATGCCCTTAACTTGTACCATGCAGTGTACAATAAGCACTTACTGACTGAATACATTCCTGAATAAGCCCTGAGATTAAAAAATAAAAATAAAAGGAGGAATAAAGCTAGTCTAGTCTATGATAATAACTGGTTGGCTACTAAGTCTGGACACTAAAGAGCAATGATACTCCCCTAAGAGCCTCCAGAACAATCCACTGCTGTCCAATTTCCATATGTAGCAAGTATAGAACATGGAGAACTTGCGAAACAGAGCACTTCTGCTAGGAAACCTACCCTGTTTATTTAAAGCAAATTACACTAAACAACAGAAAATAATAGCATGCAAAACATTGATCAAGATTCCTGATAACAACAAACATGTTTCAATTATTTTATTAGCTATACTAGTAAAGCAAGATCTTTCCAGACTTCTGGATTTGACAAAATACTAGCTTAAAAAACAAAATGTGCATGGGGAAATAAGGCTTAACCCTTTAATAACACCTTTATTGAGCCATAATTCACACACGTTTCATCACTAGAAGTGAACAATTCAGTGGCTTTTTATACAGATTAATTTTTTTAAGTATGGTGCAGTAACATAAAACTCACCATTTTAACCATTTTTAAGTGTAGAGTTCAGTGGCGTTATTTATCTGTTGATGGACACTTGGGTGGCTTCTACCTTTTAGATACTATGAATAACTGCAAAAAACAAAGTATCTGTCCAAGTCTTGCTTGCAATTCTTTGGGTATATACCCAGAAGAGGAGCTGTTGGATCATATAGTAATTCTACATGTAACCTTTTCAGAAATCACCCAACTGCATTCTACACTGGCTATACCACTTCACAGCACACCAGGAATGCGTGAAAGTTCCAATTTCTCCATGTCCCAGCCAACACCTATTTTCTGTTTGGGTTTTTTCATAGCCCTCTTAGTAGGTGTGAAGTCATATTTCATTGTGGCTTTGATTTGCATTTCCCTAATGACACTAAGCATCTTTTCATGTTTATTGGTTATTTATCTTCTTTGGGGAAAAGTCTTTTGGGGTCCTCTACTCATTTTTAATGGTGTTTATCTTTTTCTTAGTGAGTTGGTAGTTCTTTACATATTCTAAATAACCCCTTAATCTCTATGTTTTACAAATTTTTTCTCCCATTTTTAAGTTCTTTCCATTTTGATAATGTCCTGTGATTGTGATGCATAAAAGTTTTAAGTTTTGGCACCTGGGTGGCTCAGTCCATTGGGTGTCTCCCTTTGGCTGGGGTCATGATCCCAGGGTCCTGGGATTGAGTCCCACATCAGGCTCCCTGCTCAACGGGCTCCCTCTCCCTCTGCCTCTTCTCTCTGCTCATGCTCTCAAATAAATCTTTGAAAAAAAGTTCTTAGTTTTGATAAAGTATAATATATTTTTTTCTTTCATTGCTCCTGCTATGGTGTCACACCTAAGAATCCAAAGCAATATCAAAGGTCATAAAGATTAATCCCTATGTTTTTTTCTAAGAGTCTTATGGTTTTAATTCTTCTGTTTAGGTCATTGATCCATTCTGAAATTTTGTCTATGGTGTAAGGAAGGAGTCCAAACTCATTCTTTTACATGTGTAAATCCAGTCATCCCAGCACCATCTTTTGAAGAGACTAGGCTTTCCCCATTGAATGGGCTTGGTATCGTGGTCAAAAATCAATTGGCCAAACTGTGGAAAGCAGTATAGAGGTTCCTCAAAAAGTTAAAATCAGAACTACCCTGCAATCCAGCAACTACACTACTAAGCATTTACCCAAAAACACTAATTCAAAGGGATACATGCAAACTGATGCTTATAGCAGCATTATTTACAACAGTCAAATTATGGAAGCAGCCCAAGTGTTCATCTATAGATGAAGGGATAAAGATGAAGTGGTATATATGTAACAATGGAATATTATTCAGCCATTAAAAAAGAATGAGATATTGCCATTTGCAATCACATGGGTGGAACCTGAATATATTATGCTAAGCAAAATAAGTCAGAGAAAGACAAATACCATGATTTCACTCATATGTGGAACTGAAGAAACAAGAGCTAAGGAAAAAGAGAAACCAAGAAACAGACTCTTAACTATAGAGAACAAACTGATGGTTATCAAAGGGGAGGTGGGTGGGGGATGGGTGAAATAGATGAAGGAACGCACTTGCTGTGATGAGCACTGAGGGATGTATGGAAGTGTTGAATCATACATAGTACTGAAACTAAATATAACTAACTGAAACTGAAATTAATCTGAAACTAATATAACAGTGTATGTTAATTATGCTAGAATTAAAATTTAAAAATAGGCCAAAGATGTACAAATTTATTTCAGAATTCTAAATTCTGTATGTCTATCCTTATATCAGTACCACATTGTTTTGATTACTGTAGTTTTTGGGGGTTTTTTTAAGATTTTATTTATTTCTTTGAAAGAGAGAGAGACAGCACGAGCAGGAACACAAGCACAGGGAGAGGGAGAGGGAGAAGCAGGCTTCCCGCTGAGCAGGGAGTCCAATGCAGGGCTCGATCCCAGGACCCCAGAATCATAACCTGAGCCAAAGGCAGACACTTAACAACTGAGCCACCCAGGCACCCCTGATTACTGTAGCTTTGAAGCAAGTTTTGAGACAGGAAACTGTGTGTCTTCCACTTTGTTCTTCTTTTTCAAGACTATTTTGGCTATCCAGGGCCCTCTCAAATTCCACATGAATTTCAAAATCAGCTTTTTCATTTCAAGGGGGGGGGCGGGGAGGGAGAGAGGAGGCCATTGGAATTTTCATGGCGATTGTCCTGAACTCTATAATGCTTTGGGTAGTATTGTCTTCCCATTCATGAACCCAAGATGTCTTTCCACTTATTTTGGTCTTAATTTCCTTCTGCAATGTTTTATAATTTATAATGTACAAGTTTCTTCCTCCATGGTTAAGTTTACTCCCAGGTATATTGTTCTTTTACATGTTAATGTGAATGGAACGGTTTCCTTAATTGCCTTTTCTGATTGTTCGCCGTTGGTATTACTGAAACACAACTGATTACACCCTACAACTTTGCCAAACTTGTTTATTAGTTCTGGTAACGTCTGTGGATTCCTTTTGCATTTCTAAATACCTGATCATGTCATCTTCAAATATAGTTTTATTGCTCCTTTTCCAATTTGGATGCCTTTTCTTTCTTTTTGTTGCCTAATTCCTCTGGCCAGAACTTCCAGTACTATGTTAAGTAGCAGTAATGAAAGTGGGCATCTCTGTCTTGCTCCTGATCTTAGGGGGAAGGCTTTCAGTTTTTTACCACTGTCTACAGTATTAGCTTGGGTTTTCATAAATGCCCTTTATCATGTTGAGGAAGGTCCTACCGGTCCTAGTTTTCAACTTGAAAGGATTTTGTCAAATGCCTTTCTGCATCGATACAATGTTTTTCTCCTTCATTCTACTAATGTGATACATTACACTGATGGATTTTCTGATGTTGAGCCTTGCATTCCTACTATAATTTTCACCTGGCCATTGTGTCCATTTGTGTCCCCCCACAAAATTCATGTGCTGAAAACCTAATGCCCAAGGTGATGGTATTAGGAGGTGTGTCCTTTAGGGGATGATTAGGTCATGAGGGTGGAGCCTTCATGAGTGGGATTAGAGGCCTTACAAAAGTGGCTCCAGAGATATCCCTGGCCCCTTCCACTGTGTAAGACAGGAGTAGTCAACAGTCCACCTTGTTGCAAGGCCCTCACCCAACCATGCTGGCACCCGGAATGGATGTCCAGCCTCCACAACTGTAAGAAATTAATGTCTGCTCTTTATAAACCACCCAGTCTGTGGTATTTTGTTACAGCAGCCCAAACAGACCAAGATACTGGTTTTAAAATCATTTCATAAAATAAAAATATTTTAATCACAATAAAATAGACATACCAGAAATAAGCTGTGATGTAAGAAAAATGAAAATGATACAGTGAAGAGTTTTTTATGAATCTGAATTTATTCCCTTTAAAGGACTTATCTTTGACTTTGATCAGTCTCTGAATGGGTGTTTGCCATGAACCAGAGATAGTATTTACCCTAAAATTATAAAAATGATGAGCTACAGCCATGTTTTTATTAATAATATTTGAAAGTTAGGAAAAGAAAAGCTATGAAAAACTGAACTTCTCTTATTAATTTATACCTGTCCTTTACAAAAAATTATACATGTAATTACTACACTTTGAATAAAATTGAGTTGCATATGACCAGTCAGGTATATGTGTTCATTAACTGTTAGATCTGGAATAAAAATTACTAAACAGAATGTTACATTCTTGTAATAGCAAAGTACCTGCCCATGAGAACCTGAACACCTGAACTGAAAAGAAAAAAATCTATTTGAAAGGCATCAAAGAACTAACAAAATTGAAAACTTACAGAATTTAAGATCAAGGAAAACAAAAAACCAAGAGGTAAGTCACATTTCTCCTATATAGGCACCTGGCAATTCTGTACGAGCAGCTAAGAACATGAGCAAATCTTTGAACAGATACACAGCTAAGAGGATTAAAATTAGAATTGAGTGCCTGGTATGGGAGGAGGGTAATACTGTAATCCTCCAAACTAAGTTTGGACACCAAAGGGCTGCAACCTAGGAGTAAGAAAACTACAAAGCATTCAATCTTTACATATAAAATAATTACATAGCAAAAAATGAAAGTAGCTAATTAACTACAAAATTAACTACCATTTTTCTTAGACTTCAAATCATCTCAACTGCTGATGAGATTAATGTAATCTAGGACTACTGGGGCCCCTGGCTGTCTGTCAGAAGCAAATATGAATCCTCTCTGGATAACATCATCCTGAATTTCACTTCATTCCTATAATTTTTCATTACAGTATCTAGAACACATGTAAAAATAACCAAACCCACAAAGAGTAAGACGATATCACCAAAGGGCAAGAAAAGCAAAAGTTAGAAACAACCCGCAGGAAGAGGTGTAGATGGTGCGTTATTAAACACAACCTTTTAAATAACAATGCTTGATATGTTCAAGAAATTAAAAGAGTCATAACTTCAGCAAAGAACATGAAATGAAAAGAAGTTAGATGGAAAGGACAGAATTGAAAAGGTACTAAAACTAAAGCACTCCATGAGTGGTTTACCATCAAATTTGACACAGATGAAGAGAGACTTCATGAACTGGAGGGTTATTTTCAAAAGGAAGTAGCCAAAGAAAGCATGGATAAACAAGAGTAGAGACACACATGGACATAATAAGGTCTAACACATTTCACTTCAATCCTAAGAACAGAATGAGGAAGACTGAAAAGGAACTGACTTTCAAAGAGATAGTGGCTGATAATTTTCCGCAACTGGCAAAGAGTCTCAGAATCAAGAGTCATTCCCAGAAAACAAAAGCAAGTGAGCAGACAACTACACCTAGGCATTTCACAGTAAAATTGCTCCAAGCCAAAGATAAAAGGGAAGACATAAAGTCACCAGGGGAAAAGCCATACTACCTTCAAATGAGCAGTAATACAACTTCAGGTGGACTTGTCAAAACATTGGATGTCAAAAGATAATGAAATAATGTCTAAAAAGCTCTCAAAATAGTTGCCAATCAAAAATTCTATGCCCACAAAAATGAAAGGGGAATATAGTTTATATAAAGCAAGACTTCGTCACAGTAGTCCCACAATATAAACAGTGGAGATGTTCCTTGGGCAGAAGAAGAATCCCAGGTGAAAACTCAGATTGTAAAAACGGACACAGAGCAAGGAGAAAGGAACAGATGTAGGGAAATCTAATAAATGCTGAGTGTACAAAACAACAACGTCTTCTAGATTTGGAACACACACAGAATTTAAATATTTAAGTTCCTTGCATTATCTGGGAAAAATAACTTATATTAGACCTTGATACATCAAGGACAGAAGTTACTGCCTCTAGAGTAATTAATAAAAGAACAGTTAGTAAAAGAACACATAAATACCAAGCTATTAGATGGGGGAAAAGAGAATACAAAATGCTTTATTAACACCACTCCCAACAACAAACAAGAAAGAAAAAGGAGCAAGATGGATAAAAAACATATTATGATGACAGATTAAAACCCAAACATATCAGTAATTACATTAAATCTAAACAGAGTAGCTTCAATAAGAGACAGCAATTTTGAGCCTGGTTTTAAGACAAAAACTCAGCTATATGCTGCTCTCAAAAGACAAAAATATAAGGACACAAAAAGTCTGTAAAGAAAGGAGTAAAAAGAAAAAAAAGTACCATGCAGAAATATTATCAAAAAGAAAGCTGGGGGGCGGGGGGGTGGCGCCTGGGTGGCTCAGTTGGTGAAGCATCTGCCTTCAGCTCAGATCATGATCTCAGGGTCCTGGGATCAAGTCCCACATCAGGCTCCCTGCTCCCTCTCCCTCTGCAGCTCCCCCTGCTTGTGCCCTCTCTCTTTCTCTAATAAATAAAATCTTTTTTAAAAAGCAAGCTAAGAAGAGTGTAATAACTAAGTATCACTAAGGAAAAATGGTCATTTTATTATAATTTAAAAATTCAACTTATTAGGAAATAGTCTAAGGTTTATGTACTTAACATATTGTCAAATATATTTGTCAAAACAATGGACAAAACAAAAACAGACAAATCCAATCATAACAGATTCTAACATCTCTCTCACAACTGATAAAAAACTACTAAATACATAGAAAATTTACAAAAACATTTAAGAAACCTGACCTAATCTATATAAACCTCTTCAGTCAACAAGTACAGAATGCACATTCTGTTCAAACACACACAGAATGTTTACAAAACTGATCACATACCAGGGAGAGCAGGTCTCAACAAATTTCCAAGGACTGAAATGATACAGTTTGCTTTCTGTCCACAGAACTGAAGAAGAAATCAGTAACAAAAGATAACACAAGAATTCCTATGTTTTTGGAAGCTAAAAAACATACTTCTAAATAACATATAGGTCACTGAAAAAAGTCACAATAAAAATCAAGAAATGTAACAAAAGGAATGAAAATATAATGAAAGGAATGAAATACTAATCATCAAAAGTTTTAAGATGTACTTGAAATTTACAGCCTAACTGCATACATAATGGGGGGGGACTAAAAAGCAATAATCTAAACATCCATCTTGGGGCGCCTGGGTGGCTCAGTCGTTAAGGGTCTGCCTTTGGCTCAGGTCATGATCCCAGGGTCCTGGGATCGAGCCCTGCGCATCAGGCTCCCTGCTCGGCGGGAAGCCTGCTTCTCCCTCTCCAATTCCCCCTGCTGTGTTCCCTCTCTCGCTGTGTCTCTGTCAAATAAATAAAATCTTTAAAAAAATAAAAATAAAAAATAAACACCCATCTCAAGAAAATCTAAAATAAAAAATTAAACCAAAAAAGTGGAAGGAAATTACACACACACACACACACACACGGAACAGAAATCAATGAACTACACAACAAACATACAAAAGAGAGATTCAATAAAAGGAAAAGCTGATTCTCTGAAAAAACAAAATTGATAAACCCCTGGTTAATCTACCAAATGACTACCAAAACAGACACAAGAAGAAACAGAAAACCTGAATAAGTCTTTATCTATTAAAAAAGGTTAGACTAATGATTAAAACTTTTCCTACAAAGAAAAACTCCAGAACCAAATAGCTCCCACCTTGTAGTCTACCAAACATTTCAAGAAAAAAAAAAAAACAACCACCAACTTTACAGAAACTTTCTGAAAATAGAAAAAGAGGAAATACGTCACAAATTGTTATGTGACAATAATGTAATAACCCTGATATCAAAACCTGAAAGGGACATTGAAAGTTATAGGCCTATGTCATTCATATTCATGAATGCAAAAATTCTAATAAAAATATTAGCAAATCAAATCCAGAAATACATAAAGTACAATACAGTGTGACCAAGCTTGTTAGAATCCTTGCAGTTCACCCATTAACAGAGTAAAGGAAAATAATAAAATCAACTCAATAATGCAGAAAAACTATGGATAAAATTCTTCATCCAAACACTCAAAGCAAAACAGGAATAGAACGGAAACTCCTTAATCTGAAAAAGGGTATCTACATAAAACCAACAGCAGAAAAACCGGACTCAATGAAAAGATAAAAGTTTTAGCTCTACAAATGAGAATGAGTTAAGATACCCACACTCACCACTTCTATTCAACATCATACTAGAAGACCTAGTCAGAGCAATAAGGCAAGAAATAAGACATATATGGACTGGAAAAGAGTAATTAAAACTGTCATTCAGAGATGACATGCTTCTCTCTATAGAGAAATCCAAAAAAATCTACAGATATATTATTAATAAATGTCTTCAATATCAGGAGATCAGAGAGGAAGTGGGGCTTATGCAAAACTCCTGTCTCTAATTCTCAGAATTGCTGCTGAACTCAGCTAAAAGCCAAGGCATCTGCTGCATGTTAGAATGGACAAAAGTGAGGGGCACCTGGATGGCTCAGTCATTTGAGCGTAGGCCTCTCGATTTTGGCTCAGGTCATGATCTCAGGGTCCTCAGATCAAGGCCTGCAACAGGCTCCACACTCAGTGGGGAGTCTGCTCGAGAGTTCTGTCTCTCTCCCTCTGCTCCTCTCTCTGCTTGTGCACGCTCTCTCACTCTAAAAATAAATAAATCTTAAAAAAAAAAAAAAAAAGATTGGCCATAAATGCACTTCCTGCCTAGCAGTAGCCCTAGCAACCGATCAGGTATAGATTAAACTATAGCCACACCAGCACCAATCACATTTCGTTCAAAACAACTTATATAAATTCCCTCTTTCCTCTTTAAAACCTCTAACCTCCTTTATCTCTCCAGAGCACACTACTGATTTTAGTCAACTCTATCTCCCAGATGACAATCCTTAAGATTCCAAATAAATGCATACATTTTAATTTGGAGGTTGCAGTTTTGTCTTTCGTTGGTCAACCCTAATAACAATGAGTAAATGAAAAAAATTAAGATATTATTTACAGGGGCGCCTGGGTGGTACAGTCAGCTAAGCATCAGACTCTTGGTTTTGGCTCAGGTTATGATTTCAGGGTTGTGAGATCAAGCCCCATATCAGGCTCCGCGCCCAGTACAGCATCTGCTTAAGCCTCTCTCCTTCTGCCCCTCTCCCCCCAAAATAAATAAATCTTTAAAAAATATATTATTTACAATATCACCCAAAAAAGTTAGATCTAGGAATAAATCTAACAAAAGATATGCAAGATCTCTATCCAGAAAGCCACAAAACACTGAGAAAAAGTAAAAATGACTTAAATAATGGAAAAATGCTTCATATTCACAGATTTAAGATTAGTATTATAAAAATGTTCCTTCCCAAACTGATTTAAAATTCAGTGCAAATCCAATAAATATTCTAGTAGAATTTTGTGTGTAAATTAACAAAAGGGTTCTGAAATTTACATGGAAATGTAAATGGTCAAGAATATTTATATGGAAATATAAATGACCCGTAATAAAAACAATTAAGTAACAAGGCCATAATGAATAAAATATAATTGGAAGATCTGATATCATATATCAAAATTTATTGTAAAGCTACAAGCAATTAAAACTGCGTCAAATAAGGATTTGGTGACAAAGAGTCATAAATTCATGGAAATTAACAGAGAACTCAAGAAAAGACTCATGCGTCCATGGACACCAGACTTATGTGACAAAGAAGGCACTGCAGAGCAATGGATTTGAGGTGACGCTTTCCATAAACAATGCTGAGTCAATTAGATACCCATCTGGGGAAAAGAAAATCAGACAACCAGTACAACACACAGCAAAATTAATTCCCAGTAGATTATATAAACATTTAAGCTTCTAAAGAAAGTGTAGCACACTATTTTAATGATCTTGAAATGGGGAAAGCTTTCTTATATAGGAAACCCACAAACAGCAAATTGCTAAATAGGACTACATTAAAATTAAAAATTTCTTTTTAAAGCGGTATCATTAGGGACAGTAAAAATTAAAAGACAATACCAAGTACAAGCAAGGTATGAGTCAAAGGAATTGGCATACTCTGCTAATTGAAGTCTAAACTGGTACACTGCTTTCGAAAACAGTTTGGAATTATACATTAAAGTTGGATGCTCTACTCCTAGGTATATATACTCAACAGAATGCATGTACATGGTCACCAAAATACACGTACCAGAATTTCAAAGCAGTGGAGGCGATTGGGTGGCTCAGTCAGTTAAGCATCTGACTCTTGGTTTCAGATCAGGTCGTGATCTCAGGTCATGAGATCCAGCCCTGCACTGGGCCCCACACTCGGCACAGAGTCTGCTTAAGACTCTCTCTCCCTCTGCTCCTCCCCCCACCACCTCTCTTGATCTAAAATAAATAAATAAATCCTTTTTTAAAAAAAGAGAGAATTTCAGAGCAGCAGTATTTGTAATAGCCCCAAGCTGGAAGTGACTCAACGTCCACTATCGTGGACTGGATGGAAGTATCATGGTTTAGTCATACCATGAAACATAGTAACAACTATGTAACAGTGAAACTGAATGAACTAACTAAATGTAAAGGAAAGCCACTCACAAAATAATACATGATAACCAAACACAAAAAGTTCAAACACAGCTGATCAGAGAGGATCTAAGATGAGAGAGGTGAGGACAAGGAGGAATTCTCTTCTCTGGGGTGAGGGCACATTCTGCAATGTTGTTAAGAGTCTGTTTCTCAGGGCGCCTAGGTGGCTCAGTCAGTGAAGTGTCTGCCTTCAGCTCAGGTCATGATCTCAGGGTCCTGGGATCAAGTCCCACATGGAGCTCCTGATCAGCGGGGACTGCTTCTCCCTCTGCCTCTGACCCCACTAGTGCTTGCTCTCTCAAAGAAAAAAGAAAAAAAGAGTCTGTTTCTCCACCTGGATTGTGATTATATGGGTATATTTACTTAGTGACAATTCACTGAGCCATGCATTATGCTAATATTGCCAAGCTCACATTCCTTTGTTTTTCTTCCAAAATTTTTTAAGAGGGAGAAGGTTAACATAATGTAAACAATATCCTTATCTGTATTTATCCACTGAAAACATTAATTCACTGAAAAATAACATTTATTAGTTAAGTAAATCACAAATCATTCTCTACACACATATCATTTTGCATATAACTACAGGAAAGAAACTGGGACTTATAAACACTGAAGAGCTATTGTGCCTTAAAAAGTTAAAACACCAAACCATTTCCATCTAGATTGTGTATCTGCCAATCGATGTTACAATTAAAGAAAAAGACTGAATCACACACAAAAATGTAAGTCTGTGTGTCTTACTACCTTGAAGCTAAGCCAGACTAAGCTTTCACAAAGAGAAGGACGGCCACAGGACAGATTCCAAGGACACCCTGACAATCAGAGAGGGGAAAGTAAACTCCATGGAGATCTTCTGAGGGCAGATGTGGAATGGTGAAGACAAATCGACTTACTTGGTCCTCCTCCACTTATTGCATACTCACTCGAAGGAAATGCAAACTCTACTTTCAAGAAATTTTTGAATTATCATAATAGTGCATCTGTCCTAAATTTATGTGGTGCTGGACCCCTGGATGGCTCAGTCGGTTAACCATCTGCCTTCGGCTCAGGTCATGATCCCAGGGTCCTGGGACGCAGCCCCACATCGGGCTCCTTTTCAGCGGTGAGTCTGCTTCTCTCTCTCCCTCTGTCTGCTACTCCCCCCTCCTTCTGCTCTAAATAAATAAAATCTTTTTTTAAAAAATGTATGTGGTGCTTCCCTTGTTCAGTCACTGAAACCAAAATGCACCACAAAGGAGGGCAGTGGGAAGTGGGGAGTGATGATGGCAGGGGCCTCTAGAAACTCATCTGCCCAGAAAACAGCTCATTGTTGGAAAATGTCAAACCAAGGTGCTTTGGGTTCATGCAATCTTCTGGCTTTATGTTCTTAGACCTGAATCGATGCCTAAAAGGACCATGAAGCCTTTAAAAGGTATACGTTGCACTCAATTCCTGGCATAGGACCATCAGATCTGTAAATGGACCAGTTAAAAGACTATCCCTTGAAAATGTAATGGATTTATTAGGGAAATGTAAATCAAAACTATATAAGATAAAGTCAAAAAGGAACCTTTTAATAGATTTTGTGGTTTTAAGTGACTTTTACAGTAGTCTTTGCAGTAATCATTTACTGCCAGTAGACTATTTTTTTTTTTATTAAGTTAAAGGTACAGATCATTCTATTTGAGTTTTTAAATCCCACTTTAAAGTAGGATAATTTTTATGACATATATTAGTCTTCAGTACGATCAACACCGAGATTCAAGTTCTGGCAGATGCGTCACCCAACACCAGCCAACAAGGAACCACCAGAACCACCACGCGATTTAGCCCACTGAAAAGCAACACATAATCTTCGCAGTAAACATATAAGCAGCACAAAGTCAAGCATTTTTCCTACTGTTATGCCTCATGGAATTTTATATACTTAACAGTCCACTTCTAGGAGAAATAATAAGAATACTTCACTATAAAGATAAATTTACACAGAATCTAAGACTAAGACTTTTAAATAAAGCCATGTCTGAACATGTGTATCTTCTTCAACTTGGCAAATGAGTCTGAAAAGCCATGAGAAATTCTGATGGACAACTACTGTGCAACCCACATAAAGTCCATGTGTCGATGAGGACACAGGTGTCAGGACCAGGTGGGGTTAGGAGTTCTGGGTCCTAGGTTCCGCCTGCCTCTAGCTGGACAGCAGGACACCGAGAGCCAGGGGTCTGTTCCTCTGCCTCCCGCCACACTGCCCGCACACCTACAGGGCCAGCGCCGTGCCCTGGAGACAAAATGCTCACCCTCAGGGACAGACGGCCTGTGCGGGAGGGGAAAGGGGGGCCGGCTGCACTTACAGCTGGGCTCCCGCCACGTCCTCAAGCTAGCTGCTGTAACCACCCTGCTTGCCGAGCTTCTGTCCTCACCCAACACCTTCACAACCTGTGGATAACGTCTGTGTCTGAGTCTGCAGAACCCACACAGCAGGAGTCACAACTATCAGGACGCCTCTGTGCTGATTCTTGGCTGTGCATGAAGGTCAATGGCCTTGTTCAGAACAAAACCTGAAGTATTCCTCCCACTCCTACGTCTGTCACAAATCCTCACAGCCACCACTCCCACATGCCATGGTCAGAACCCAAACCATCCCTGACGAGACCCCTCATGCCACGGTCAAAACCCAAGCCACCCCTTGGTCAGAACCTAAACCATCCCTGACGAGACACTTCATGCCACGGTCAGAACCCAAACCATCCCTGACGAGACCCCACGTGCCACGGACAGAATCCAAACCACCCCTGACGAGACCCCACGTGCCACGGTCAGAATCCAAACCACCCCTGACGAGACCCTCGTGCCACAGTCAGAGTCCAAACCACCCCTGACGAGACCCCACATGCCACAGTCAGAATCCAAACCACCCCTGACGAGACCCCACATGCCACGGTCAGAACCCAACTATCACTGATGAGAACCCACATGCCACGGTCAGAACCCAAACCATCCCTGCCAAGACCCCTCATGCCACGGTCAGAACCCAAACCACCCCTGACGAGACCCCTCATGCCACCGTCAGAACCCAAACCACCCCTGACGAGACCCCTCATGCCACCGTCAGAACCCAAACCACCCCTGACGAGACCCCTCATACCACCGTCAGAACCCAAACCACCCCTGACGAGACCCCAAATGCCACGGTCAGAACCCAAACCATCCCTGACAAGACCCCTCATGCCACAGTCAGAACCCAAACCACCCCTGACGAGACCCCACATGCCACGGTCAAAACCCAAGCCACCCCTTGGTCAGAACCTAAACCATCCCTGACGAGATCCTATATGCCACGGTCAGAAACCAAACCATCCCTGACGGGACCCCACATGCCATCGTCAGAACCCAAACCATCCCTGACGGGACCCCACATGCCACCGTCA
>NW_023270453.1:21011465-21040036 GCF_011800145.1 Mirounga leonina
TGACGGGACCCCACATGCCACCGTCAGAACCCAAACCATCCCTGACGAGACCCACGAAAACACCCTCCCCCGCGGCTACTGGCCAGGAAAGAGAGCCTGTACGTGAACGGGGCTCTGGCTTCTATGACCAGGAAGAGCTCATCTGATTGCACAAAAGGTTCCAGAGGAGGGACGGGGGAGCCAGAAAGGCAGTGGGAGGCAGGGGCGGGCGGGAGAAGCCTGAGGGGAGAAAAAGCAAAAGGAAAGGGAGGCCAACAGGAGCTCTGGAAAATAATGTTTTTTTTAGGTTACCCCTGGCTACAGTGTACATAATATATCAGAGAGGAGAAAAGATCACCGGGACTTCATTTTGGGAATCAAAAACGAGGGCGAGGTGAGTGTCAAGGTTTCTGGCTTACACAGCACACGGAGTCGGGGTGTGACTGCAGAAGGTAGTGCTGTGTGCTCGGATTTTGGACCTACCAAGTCTAGGTATCTCTGAGACATCGGTCCTCAAGCAGGTGCGGACCAGGTGCTGAGGAGCTGAGAGCATGAGCTGACCAAAACCATCACTGCCGAACAGGAAGCAGGGCAGAGACCCTGGCCCAACATCTAAGATGAGACCAAGGACATTCAGCCTGGGGAGAGAAGACGTGACCGAGGGGCAGATCCAGAAGTCCGTGCAGACAGGATGTCAAGGAGTGTGGAGTGCTGCTGAAAAGCCCCAGAAAGAACTGAAAAGTGTGCACCTGATTTAGCACAACACAACACTGGTGATCTCCAGCAAGAGCCAGACTGGAGTGGCTTAGGGAGTCCGTGGAGGTGAAGGAGCAGAAATGGCAGAGAACACACCGCAGAAGACTGACCAAGAAAAGGGAAAGATTAGATGGAGTTGCTGGAAAGAGATGGACATCACGTGGTCTGTGGTTTGTTCAAAATTTATCCTCAGTTTACTTAAATACATAAGATTTGTTTTAACCACACTCCCAACCCTCCCTACCCAACTCTGCTATCCTAAGGCGATCACTGTCAACCACCTTTAGTCTTGTTTTTTGGTACTCACCTCAGTATCTGTAAATCACGTGATTACCCTACCCTGTCAATCTCTTTCACGTATGTTCTTCCCCCCACCCTCATCCTACCTTTCATCTTCTCAACAGTTCTACCATAATTTCTGGCTAAGTCAATACTACTTGGTGTGTACATCTTTAGGACAGTGCAAACATTACTGAGACACGCACAGTTTCCTCCTCTCCATGCTCTGACCCACACATTTAACTGCTCCCCCAGGATCCTGTGTACCACTGGGACCCCAGCAGGATCTTCCCTGGGCAGAGAACAGGGCGATCATCTCAGGGATCATCTGGGGCCTGCAACCCATTCACAGATCTGTTTCACTACTGTTCACAATGGGAATGCAAGCCCAGGAGCTGGTGCTCCATCATGGCCAGATGGAAGTCTAGACCTCCTCATACCCCCATTTTCATGTGGCATCACCCATCTCTGTTGGGCCTCGGTCAGAATGGCTCCGGTCTGCCCTTTGCAGATAATACACTTCAGGAGTTCTGCAGGACAGAAAAGAGTAGGGGCCAGGTGGAAGGTGCTGCACAGACCAAGACAAATCACCCTGGTTCTTGACCCCCCGCCATCCACCCTGCCACCAGAGCAACCTGCTGCTTCTAATTCCTGAGATTTCCACTACTGTGGGGCCCAAACTGGCATGATTCTGATCCTACCCTCCTTAGGCACTTAGCTATCCTGCCTGCTAAATCAAAAACACTTCACACACTTCTTTCCAGTTTACAAAATGCTTATGACATCTCTTCTATGCTCTAGGCTATCTTCCCTTTTGTCCTCATAGGTTTACATACTTTACTCTTTTTAATAGGATTTCAGGAAAGAATACATGTTCAATTCATCATGTTTTGCCAAAACACACATTTGAACTTTCATTTCAAATGCGAAAGACTTGAAAATGTTTTGAGATCCAGGAAGAGGATTCACTTGAAAGGCTAAGGTTGACTATCCAAGAGAGAAGGACTATATAGCCTCTCTGGAAAGCCAGAAGATGAATCCAAACCAGTGAAGGAGTAATTAGCCTTTACTATGAACATAAAAACATATGCAATTGAGCGATAATTCTAGTCAGATTTGAAAAGATGAGTACTTCCAAATCCAGAGAATACTAAAGAAAACATTCTCTATTTGAGAATATCCCATATTACTGAGATCAATACAAAAGAGTTAGTAAAAGGACAGTACTCAATTTTCTATTGCTCAATCATATAAAGTGGGGAAATAATAATGGCCTTACAGTTAGCTTCAAGCCTTTGAAAAATAAAAACCACTGCTATGTGCTCACACAAAACCTGCACTGTACCGATCCGAGCGGTTCTCACAGAGCACATTTCTTGTAATTGCTTGTTGGTTCTTCTTCCTTCTTCACTGTGTGTTCTGTGGGATAGAGGCCCATCACCGTCCAGCACCATGTCCTACAAGCCTGACACACAGTAGGTATTCGACAAGTATTTGTTGTATGACTAAGTCTGAATTTAGTAATCCCAAAGTGCAAAATACCATAGCCTGTGGAGGCAAATAAATAAGCATATCTAAATAGAAATTTGGGGTGCAGATTGGGGTGAGAACTTTTCCATTTTGAAGAACAAAGCTGGAGGCATCACTCCCCCCGATTTCAAACTGTATTAGGATAGCTAACACTGCCGTACAGTATGTTTGAAAGTTGTTGAGAGGAGATCCTCAGAGTTCTCATCACAAGGAAAACTCCCTTTTTCTCTTCTTCCTTTACTTCTTTTCGTATCTGTGTGAGATGATGGGTGTTAACTAAACTCTGTGGTAGCTGTTTCATGATGTAAGTAAGTCAAACCACAATGTGTACACCTACATAGCACCCTGTCAATTACTTCTCAGTAAAACTGGAAGAAAAATCCTTGAAGACAAAAACAGTACTACAGAACTATCGTAATCAAAAAGGTATGGTATTGGCATAAAGACAGGCACACAAATCAATGAAACACACAGAGAACCCAGAAAAAACCCCACACATATATGGTCAATTACTTTACAGCAAAGAAGCCAAAAATACACAATCGGGAAGAGGCAGACTCAGAAACAAGACAGCCACATGCAAGAAGAATGAAAATGGACCACTATCTTACATCATACAGAAAATCAACTCAAAATGATTAAAGATTTGAACCTAAGACCTGAAACCAAAAAACTCCTACAAGAAAATATAGGGGTTTAGCTCCTAGACATTGGTCCCTTGGTAGTAATTTTTTTTTTTTTTTTTTTTTTTTGGCACCAAAGCAAAGGCAACAGAAGCAAAAATAAACAAGTGGGACATCAAATTAAAACAGCTCCTGCAAACAAACCCCCCCACCAAAAAATGAAAAGGCAACCTACAGAATGGGGGGAAATATATGCAAATCAGACATCTGACTTGGAGTTAATCTCCAAAATACATAAAGAACTCATGCAACCCCCCAAAAAAATAAATAAAAAATAAAAATGTTAAAAAAAGGACTCATGCAACCCAAAAGAAAACAAACAATCCGATCTAAAAATTAGCAGAGAGTATCTACATAGGCATACCTCCTCTTACTGCACTTGACTTTATTGCGCTTCACAGACACTGCATTTTTAACAGATTAAAGGCTTGTGACAACTCCACCAGCACACACTCTCAAATAAATAAAATAGCTGTCTCAGAGAGATACCTACACCTCCATGATCATTACTGCATTATTTACAACAGCTAAGACACGGAAAGGATTTGTGTGTCCGTGGACAGATGGGTAAAGAAAATGGGATACACACACACACACGCCCGCACACACACACTCCCCGGAGAGCTATTCAGCCATAAAAATGGAGGCAAGGGCGTCTGGGTGGCACAGTCGGCTGAGCCTCTGACTCTTGGTTTCAGCTCAGGTCATGATCTCAGGGTCCCAGGATCGAGCCCAGTGTTGGGCTCTGCACTCGGTGTGGCGTCTGCTAGAGATTCTCTCAAATAAATAAATCTTTAAAAAACCAAAATAGAACAAAGTCCTGCCATTTGTGACAGCATGGATGGACCTTAAGGGCATTCTGCTACGTAAAATAGGTCAGAGACAAGTACTCTGTGATCACACTTACATGTGGAAGTTTAAGAAACACAAGCTCAGAGACACAAGAGGGGTGAAGGAGGTCAAAGGTCAAAAAGCACAAAGGTCCAGTTCTAAGATATACAAGTCCTATAAAGTACAGCATGGTAACCACAGTTAACAATACTTCATTACGTATTTGAAAACTAAGGGAGAGTAAACCTTAAAAGTTGTCATCACAAGGAAAAAACCATGTAGGTGAGATGACAGAGGTTAACTTACTGGGGTGAATCATTTCACAATAAATGAATGTCTCAACTCCTCAGGTTGTACATCTACAACTAATATAATATTCCATGTCAACTCTATCTACATCAAGACATGTCTTTGTGCATTTTGGGCATGGCAAAAACACACATGCACACACGGAATGACCAAACGCACAGCTCTACCATCTACTGCAGATTTCATCATAAAATGGAAGTCTGCAAAGAAATTCTGAAAGAGATTTGGGTTGTAAACTCTTATAAACAACTGATTAAACAAACAAAATGGGCATATCATCTTGATCTAAAAATTCTGGAACTGCAATGTGAAACCCAAACTGTTAGTTCTCCTGCTTTCCCTAAACAATTTCAGTTTTATATAAAGTGGGTAATCTATCCAACTCTAATGAGTATTAATGTACAGAAATTCTTCTATTAACTCTAGTACTTTACACTTCTAACAGCAGCATAAATATAAAAAGCTTAAACTTCCTAAAATGTGAAAACTTTCTGTTCAAAGAAGAAACATACTTTCCCTTTCATAAGAATGTCATCTGCAAACAAAAGGGAGTAAAGCTAGTAACTACTCATTTCTGTGGGGACAGAAAGAACTAGAAAGATGTCAAAGACTGAAAGATTATGGGGCGCCTGTGTGGCTCAGTCGTTAAGCGTCTGCCTTCGGCTCAGGTCATAATCCCGGGGTCCTGGGATCAAGCCCTGCATCAGGCTCCCTGCTCGGCAGACAGCCTGCTTCTCCCTCTCCCACTCCCCCTGCTTGTGTTCCCTTTCTGTCTGTCAAATAAACTAAAAAAAAATCTTTAAAAAAAAAAAAAGGCTGAAAGATTAAAAAGATTAAAGGAGGGGCAACCCTCTTGGGTCCCCTTCCTCTTCAGGAGCTTTGTACTATCACTTTGCTATTGCTCAATTAACTTTGCTTTACTGCCCACAACTCTTCTCCTTGTCTACCTCTTCATTCTTCATAGCAGCGTGACAAAGAACCATGGGCACCAATGGAAAAGAAATCCTGTAACACCTTCATTGCTCATACCTAGGCCTTCATTGCCCCACACCAGGACCCTGACGTAAGGACCTCTTGTAGAACATGTTTGGTCAGCAACCAGGCTAGTAAACTCCCTCCTGACATATTGGATGATAATTACCTAAATATATCTCCTCCAAATAAACTCAGGCCATCCCTTGCAAAGGGGACACTAATTCACTCTTCCTCCTCCTAATAGATGTGGGGGCTTCTCCCTCATTTCCCAGCTTAATGGTATAATTGGAGCCAACTGTGGTTAGTCTTTAGGGGACTTTAAGGAATATTCCCAAGCAGCTGCTGACATTCCCTTTGTTTTGGGGAAATTCCCTGTCTTCTCTGGTCCAACATGGACTGCATATTTCCACTTTGGTGGGAAAAACCACGGTGTCTGCTCATCTGTCTGAGCTGATGAGGTTTAGAATCGGGAACTCTTTCTTTGCCTTTTGGTGGCATCTCACCTCCTGCCTTCCCCTCCCCCTCCTCCTGTTCTACACCACCTTGGGTGGGGCCTGTAGAGCTGGTTCCTATACCTCAGGCACCATGGCTCCTACCCTAGCTATCAAGGAGTGAAGAGCACCCCCCGGACTTAACACCAACGACTTCAGACTTCTCCACCAGTGTCTCAGGACACCATTGAAACATTGGTTATTTGACCAAGGCTTTGACTGGAATGTCGTATTTAAGAGACATGCATAGACTCAGATCTGACCAAACAGCTTTAAGAAACTAAGGTCGACTTTATCAGACCTGGAGCCAATAGAGCCCCTTGGATATGTTGGCCTGATACCTTGCTCACAGAATTCCCAGGAGCCTTACCAGTGACTCCCTTCCTGGTGTCAAGACTCCTTCACTGACATAACTTCCAGCTGACAAATGATCCTTTCTACTCTAGGAGGTTCATATATGCTGCCCATGTTGGATTCAGTTGCCCCCACCTTTCACAACTCCCCTATACATTTCTTGATTGACCAATAATTGACCCATAGGTAGGGACATCTCTATGCCCCTACTCAGCAGGAAGAAGTTACAGAAGATGAGACCTTCCACCTTCAACAACCTTAAAGATTTCAGGGTCAAAAATTGTTCAGGTGGAAATGATGAGGGAGCAGAAGGCAAGCTGAGGACAAAGCACCAGCTCACATCCCACAACCTGCCCCCACGCCCAGCTGGGATATATGTGACATTCCTCAGGTACTGCTGACTGCCCTAAAGCTAAGGGAAGGAAAACAAATGGTTAACTTATAGAGATTCCAATCCTGCAGTCTCCCTCAGCTTACAAATGTCTTAGTGATTTACAAGAAAAAGCAGTATCAATAACCTAACTTTCAGAAGGAAATGTAGATGAAATTAAATGTCCTTATAACCTGCAGCCTGTTGACAAATAATTCAGGTGGACAGAGTATAATATTCCTCCAGGAAGCTCCCAACTGTCTTAATGTTAATGCCTTACTAGAGGGAAAAAAAACCTTACTTGACAACAGCAAGGCCTCCAGTATCTTGTAGGTCCTCTGTAGCATATGAAAGTTCTTTTGAAAACCTCCCTTTTTCCTTACCATCCCCAACCCCATAGTATATAATCAGCTACCCCTCACAACCCTGGGGCAGCCACGGGTCCTGTCCCCGTGCTTCAATAAAACCACCATTTTGCACCAAAAAAAAAAAGATTAAAAGATTGGGTTGTTTTTTTTTTTAACATTTTGTAATGTAAAACTAATTAAAAAGAACACAAATGTCTCTCTCTTTACAGAGCAAAGATATAGAAGTATCCCATGAAAATATTATTTAACAGGGGCGCCTGGGTGGCTCAGTCGTTAAGCATCTGCCTTCGGCTCAGGTCATGATCCCAGGGTCCTAGGATCCAGCCCCGCATCGGGCTCCCTGCTCGGCGGGAAGCCTGCTTCTCCCTCTCCAACTCCCCCTGCTTGTGTTCCCTCTCTCGTTCTGTCTCTCTCTGTCAAATAAATAAATAAAATCTTAAAAAAAAAAAGAAATTATATAACAAAGAGGTGAAAATATTTGCTTTTAGACAATACTCCTAATTTTGCATTCCCATATTGTTGAGCCAAGGAAATTTTTTTTAACCAGTAATCTAAACTGATGTTATCATTGGAAATTTATGAAATTACAAGCATATACATTGTATTTTTGTCATAATTTTGTTTTCTATTGAGATTTTTTAAGTTTTTAATTCCTGTTAACACAGTGTAATATTAGTTTCAAGTGTACAATGTAGTGAATCAACACTTCCATCACCTGGTGGTCATCACAGGTGCGCTCCTTCATCCCCATCACCTGTCTCCCCCCCCCTACCCCCCCCCCCACACCACCTCCCCTCTGGTGACCAACAGTGTGTTCTCTGTAGTTCAGAGTCTTTGTTTCTTTTTCTTTCCTCATTTGCTTTTTTTTCAATTCCACATGAGTGAAATCATATGGTATCTGTCTTTCCCGGACTTATTTTTGCTTAGAACAATACTCTCTAGCTCCATCCACTATGTTGCAAATGGGAGGTGATTTCTTAAATACTTTTTCTAAAATATTTTGAATACCTAAACATTAACTCTTTAATATTAAAGGAAATTACTGTTAGCTATCTACAGCAGTTCACACTAAAAGCATGCCTAATTCTGTTTAATGAGCATAAAAGAAAATAGAGAAGCAGCTCTACGATCAAGTCTCTTCAGTAGAAAATGCTTTCATGATGTGCTTCTTTTAAACGCCCGTCCTCTAGTCATCATGCATCCAGGGTCTATGAACACCTGCTCCTTGCCAAGCACTGCTCTAGGTACTAGGGCCATCATGGACAAGTCAGAAAGGTGGGGGGGGGGGGGGGGGCAGACAAGAAACTAAAAACGAGATGAATTCAGATAGCGCCAAGTCCTATGAAGGAAACAAGGAGAAGGCTGCAGCGATGGTTAATTTTGTGTGTGTCCCAGGCCATAGGCACTCGGATGGCTGGCTAGACATGGTCTCTGGGTGAGATTAACACCTGAATCCGTGGACTCGGCAGACTTCCCTCTCCACTGTGAGTGGGCCTCTGATCCACGGGGGGCCTGGGCAGAACAAAAGGCTGAGGCAGGAGGGAGGTGCCTTTCCTTTCTGCCTGTTAAGGTGGCCATCTCCTCTCCTCTCCTGACTTGGAACAGGGATTTACACCATCAGCTCCACTGGCTTTCAAGCCTTTGGACTTGGCCAGGAGCACACCACTGGCTTTCCTGGTCTCCAGCTTACAGGTCTTGGGGCCCCCCCCACCCCCAGCCTCCATAAACACACAGCAGAGCCTTCACGATAAATCTCCGTTTGTGTGCGTGCACGCGTCCTACGGGTTCTGTTTCTCTGGAGAACCCTGCCTAACACAGCTCCTCTGCTTTGGTTGGTCAAGTTGCTATGGTAGTCCTTAGTGTTTGCTCACCAAATGCTTGCAGTTCTTGTCCCTGGCACTGGGAGGACTGCACTTCCCCTCTGTCTTAAAACTAGGCTTGGCCATGTGACTAGATTTGGCAAATGGATTCTGAGTAAAAAGGATCTATGCCAATCTATTTTGGAAGATTTAGAATCTATGATCTGCTATGCTTTTTTTCTTTATGCCACGGGTAATGACAATGCTCCAGATGGGGGCTGTGTCATCCTAGGTCCCAGAATGAGGACAGTGCACAGCAGAGCTGTCAGCCAATCTATGAGGGATGCATCACATGAGGAGGAATCATTGTTCTTCTACACCACTGAGATGTGGAGGTCGCTTGTTACTGCAGCAGAACCTAACCAATCCTGACTCTCCTAGAAAATTAAGGAGATTCTATTTGAGGTAAGACCTGAATGATGAAAAAGAACCAGCTGTGCAAAGGGAAAACATGTATTTTAGGCCACAACGGGAAAGCCTTGGATGGGGTACAGACAGGAGTGGCAACAGAATCTGATTTAAGTAGGTAATCCTTAGATGACAGAATAGAGATTTTTCTATTCTACCCCGTTCTCTAAAAGTAACAAACAAAACCAAACATTTTTTTTTTTAAGATTTTATTTATTTGACAGAGACACAGCGAGAGAGGGAACACAAGCAGGGGGAGTGGGAGAGGGAGAAGCAGGCTTCCCACCAAGCAGGGAGCCCGATGCGGGGCTCGATCCCAAGACCCTGGGATCATGACCTGAGCCGAAGGCAAATGCTTAAGGACTGAGCCACCCAGGCGCCCCCAAACAAACATCTTTGATGAACATATACTCCACAAAAAATGGAAAAAGATACAGGAACTACAAATGTTCTGGCCAAACAGAGATCAAATTTACGCAGGGGTTTAATGATGAGAAGCAAGCCACCTGCCTACAACTTCACAAACGCTGGAAACAGGAAGCAGCAGGTTTTGGGATAATCAGGGATGCTGAGTAAATGGCCTTATTTAATAGACTGGACAAGAAGCAATTCGACTCCTGGATCTGTAGCGTTATCAGGTTCATTTAGATGGCTTACCCATCCTCACCCCTGAGGAAACAGGGGATACAGGCTATGAATATGAAGAACCAGAAAGTACAGCCAGCAACAAGAAGGGTGCTGGGGAGATACAGACGACAAATAAGAGGCTAAATAAAAATCTACATGATGAATTGTAAATACCTGGCATCTCCTTTCTACCACCAAATTCCAGGTACCTGATCTCAAGCTCAGGCAAGAGGCCAAATGAGAACATTCTGGAGAAATTAAATTATCTCAGAAAAAGGACCTTTATTTATTTATTTTTTTTTTAAGATTTTATTTCTTGGGGCGCCTGGGTGGCTCAGTTGGTTAAGCGACTGCCTTCGGCTCAGGTCATGATCCTGGAGTCCTGGGATCGAGTCCCGCATCCGGCTCCCTGCTCGGCGGGGAGTCTGCTTCTCCCTCTGACCCTCCCCCCTCTCATGTGCTCTCTCTCTCATTCTCTCTGTCTCAAATAAATAAAATCTTTAAAAAAAAAAAAAAGATTTTATTTCTTTATTTGACAGAAAGAGACACAGAGAGAGAGGGAACACAAGCAGAGGGAGTGAGAGAGGGAGAAGCAGGCTTCCCTCAGAGCAGGGAGCCCGATGTGGGGCTCGATCCCAGGACCCTGGGATCATGACCTGAGCTGAAGGCAGATGCTTAATGACTGAGCCACCCAGGTGCCCCAAAAAAGGACCTTTAGACACTGACGTTTGAGGGAACCTAAGAAACAGCCATCTGGCCCCTGACATCCCTACAGTAAAGCCCATACACAATTTCAACTAGCTTTCTAGTGCCTCACACTTCAATATGGACAGACAGCCAAGGGTCACCAGACACTGGAGAACAGCTTCTCAGTAAAAGAGAAAAAGGTCATTTCATGCAAACAGAAAAGGGGGCGGGGGGAAAGGGGACTTAAACAGAAAATGCAGGAATAGTAAGGACTTTCAAAATACACATAACTGATGTCAAAGAGACAGAAAAGGAATTGCATCTATGAACCCATAAACAGAATACTATAAACAGGAATATTGAGAAAATTTTTAAAGATGATAAATAACACGTTCCCTTAAAGGAATAGAAGATAAAGTAGAGGCAATGGCCTATAGAGTAGAACAAAAAGACAAGAAATGCACAATAGGAGACCAGAGGAGAGAATCTGACAGGTCATATGCTATCTGAATAACTAGAGTTTCAGAAAGAGACTCTGGAGGGGAGAAAGAGATTCAGGAAAAGCTCGTAGCACTGAAGAGCAGACAGAAAGGGCTCGTCAGGTGCCTGGAGCAGGAATGGCAGGAGGACAGGGAGCAGAAGCGCCTCCAGGTTGCCACAACTGTGGGGAGAGGCCGCACACTGGGATGTGTCTGATTCTCAACCGCAATGTGCAAGCCAGGAAATGATGGGTGAGCACCTTCTAAATTCTGAGGAAAAATCATTTTTTTTTTTTTAAAGATTTTATTTATTTATTTGACAGAGAGAGACACAGCAAGAGAGGCAATACAACAGGGGGAGTGGGAGAGGGAGAAGCAGGCTCGCCGCTGAGCAGGGAGCCCAATGCGGGGCTCGATCCCAGGACCCTGGGACCACGACCTGAGCCGAAGGCAGACGCCTAATGACTGAGCCACCCAGGCGCCCCAGAAAAAATCATTTTCAACATGAATTTCCATAACTACTCAAATGATCAACTAGTGAAGTTTGAATTTTTAGTGAAGAGACTTTCCATCTGCAGACAACTAATATGAATAAATACACCATAATCAAGGAAGCCCCGGGAATCCTGTGCTGTCCCAGAACAGGACCAAATACAGGAAGCAGACAGAGAAAACTGCTGGGCCAAGCACTCTACAGCTGACCCCGAGAGACTCCAGTCCACATCAGACAGAGCACGAGAGGGGCCAGGGTAAAATGGAGACTATCTTAGATTTAATAAACACACAAACTTATACTATAAACAATAAACAATACATATAAGTTTATGGATAGCCTTGCAGAAATCTTAAGTAAACTTCTTGCAAGCAGAACCAAGCAGCACATTAAAATAAATGCAGTTTTCCAGGAATGAAGTGATGGTTCGACCTTAGGAAACACATGAACATAATTAATGAGAACTTAGAAGAATGTGATCACCTCCGTGGGTGCTGAAAAAGGGCTTGACAAAATTTAACATCCATTCATGTAAAAAACACAAAATGAGGGATACTATATGTACATATACATGTATATAGCGACAAAGCCAGCATTCCTGAAGAAATATTAGAGAATTCTCTGCTAAAATAAAGAGTTATGGGTCCTCACTACATCCGTTCTTCTTGAATTCTGCACTGGAGGTATTTTCCAATGCAAGGACACAGCAGGAAACAATCAGAAGAACAGAAATTAGGGGGGCCGGGGGGGTAGCACTATCTCTATTTGCTCATGATGCAGATGATATGATTATGCATCCAGAAACGTAAAAAGAATTAATGAAAATGACAACCAAAATATTTTATTTAATAAAATGGGATAAAAAAGTAACATGTAGCAATCAACACCTTCATGTGCATGAACAATAAACTTAAAAGAAATATAAAAATGCATCCCATTTACAAAAACAGAAGATAAAAGAAACTGAAATATCTGAGAGACACCAATATGGTGAGAATTATAAAATGCTCTTGAAAAACATAAATGTATAATTGAATCGATGAAAAGATCTATCATGTTCTTGGGTAGAAAGGCTCAGTATCATCAAAATGCCAATTCTTCCTATGTTAATTTATAAGTTAATGCAATTTCAATTACAATACTCAAAATTATTTTTTCTGGAGCAAGAAAACATTTTTATAAAAGTTCACTAGGAAGAATAGCAAAAATTTCCAAAAAAAGAAAAACAGTAAGAGCTAGCCCTAGCAAGAATACACAATTATTAATAAATACAATTAATACAGTGGGGGTACCAGCACATGAAAAGACAGAATGGAACAAGATAAAAAGTTCAGATTTAGCCCCAAGTGCTTACAGAAATCTATTCGAAGAGTAATCTACTCCATTTTAATTAAACATTTCTCACCTATCAGACTAGCGGAAATAGAAGAGCCTGGCAATATCCTCTATGTACCTGCAGAGCAATCACCATCCTCTTACCCTGCTGGTGGGAATACAAACGGCAGCCTTCATGTGAGGGAAAGTGGCAGTAACCACCAAAATCGCTTATGCATTTACAATCACAAATGTTATGTGCACAAAGCCATTTATCACAGTGCTCCCTGCAATACTGACTGCTTCAATACAGCATGGGGCGCCCACACAGTGGGGTACAAAGCAGGTGTAAAGAAGAATGAAGCGTCAAGCTTGAAATCATTCAAGCAAAAACGCAAAGAAGAAGTAGGCTTCGTGAAAATTAGAAGTTTTGGGCGCCTGGGTGGCTCAGTTGGTTAAGCGACTGCCTTCGGCTCAGGTCATGATCCTGGAGTCCCAGGATTGAGTCCCCTATTGGGCTCCTTGCTCAGCAGGGAGTCTGCTTCTCCCTCTGACCCTCCCCCCTCTCATGTGCTCTCTCTCTCATCATTCTCTCTCTCAAATAAATAAATAAAATCTTTAAAAAAAAAAAAGAAAAGAAAAAGAAAATTAGAAGCTTTTGTGCTTCACAGGATACCATCACTAAAGTGAAAATACAATCCAGAGAAGGGACAAAATATTTGCAAATCATATATCTGATAAAAGACTTCTATGCATAACCTTAAATTTGTTAAAAAGACAACCCAATTAAAACATGCACAATGACATGAACAGATATCAGGATATAAGGAGACATTTCTCCAAAGAAGATAAACAAATGACCAATAAGCACATGAAAAGATGTCCAACATCATCAGTCATTAGGAAAACGCAAATTAGAACCACAGTGAGATGGCACTTCACACCTAAGAAGACCAGCCGCAAACACACAGGCTGGTACCTTCATGTGGGAAACGAGGCAGATGCTTTTAAAATCTCTCAGCTGCTTCTCAAAAGAGGAAGGAAGTTGGCTATGACCTAGCCAATGACAAAGAGAATTGGAAAGGTGTTGGTCAAACAGTATAAACTTCCATTGGAAGATAAACAAGTTCTGGGGATATAGCGCACAGCACCGTAATTATAGTTAACCATACCATATCATACACCTGAAAGCTGCTGAGAGGCCAGATCTTAAATGTTCTCACCACAAAACAGAAATCATAATTATGTGACGTGATGGAGCTGTTGGATAACTCCATGGTGGTAATCGTATGGAAATATGTAAGTGCATCCAAGCAACACATGGTACACCTTACACACGGCATCATGTCAATTCTACCTCCATAAAAAGGAAGGAAGCGCTTACACGTGCTCTAACGTAGAGGAACCTCGATAACAGTATGCTCAGTGACAGAATGCGGACACAGGAGGCCACATGCAGCAGGCATCCACCCACGGGAAACATCTAGGATGGGCCAATCCGCATGGACAGCGTGCGGGGGGGGGGGCAGTGCACAGAGGAGGGACAGCGCACAGAGAAGGAGGGACAGCACACGGAAGGGGGACAGCGCGCGGGGGGGGGACAGAGCGCGGGGGGGCAGCACACAGAGGGGGGACAGCGCGCGGAGGAGGGGGGACAGCACGCGGAGGAGGGGGGACAGTGTAGAGGAGGGACAGTGTACGGAGGAGGAGGGACAGCACGGGGAGGAGGGGGGACAGCGTGGAGGAAGGACAGTGCACAGAGGAGGGACAGCTCAGGGAGGAGGAGGGACAGCACGGGGGGGGGGACAGCGTGGAGGACGAACAGCACGCGAAGGAGGAGGACCGACAGCGTGGGGAGGATGGAGACCCTGAAGGAGGAGGAACAGAGCCCAGAGGAAGGACAGCACCATCTTAAGAATGTGCTAGAAACCACTGAATTGTGCACTTAAAACACAAGTCTCAGAAGCCAAAGGACATATCGTCTTATTCAAGTGAGGACCATACACAAAAGTAGAATTACACGAACCTTCTATGCTTCAGTAATTAACAGTTCACCATATATTTTAAATCTATAAACTATTTTCCTCAAGTTCCCAAGACCTAGTATCAAACATTCAATATTGTACATAGCAGCTTATCCTTTTTTAAAAAAGATTCGTCAGCGAGCGAGCAAGCGAGCGAGAGAGAGAGAGAGAGAGAGAGCACACACGTGAAAGAGCAGGGGGAGGGAGAGAGGGAAAGGGAGAAGCAGATTTCCAACTGAGCAGGGAGCCAATGCCGGACTCGATCACAGGACCCTGAGATCATGACCCCAGCAGAAGGCAGACGCTTCACTGACTGAGCCATCCAAGCATCCCCATAGTAGGTTATCCTTAATAACAGAAAATAACAGTGATTAAGTATAAATTATAAAATTCTGTTGAAAAAAACCATAACCCTAACCCTCTGCCAGCAAAAAATATCAAAGATTGATATTTGAAACTTGGCCGTATAAAATCTATGAAAAGATCTGTGCCTACATAAAATATTAATACGAAGGTATTTTTTGTTTGTATTCCTTTTGACTCACATTACTTTGTGCTTTTACTAATTAGTACTCTGACTCATGTCCTGGATATTTATGAAAATGCAGACCAAACTATGCCAAACCTCTCAAAAGAATATAATCTACTAGTCTACCTCCAAATTTATGGTTTTCACAGTATCTAAAGGTGAGTGCACTAGAGTTTTTAAATTTAAATAAGGACCTTTAAGCTAAAGTATGCATACCTCTAATCACCATATTTATGTTAAGAAATTAATCACACGACAAGGAAAAAAGCTTTCCAACAAGTTACTGTTACAGGACTTAACGTAAGTAAAAAACAATAACAAACAAATACTTAGTTTATCCTTATTTAAAAACAAGACATGTAAGAATTGTTGAATCATTACACTGTACATCTGAAACTAATATAACACTGCATATTAACTATACTGGAATTTAAAGAACTTTTAAAAACTTAAAGATGCGGGGCGCCTGGGTGGCTCAGTCATTGGACGTCTGCCATAGGCTCGGGTCATGAACCCAGGGTCCTGGGATCGAGCCCAGCATTGGGCTCCCTGCTCAGCGGCGAGCCTGCTTCTCCCTCTCCCACTCCCCCTGCTTGTGTTCCTGCTCTCACTGTGTCTCCCTCTCTGTCAAATAAATAAATAAATAAAATTTAAAGATGTGTAAGTCTTCAAAATAAGTGATTTTTTTTTTAGCATTAAAATTTCCTTAAAGCAAGGTGACGGAAATCGAACAAAAATTAGATAGATACACACTACCTGCTTAAACTGAGTACAGAGACAGCAAACACATTCTCCTGATAAGCCACGGTCATCATCACGCACACAGACACCTGCCTGCCCTGCACCAGGGTTCTCAACCTCGGACCCTCTCACGCAGCAGACGTCTGTGTTGTGGAAGCTGTCAGCAGAGTCCCTGGCATCTACCCACTAGACATGACAATCTCCCAAGGCATGACAATCAAGCATGTCTGCATGTCTCCAGACACTGTTGAAAATCCCACGGGGAGCAAACTCACCTTTACACACCAGTCAAGCTTCTTACATTTGTGGACTTGACTTTTGTAATTGTCTATCCCCTTACTGTTCACCAGTCACTGACACACTAACCTCTTTCTAGTGTGCATGTTTCTCAAGATTCCCTTTCCCTTTAAAATTTGTTTTAAATGTCTACCCACCAAATATCAGACCACCACCCTGATGACAGGGTCATGGTGCAGGAGGGTAGTTCTTCTCTGAATGAAGGGTAGGGTTTTTAGATCCCTGCTACCACGGATATGAATTAGCCTTTTTAGATTCTTTGGTCTTAAGTCATCTCTATGCCCAACGTGGGACTCAAACACACAGCCCTAAGATCAAGAATCACACACTCCAGCCAGCCAGGTGCCCCTGGTCTTGTTCTAATGTTCAACCAAAGCCAAAAGTGCAAACACTGTATCCTGTCTTAATCCACTTTTCTTAAGACTGCTTTTGAGGCCAAACATGTTTTCAAGTTTGTTTTCTTTTTAACATGTGTGACCCTTGTCTACACAAGTGCTGCTCTGTGTTCTCTATTTTTAAAGACAGAAAACTACAGGGGAAAACTGTCCAATTAACAGAAGTCAAAATAAGAGCAATTTTCTCGTATTTTATTTGTAGCCATGAACTTTTGGATGAAATAAAAGATACAAACATGAAAATCAGCATGGATTCTCATTATTTGCATATTGCACGTTTGTGAGTTCACCTGCTTGCTGAAATCCATACTTAGGACCAGTGGGCGCTCAGGACAGGGCAGGATCCCAGCTGCAGGGGAACCGGGGCTGCCTCCTATTCCAGCTCAGACTGTCGACGGTGTCCTTTCTGCAGGCTACTTAATGCCACGTTTTTTGCATTTTTGTGCTGTGCTGGTGATCTCCTGGTGTGAACAGCCCAAGCATAGTGCTGAAATGCTGTGCTGAGCCCAGCAGGCCATGGCTGGCTCTGGGGTGTCAAGCAAGCATCCTTCAGGTACTCGATTATGGTTATGGGGCCATCACCCAGAACCAGGGAGGAGAGAAGATGTGCCCATTTGTGCCTGAGGCCAGTCTGGAAAGTGCTCAAGGATCTACGGTGCACAGAAGGTGGAAACGCAGCAACATTTGTGGACCCAGGAGAGGACAACAGATCAACAGATCAAAAAGTGTAGCACCGTTGTGAGGCTGACAGCCAAGGAAATTTACAGTCACGTTACCTGGGGTTAGGAAAACACTGAATCTTCCTCAGCTAGTAGTGCTGGCTGGCTGGCGTGTTTCAAAAAGGGACACCCCGCGAAAAAAGTTAAATTTGGCAGACAAATTTATGCAGTAAAAGGGTCATGGAGAATAAGTTTTCAGCATTGAGACTGGCTTTTTTACAAGGATTTTAGCAAATGACCCTGTAGCATGGAAATGGCATTTTGGTTCACAAAAATGTGACCCGAGAGCTGGCAGGAACATAGGCCTGTATTTCCCCCACAGGCAAAGGATCCCGGTTGGGGAATTCAGTGTTTGCGGTGACCTGACAGCACAGGACTACGGTGAATAAAAAGAATCAACTGTAATTATAATAAAATGTCTTTACTTTTTAAATGCTTTAAATAGTCATTTTTAGGACACTGTAACGCAAACACCCTGAAAGCGGGGATATGAAGAAAACCGAAGCTTCTACCATATTTCTAGTTAGACGGAGCCAGCACGGAACAGATGCCACCAGACAGAAGACGTACTACTTGACCTAAGGATATGCTCATCACATTATTTCCTAACACGTCTGGTAAAATGACACAATCACTGTCTTTTAGGAACTTAAAAATCTACAAAACAGGGCACATGATGTTTGTGTTGGAAATCATTGTTAAATGATCACTCATTTACAGCAACCATACTAGCAGATGCTGAGTTTATGAGAAGGCTTAATTTCTCGAATATTTTTTTAAGGGGATTTTATCATAATTTGCAGATTGTATACTAGTAAACGTTAACCTTGAATAAGGACAAATAACCATTCTGTCTTCAGGACCAACCTAAGTACGTATGAGCACCATGATGAAGGGACAGAGAGCAGAGGGACACAGGAAACAGGGCAATTTCATCCACGGCAAAGAGCTTACACTAACAGTAACACATATCACCTAATAAATGTTGGAATGAATTTAATCTCCGTTTATAACGACCTCTCTTTCTTCCTAATACATTTGCCTTTAAAATACCATCTCTTTAATGCATAAAATTAGACCAAAGTTTGCAGTTGAACTTTTCCATTATGTACATTCTGATTACATGAGAATCAACTATAAGTTAAACCCTCAATTATTTAGCAGTCCCTTTAAGGATATTTTACGATCATGAAGGAGCAAATCTCATTTTACTGTATGTGTATTTTTATTATAATGAATGAGCAACAGAAGAACTAAGAAGTTACATGACCATTTTCCAGATCACAGACCGCCAATCACGCGAGGGGTGAGACTACGCGGCACGTGGGCTCCTGGCACGCACTCCTGCACCGATGCCAAACCTCCAGAAAAGCATGCATTCAGGCTGACCTCTGACCTCTGAGCAGGACTGCATAACACACAGTCCGGGCTTGTTTCTTACACTGTCTTTGTTGAACGGATGTTATATACATATCAAAGTTTATACTACCTTTGAAAACGTAGGAAATACTGGATTACATATTCCAGACAACCTGACGCTTTCCGCATCTTCCACGGTGAAGTGTATAGCAACAGGAGGACACTGACAAAGTCTGTCAGTAAATTTGGCACTTTCTGTAGCTAAACTGCCAAATACCTGTTATTTTAATACAATGTCTGTTTCTAAAGTACTTCAAGTTTTGATTTGGTGAAAATGTGTTTCCTGTAATCTTGAAAAAGGGTATGACAAGGCTTGGTCTCATATCACCTGCATAGGCTGCCGTGTTAAGAAGGATTCTGAGGAGATGGGGAGTGCAGGTACGTCTGCAGATCCCGGGTGGGGTACGGGACTTCCTGCACGGGCCCTCTCTCGCCCAGGGGAGTAAGTCATTCTGGAAAGTGGAAGATGAGCTGACATGAGAAATCAAGTAGGATCTGGGGCCCAGATGATCGTGCGGTGCCTACACCATGCAGGCAACGAAGACAGAAAGCAGCGTTCTTTTGTCCATCTACGCGCACCATGTCCAGCACTACGCTGTTACACGGGAACTTCAGTCAGGGTTGTCAGGTCAAGGAACTGGAAGACGATTACGGGGTAAAGCTTCAGTAATAACAAACAATAGAAGAACTAGCGGAGGCTAAAGCGGTCAAATTGAGGGGACAGATCACTGAGGGTTGGCAATAAGGTGAAGACGAAACTCGGCAGAGAACAAAAATGCCCACCAACCGTAAAGCAAATTTTGAGCTGACTTCAGCACTGGAGGTGGAATGAGGAGGGGAAAGGTGGATACCCAAGTAAAAGTTACAAAGTATTATTAATACAACCAGTACTACATTAAAATATAAATCACTACTGAAAGGATCAACAGAATTACTGGCTGAAGTAAGTTTTACATAGAGGACAGCAGGAGAGGAGAGCGGACTCCAAAATAGCCTGAATGACAGGGTGAGCAGCATCCCCTGGGGCCGATGAAGGAGAGGAGGAGGGGCTCCCAGTTACCTCCACTCACTGCTCAACAAGTGTCCAAGCCATGACACAGAGAAGAGGCCCCGAGCAGAGCCAGTGGCCGCCTAGCCTCAGTAGGCCAGCATTCAAGTCAGCATGTCATTTGGGAGAATTCAAATTTCTCTCAATTGCTCCCTATAAATCAAACTTCCTGTGATCCTCTTCCTATTATTTATAGTATTTAGACATTCGAGGAAATGGTATCTCAACTTAAGAACAAATACTGCCTCCTACTGGTGACATCCGTCTAACATTTCCCACGCTGCTCTTCAAGGTGAAATTCCGAAGAACACTCCATAGGAGCGCCTGGGTGGCTCAGTCTGTGAAGCGTCTGCCTTCAACTCAGGTCATGATCCCAGGGTCCTGGGATGGAGTCCTGCATCGGGCTCCCTGCTCAGCGGGGAGCCTGCTTCTCCCTCTCCCACTGCCCCTCCCCCCCAACCCGTGCTCTAATAAAATCTTTAAAAAAAAAACAACACTCCATTTAAAATGCATTTCAAACAACAGCAAGTACTACAACTTCTGAATGTATCTGGTAATCTAAAACTGAGAAAATTGTGTACAGTTAAGAAAATGTGACGACACACTCTAAAAGCTGTGTTTGTCACGTGACATACAAGTAGAAAAAGTCAGAGGACCGACAGCAGCGGGAGATGAAGTGTGGATGGGGCTGCGCCCGCACCACCAACCAGCACCAAGGGAGGCTGCCCGGGCCACTTCCTCCCCTTTCAAGCCCACCTGCTACACACCCTGGTTTCCACAGAACTAACGAGCCGGGAGAAAACCCAGCTTGAAACTGGACTAGTGGTTGCTCAGTTTAAGTCACCTGAAAATAACAGACTAAAAGCTACTTTTAATAATCCTCAGAAAATAAAATTTAACTTTCAAATCACTCAAATCAAAGTTTCTTACCTGAAACAATCCAACATGAGTACAGATCGCAAGTGAGAGGCTTCCTAAAATTACGTGTATCTAGAATACAGGCGTGCAGAATAGTAAAAGAGGGCATTTCAAAATAAAAGATAACCGGTATTCTGACATTATATATTAAATGTGATATTTTTAAACATAAAAAATATTAAATTATAAGTACAAAAGAAAGGGGCGCCTGGGTAGCTCAGTCGGTTAAGCGTCTGACTCTTGATTTCGGCTCAGGTCATGATCCCAGGGTCCTGGGATCGAGCCCTGCGTCAGACTCCCAGCTCAGCGGGGAGTCTACTTTAGATTCTCTCTCTCTCTAATAAGTAAATCTTAAAAAAAAAAAAAGTACAAAAGAAAAATAAATCACCTTGAACTTTATATCCTCTATAATCTAAAAAGAGAACACCTCTAATGATAAATAAAATGCCTGAAAAGTCTTTTTAAAGACAGTATCAATGGAAATCCCAAATAAATTAACCTCAGTTGTTCTTACTGGAAGGCCTTAGCAGTTAAAGTAGATGTGCTACACATCAAAACCAATTGCAAATTAAGGACTTGATCTCCCAGATATCATTTCTCAGGTGCAGCTCAGAGACGGAAAAACCACCAACAGGCAGATAAATCAAGAATCTACAAAAAACATGAGAACTTCCTAACAGCTTTTATGCTGAGATAGTCTCCCCATGCAGAGCCTTCTCAATGCTTACCCTTCATTAAAAGACTTCTTAAAAATCTTTCCACAGCTATTAAATGAGAAAACCGTACTTAATATCCCATCCCAACATCCCTTCTGAGAAGCACCAATGGTCTGGGTCTGCTCATGCTACAACTCAATTCATCTCTCTCTCCACCATATGTCGCTCATATTACTTTATTTTAGGGAAAAGGAAACACCTACTGAACTCTAAAGCCTCAGCACTTAGTGCTACTTTCAAGAAATTCGCTACTTCCATCCAAATTGAACTTATTCTGCAAAAGGAATGCTAAAAGCTTCCTCAAGACAATGCCTTCCCCTAATACAGCAAGAACACTCGTGTTGGACTTCACTCTGAAAATGTTCACCCTTCTCTTCTATGCCTGAGAATTAAAATAAAGACTGTAGGTTCCCCCCCAACACCTGTGCCAAGTTTTTTTTTTTTTAAGATTTTTTTTATTTTATTTATTTGACAGAGAGAGACACAGCGAGAGCAGGAACAGAAGCAGGGGAAGTGGGAGAGGGAGAAGCAGGCTCCCTGCTGAGCAGGGAGCCCCACGTGGGACTCGATCCCAGGACCCTGGGATCATGACCTGAGCCGAAGGCAAATGCTTAACAAATGAGCCCCCCAGGCGCCCCTATGCCAAGTTATCTTCCTAGTGTGAGCTGCCAGCAGGAACAGTAAGACAAAGAACCCATTATTGATGCCTGCCCTTCATCACTAGCTGTTATTACCAGTGAAACTACAATTAACAGGAACTCTGCATTTGGAACGTTCTGACTACCAGGAGGTACCTAATACTCCTTTCTTCCCACCACCTCCTTTTGTAAGGGCAGCAGGCATAGTGTTACATTCTTTTACTATTCTGTGCTTTTGCGGGAATATAAGTGCACATTTGGAGGATGAAGATACGTCAGTATGAAGATCACAGTAGTTGGTGAATTTTAAGGGAACAGCAACCAAACAGAATATAGGTGCGGCAGTCATACACTTGAACGCAAAACCCATCTGATCCTGTACTCTGTGTGACCTCCCGCACTGTTAATGTACCTTCTGAGTCCACTGCCTTCTTGTAAATTATAGGGTACTTACAACTATTAACAACGTAACTCATCACATCATCTGCAATAATACTCCTTACTGCAACTCGCTGTTGCAAAGATGAAAGCAAGAACACAACTGCCTGGGAGAGTAGGTGCTCACTAAGTGGCCCCCCCTTTTTTAAAGAATTTATTTATTTGACAGAGACAGAGCACAGATAGGCAGAGCGGCAGGCAGAGGGAGAGGGAGAAGCAGGCTCCCCACTGAGCAAGGAGCCCGACGCCGGGCTCCATCCCAGGACCTTGGGATCATGACAGGAGCCGAACGCAGACGCTTAACCGACTGAGCCACCCAGGTGTCATCACCCCCTTATTTTTTTTTAAAGATTTTATTTATTTATGAGTGTGTGCACAAGTGTGCACACAAGCAGGGGGAAGGGCAGAGGAAGGAAGACTCCCTGCCAAGCAGAGAGCCCGATGGGGGACTTGATCCCAGGACCCTGAGACCAAGACCTGAGACAAAGACAGACACTTAACCGACTGAGCCACCCAGGCGCCCCACCTAAGTGACCCTTAAAAAAAAAAAATGGTGCTGCCACAAGCAAGATGTTTACAATGAAACCCAGCTTTCTAAAACTGCTAAGGTAAGCTTCTAAAGGGACCTAATGTGAATATACATGCAAGTTAAAATGTATTCATGACAGATTGTCTTGCTATAAATCACAGTATCTTCCTGATTTTTAAAAAACTTAGCATTTTTTTATCCCAATTGTGGGAATTAGTATTAGGTGACAAGCTCTCAACATACCCATTAAAAATTTTGTACACATATTTCTTTTGTGTTTACACAATAAATGCCTAAATGGTGAAGAAGATTCTTCCCTCTTTATATTTTAAATTTACTTAACATTAAGTAGATCAAACTGGAGAAAATATTAAAAATTTTAAGTGGGTATCCCTGTCACTTAAATGTTTAGCTCACATCTGGAGAAAATAAAAAATTATTAATCACAACAAAGTTGTTTTTAGTGGTGAACATAATAAAAATCACAAAGTTACAAATCAGAATAAATTTGAAATCAGTGTAGCGGCGCCTGGGTGGCTCAGTCATTAAGCGTCTGCCTGCGGCTCAGGTCGTGATCCTGGAGTCCTGGGATCGAGCCCCGCATCGGGCTCCCAGCTCTGCGGGAAGCCTGCTTCTCCCTCTCCCACTCCCCCTGCTTGTGTTCCCTCTCTCGCTGTTGTCTCTCTCTGTCAAATAAATAAATAAAATCTTTAAAAAAAAAAAAATTTGAAACAGTGTTAAGGGGCACCTGGGTGGCTCAGTCGGTTAAGGGTCTGACTCTTGATTTCAGCTCAGGTCATGATCTCGAGGTCATGATCTCAGGGTCCTGGGATCGAGACCCCCCCTACCCCATTCTCAGTGGGGAGTCTGCCTGTCTCCTGCCTGTGCTCTTTCTCTAAAATAAACAAATCTTAAAAAAAAAAAAAAAAACACTGTTAAACCCTCAAAAGTAATCTTAACTCAAATGCAATATACTGTAACTCACATACATTGTCCCAAAGCACTTAGACACTTTCTTCTGCCACACTCCCCTTGCTTCAGTAACTGTTACCTGGCAAGTGTCTAGTACATAGTAGATTCCATAAATAACAATGTTTCATTAATGAACTCAAGGTATTAAAACATACTGTACCTATCATAAGAAAACACAATACTTTAAAGTAATCTTACAAAACAGTAATTATGGAGTAACGACGACAAAGGCATTTAAAACAAAACTAGTTAATCTACTATAAATACTCAGTTTACAAAATAAATAAAACACCACACAAGTCTTCATCAATACACATCTTTTTAACATAACGGGATCTGCTAGACTTCTCTCTTCTCTGAATAGATGAGCCATATGCCTTTAAAATGTGGATTTAACAGTATTCCATTACCTTGTAATTTCTTTAATTTCATGTAAAGCTAGGCAAATATTTAGCCTTTTAGCTATCGAATAGAAAATATAATCAAAAAGTACAATGAAAGATTAAATGTCTAAATATTTACAAGTTCCACATATTTACCTCAATTTTGCAAATCTAAGCATCTAACAATTTGTTAAATGTCCCTACCAGTAATGAACTACAAAAATATTTTTTAACATCCAAGTAAATATACATACTATCTGCACTTGTACATAACTTGTACATTAAGTATTATATAGCACTTTCACAATACAACTAAATAACTTTTTAAGAATTTTCTGAGTGGAAAATTATTAACAGGCACACATATGTGCAATGAGATCTTTCCTTAAGGCAGTACAATATGTCTAAAATACTACGGCTAAGACTTGCTTATTCAAAAAAAGCCATACTCTTGGGTATTTAGACTTGATTTTTATCTCCCTCCCATTAAACTTCATTTCTATCACTTTACTTCCTATCACAGGAATTCTCAAACTTTTATGTTCTACAGAGCACATTCTCTCACAACGCTGCTAGCTGGTAAGTGTGTGTTGGGATGGGGGTGTGCTAGGAGGTGGTGGGGCCTTCCATAATTTAAAGGAAGACTGCTGTGCTTTTAAGATGATCACTCATAGGATTTCTAACAGTGGAACAGCCTATGTGAAGAACTTTGCACAATGGCTAAGACTTGGTGAACATTCTCTATTTGGTACATAGTATCATGGTACTCATTTATGTTACAAACTTCTGAATACCAAAACATTTCAAAAATCAAGACCAAAGGACAGACCACTGATGAAACAGAGAACTTTCAGATCACTACTCATCTCCACAAAATCACTGCACCAAAGCAGATTTAAGTTGTTTTGAAATTTTGACAATGCCACTGCAAAAAAGTAACTCAAAGCTGTTGTGCAAGAAATACAGGTAGAAATTAAACTCAAATCCGTTATTTTTGTCAAAATTCCTAGAAAAAATATTGGTGAGGGATTATGAATTCCACAATGATCAAATCAAGAGGTAACAAGCAGTGATTCTTTATTCAGAAAGTCTTACTGCTACAAATGAATACAAAACATATAACCTGAAGCAGTTGCAGACAGGGTGACAGATGTGGGAAAAGAGAAAATGATTCACTGATTACCAATGGTTCAAATAAGAACTCTTACACTATGTGCTTCAGTTACCCAGACCCTTCATCAAAGATACAGAAGTCATGATGGGTGGGTGTTGGGCACCGGGGGAGGGGGGCAGGGAGTCAGTGAGTATGGAGTTTAAGTCTTACAAAAGGAAAAGAATTCTGGAGATGGATGGTGATGCTCTCTGCACAACAGCGTGAATTTATTTAATACCACTAGACTATACACTTTAAAATTTTCATTTTGATACATGTATTTTACCAATAAATAAAGAGAATAAAGGCAAAAAAAGTAATGACAAAAAGATCCTTAAAAATTGCTTCAAGTTAGTGAGCCCTGAGGAATATAACAAATTCTTATTTTCCAACTCTGGGATAACTAAAGTGAACACATGGAGGGATTCAGAGGTATGCTCCAACACACACAAATTAGTAACCAAGGCACACATAAGCATGCTATGCTGCAATTTCAGAGGTCCATTCCTTTCCACACCCGTTCCAATTATCAACCCAAACTGAATTTGATTCAACTGACTTGAATTAGTCTAATAGTGATTCATGCATCCATAGCCCTATGAAGTTGGTACAGTTATTATCCCTCTTGTTTTCCAGATGGGGAAACTGAGACCAGGCATGGCGAGTTTAAGTAATTTGCCTGCTGTGACTTTGCTAGAAAATGACAGAGGAGAGATTCAGACCCGAGCCATCTGGCTTCAGTCATTTTGCTATATGTTACCTCTCTAATCTAAAGGACAAAAAAAAAAAACCTAATCACCCTATTAAAAAAAAAGTCAGTGTTAAGTACAAATTAAGGTTTTCAAACAGTGAAAAGTTTGTAACTATCGTAAGGCAAAGTCTGGCCATTAACTCAATTTTCCCCACAGATACAACCTCTTTGCTTATATGAGGTCTTCCAGGTAAAATTCAATTGAAGGATGGTAAAGGTAGGTAAAGAAAATAGGACAACCAGAGGTTTAGGTCTTGAAGCATTATTAGGACAGCAAGCCATACCTCTACTACAAACGTTAAAATTCTTAATTTCAATTAATGTCTCAAGTATGCCAAAGGGTAGGAGTGTCTCTATTACACACCATCTAAACCACTCCTAAAGGAAAAGGGGTAGAATTACAAAAGGGTTAGAGTTTACATAAACACGCGTCAATTCAAGGAAACATGCAAGAGGACATCCAAAGTACCGACATAACCGTGTCCCAGGAATATTCAGCATGCGCTCAGGAGCGAAAACTAACACGTTCTGTGATTTTTCTTTGTAAAGCAACTACTAGTTGTGCGCATTTAAACACCTTACAACCGGTAGCTGCAAAAATAAATTTCCCACTTTATAGAACGTAAAAGGGAGACTCAGTTTTCACATGAACAACATCTACGGGGAGGAAGTACCATGTAAAAGATAGAAATCCCGTTAACCACAGGTAGAGTTAAGCAAGGGAAAAAAATGTATTCGTTCTGCCATAATCACATCCCACACCTTCTGATCTTTGATTTTCTAGCCTAGCCATCTTATAAAGAAGAGTCCACCAAAATAATCCCTGTAACCAGCGCCAGTCAGCCAAAGACGTGGAAAATAACACCCCTAAACAAAAATTCATATTCCATATCCTTATTGTACAAATCAGAACTCAGAAAAAAAATCACAAAGGTGACCTTGTTTACCAGAAAGCATTCAAACTTTTTAAGTACAACCAAGACTATCTCCCTGGTAACTTCAAACCATTAATCAGAATCGATGACCCCAAAACCTGAAGAGGTTAGGCATCCCACAATTAGTAAGCTACAACTACTCCATTTCTTAGTTGAAAAGAAAACAAGTTAGCGTTTTACTTTCTGCCTTTCAACGAACAGATGACCGTTCAGCAGGCTTACAGGGGGATGCAGGGCACCGGAGGACCCAGGACCCAAACCTCGGGAAGCCGGACTGCCGCTCCAGCCCACGGGCGCCCGTTCCCCGCACAGGCCACCCGGCACCTGCTCGGCGCCCCCGGACCCCCCGGAGCCCACCCGCGCCCGGGCCCCGCGCGCACCGCCAACAGCATGCAGCCGGCCCGCACCCCCGCGCGAGCGGCCGTCCACGTGGAAGCTGGGGGCCCGGGCCGCCCCACGAGCCCCGCAGCCCCCGGCCCCGCTCCGCACGCCGCGCCGAGGCCCCGGGAGGACCTGTTGGGCGCAGGCCTCGCCGCCGCGTAACCCGGCCCCAGGGGACGCGGAGCGGGCCTCGCCTGGGTGCTCGGGGGCCGCCCTGCCCGGCCGCGGCCGCCGCCCTCACACAACGAGCCGCGCCGGCGCCCGCACCCCCGCCCTCCCCCACTCACAGGGCCGCGTTCCGGCGGACCCCAACCCGCGGGCCCCAGGCCTGGCCGCGCGGGAAGGGCCGGCCCGGCGGGCGGCGCTCACGCGACTCCCCGGCTTCCGGCCCGAGCAGGCCCCGCGCGGTCCTCCGCCGCCGCCTCCTCCGGCCCGCCCCTCCCGGGCCCGCCGAGGGCGAGGGGGCGCGGGCGGGACCCCGCGGGCCCCGCCGCCCCCGCCCGCCTACACAAAGCCCGGCGGGCCGCCCGCGGCTGCTCGCGGGAGGGCGGGCGGCGAGCGCACCGCACCGGCTGCCAGAGAGGCTGCAGCCGGGGCCAGGCTCCACAAAGCGACGGCGCCACCGTTCGGACGCCCCCGCCCGCGCCCCGCGCCCGCCGCGGCCGAGTCTCCCACCATTATGTTCCGGTCCTCGCCGCCGCCGCCGCCGCCGCCGCGCCCGGCCCTCCCCCTCCGCGCCCGGCCCCGCCGCCGCGCCGCCTCCTTCCCGCCGCCGCCGCCGCCTCCCGGGCCC
>NW_023270453.1:21040436-21045193 GCF_011800145.1 Mirounga leonina
CAGGGGCGCCATGTTTGCAAGCCTCGGCCGCGGAGAGCCGCGCGCGCCCGGTCGGGAAGGCGGCGGCGGCCGGGCGGGCCGGCGGGGGCGCGGGGGGCCCGGCGCCGCCCGCACTTACGGGGTCTCGGCGCCGCGCGGCAGGCCCGGGGCCCGGGGGCGGGAAGTTGGGCCGCCGCCGCCGCCGCCGGGGAAAGTTTGCGTCCTGCGAGGCCGCGGCGCTGCTCACATGGCGGTGTGTGCGCGGGGCGGCCGCTCGCCCGGCCCGGCCTCCTGCACCTCCGCCCGCCCGCCCGCCCCCGGACTTTATTGTGTGGCCAGGCCGGCCGCGCCGCGGGCTCCGGGTGCGGGCCGCGGGGTGCGGGCCGCGGGCTCCGGCTCCCTCCCGGCCGGGCCGGCGCCGCGCACGCCCACACCCACACCCACCTTCCCTCCGTCCTGTCCTCGGCGCCTGTCTCCGAATTTGCTTCAGCATATTCTTACATATCCACACATGCACTTGATAGCGGCACACACGTGAAGGCTACGTACGTGCGAGCACGCGGGAGCCGGGAGCCGAGCGCACAAAGCTCCCGGCGCTCGCAGCATCGCCAGGCTCGGACTTGCGGGGCTGGGGGCGAAGCGGGCCCACGTCTGCTCCGGGTGCGCTGCCGTGCGCCGGCCGAGCTGCCGGGGCCTGGGCGGGCGTCAGGGTGTGGGTGAGCAAAACCGGTAACCTGCTTTTGATGTCTCGTCAACTGGATCATCAAAAACACCTGCAGGGAGGTGCTAGATTCCCCGGGTTCATGCATGCACACACGGGACTGTCGGAAGAACAGGACCACCCATTATCAGTTGGGCAAAAACAGTGCAAATCTGTGTAAGGCAAAGCAGCTTCTCTTTTTCGTTCGTAGTTGTGCATCTAACAGAGAAGATCCTAATGTATGGTTTACTAAGTCTCAGAGATAAGCAGACTTGGATAGGTAGATGTCGCATATTTTCCCTAATGACCTTTCTTCACTGGGAGTTTGGAAGGAAGACCTGTCAACCAAAATTTCTTACTCTGGTTCTCCTTGGACATATGTACCTGCGAATCATTGGGAAGAGACGGTCCAGGAAATTTCGGGATTCTAATCCAACTCATCAATCTGCTTTCATCGCTGGCCTCTAAGACGAAGAATTTAGAAATGGGTAGTACTTGCGTAGGTGTTCTGTGATGCACCCACTCACAGCCCTGCTTCTGATACATCTCAGAGAGTTTTTGGTTAGATCAAGAGACGTCACGAAATAATTTTAACTCATTTTACACATAAATACATGTCATTAAAATCCAGCAGATGGGTTAAAGGGTGTCAGAAAAAAAATCAAGCCATACCAGGTTTGAATGCTGGACCAGGAATTCTAGCAACAAACAGCTTTAAGTAAATCACTTTTTTGTTTAAAGTCATCTATAAAATAGAGGACTGCATGGTTCTGTGTATTTCGTGGAGGCTGCTCAAGTAAGACAAATTCATGTGGGTATAAAAGGAAGCTTACCTTTAAGGAAAGAAGTGACTGCATAACTCCACATCTTTCTCCAATTAAATTGTATAGGCATCATTTCAATGTTTGTACCCAGATACTATCTCTCATTCTATCTAATGTAAGTTAATTTATCCCCGGATTTCCTATTTGTTTTGCCTAGAATTTAGCCCTTGGTTCCATTTTGCCTCCAGAACAGTTTTATTTACCTCATTCCCTCAGGGGGTGAATATGGAGGAGGGGATGTGGTCTGAGCCAATGGTTTGGGGCCAATGATTTGGGGTGGGGAGTTGGGGGAGGCCCAGAAGACCAAAATAGTTACTTCCATACAACTTAGGTTATACCATGATTTTAGCTGCCAGACTGCAAGGAGAGGGCGAGGGTATCAGAGAAAAGAGAAAAGGAAGAGCAGTGGGCCGTGAGGAGTGGTTTACATCAACCGGGACATGTTTCTAGTCCTAGAAACTTAGCACCACCCAACAAATGACCCACAACAGTCCTAATTCTTCCCAAACTCCACCAGCTTAACTAATACTTGACTTGATCAGCATATTACTTTTTCCAGCTTCTGCTTTAAGAAGTCTTAGTTAAATAGGAAAGACATGAATTATCCAACAAATTGATATAGAAAATATGTCTCTTTAAAAAATAAACCAGGGCACCTGGGTGGCTCAGATGGTTAAGCGTCTGCCTTTGGCTTGGGTCATGATCCCAGGGTACTGGGATGGAGCCCCGCATCAGGCTCCCTGCTCAAGGGAGGAGCCTGCTTCTCCCTCTCCCTCTGCCATTCTCTCCACTTGTGCTCTCTGACTCTATCTCTCTGTCAAATAAAGAAATAAATAAAATCTTTTAAAAATAAAAAAATAAATTCTATCCTTGCATTAAAAATAACCCAATGACTTAAATGTCATTGTAAAAACTAAAAATCATTTTCCAATAGACAGGAGAAAATATAGGTGGGTATTTGTAAGATTGAAGGCAGAGAAGACTATCCCAAGTCCTAAAGAAATGGTTTTTATCACAAAAGGTAAGAGTGATAAATTTGGCTGTATAAAAATACATGAATCCTGTAAGTCAAAACCAGATACAGACCTAGTTAAAAATACGCCCTTTGGTGTTACAACTTTGACCCTTTATAAAGAGGGTCTTCTAATACCCTCCCTCCTGCTTTGTTCACATATGAGGACCAATTCAGATTTCTTGGGACTAGTGGAGAGGGATAGTTCACAGCTAGTGCTGGGGACTCCTGTTGAGTCCTTGCCTCAGTGTGTTCCTGGTTTGCTAGTATGTAGCAAGAATGAGTTCACACAGGTGCTACTGAAATGCATTGCTTTTATTTATTTTGCCTTTACTATTATGTTTGATTTTACGTTTTTGTTTTGCATTAAAGATTGACTTGAGAGCATAGTCTTAAGTATATAATGCAGAATAACTATGAAAAAGCTTCAGGAATGCAAATGAACAGCACATTATAGAGAAATTGGTAAATAGAAAGTGTTACATTGTATTACCTTGTAATGTAAACAAGGGAAGTAAACAGGTCCATTCCAATGTTTTTCATGAATAGGGACTCCAAAACACATAGCATTTCTTCTGATTTAAAGTAATAGCAACTGCATTTTCAACTTACAAGAATGTTTTTTCAATAGCAAATTACCCTTGTAAGTGGGAAGACTGTACAAGTAAAAGGAAAAAGCAAACTGGGAGAATGTGTATATACAAATGCATCTGCAATAAATGAGAGCTAAGGTAACAGTCCTCAGATACAAAAAGCAGGGTGCCTGGTGGCGCAGTCATTTGAGCCTCTGACTCTAGGTTTCAGCTCAGGTCATGGTCCGGGATTTGTGAGATCGGGTCCCATGTCGGGCTCTGTACTGGGTACAGAGTCTGCTTGAGATTCTCTCTCTCCCTCTCCCTCTGCCCCTCCTGCTCATGTTCTCTCTCTTTCTCAAAAATAATAAAATAAATCTTTAAAAAATAGAGAAGCTACTTCATATCAATAAGATACATACCAACATTACCCCCCTCAAAAAAGGGACAAAAATCATCGGTAATTTATAAAAGAGGAAATGTAAACTATTAGCAAATGTTGACCAATAATCAAGTTGACAATAAAATGACAACACAACAGAACACTGCTTTTCTTCAAATGACAGAATTCTTCAGTGATTATATTATTGAGGGTGAGAGAAATGGACACTCATTCACTAATGAACTGACTCTGTATGAACTCTTGAAATAGCAAGCCTGAAAAAAATTCCTATCTTTGACCCCAAACGTCCACATTTAGAAACCTATCCTAAAGATTCTATTTGAGAAACAGGCAAAAATGTACAAACACATTGTTCATGTTCGCCCCTACTTAAAACCAATGATTTTTCTGCTGCATCTTGAATAAAATCAAACCCTGCTCTTGGGCATACAAGGCCCAGCATCTTCTGGCACCTACTTCACACCTAAATTTAAATTCATTATGCATTTCATTCCTGTCTCACTGACCTTTGTCCCACCTCAGAATGGTACAAAGTTTGTCCTCTCATTATAGAACATCTTTCTCCCATCTTCCTGGAGATAATCCTACTCCTCAGGTATCTATCTGTTCAACTGTCACTTCTTCCAAAAGGACCTTCCTGAGCCCCCAATCTAAATTGACCTCTTTATTTTCCCCATAACACAAAATTATTTTCAATGATATATTTACCCCAGTGTACATATAGTGTTTATAGGTTTAGTGTTTCTAGACAGATGAAAGGATTTGGTTTCTATAGAATACCCAGGCACTCAATAAATATGGCTAAATGGAAGATTTCCACAGATAAAATGGGTGATCTCACCGCACTTGACAGAGCCCTGTCAGGATATTACTGTTTTTGCTTTTAAATAACATACTTTACTGGTTTTGCTTTTAAATAACATACTAGTGGCTCTGCCGATCAAGTAGTGTAGTCCTTCTCAACACATTAATTAAAACTACATGTTAATTAGATCATGTTGTACTTAGGTTAATAGCTCAAGGGTTGTGAAATAAAGAATCTTGTACATGCAAGTGTCCCAAACTTTGAGAGGAGCTGTGAAATGTTCTCTCTATCCATGGGTGTGTGTGTGTGCACACACGCATGCATGCATGTATGTGTGTATAAAACAGAAAAGGGGGCGCCTGGGTGGCTCAGTCGGTTAAGCGACTGCCTTCGGCTCAGGTCATGATCCTGGAGTCCCGGGATCGAGTCCCGCATCGGGCTCCCTGCTCGGCGGGGAGTCTG
>NW_023270453.1:21045203-21098837 GCF_011800145.1 Mirounga leonina
AAAAAAATAAGATTTTATTTATTTGGGCGCTTGGGTGGCTCAGTTGGTTAAGCGACTGCCTTCGGCTCAGGTCACGATCCTGGAGTCCCGGGATCGAGTCCCTCATCCGGGTCCCTGCTCGGCAAGGAGTCTGCTTCTCCCTCTGACCCTCCTCCCTCTCATGCTCTCTCTCTCTCATTCTCTCTCTCTCAAATAAATAAATAAAATCTTTAAAAAAAAAACAAAACAGAAAAGGTACGTATACCTGGGCTAATATTCTTGAAGCACATTAATATGTTTTCTCCTTTGCATTTCCATGCACAAGGTCCCCAGTTAGCCCGAGGCTCACTATCTTGAAGGGCATCAGGATTGTCAAAGCAAGAATGTATACAGAAGAAAAGTTAATACTAAACTGCTGACACCCCAAATAGGACATTTTAATCTGCTGCCAGACAATAGGGTTGCAAGCATGGCTTTGTTGAGAGAGAACACAATTCTCCAACAAGTTATTTTTTCTCCACTTTTAACATATTTAGAAACGGGTCTGGCATAGCAGACCACTGAACCTCACCACCCAGGGAGGGCGCTGGGGGAGAAACGGGGTGGCGGGGGGAGGGGAGGAGGCAAGAAGCTGGTAGTGGGGTGTGCAACTGCCCAGGGTTAGACGCTTTTTCCAAATATTTGGAACTCAGAAATATTCAATGAATTAATGAATGGGGTTCATCACAATGTTTTTTGCAGTATCAGTACAGCCAAATGGAAAGATTTTTAAAAATCTAGCATTAGAAACTGTTCATTAAAAAATATATATAGGGGGGGGCGCCTGGGTGGCTCAGATGGTTAAGCCTCTGCCTTTGGCTCAGGTCATGATCCCGGGGTCCTGGGATCAAGCCCCGCATCGGGCTCCCTGCTCCGCGGGAAGCCTGCTTCTCTCCCTCCTTCCTGCTCGAGCTCTCTCTCACTATCTCTGTCTCTCTCAAATAAATAAATAAAATATTTTAAAATATATATATATATATATAGGGGCGCCTGGGTGGCTCAGTCGGTTAAGTATCTACCTTAGGCTCAGGTCATGGTCTCAGGGTCCTGGGATTGAGCTCCGTATTGGGCTCCCTGTTCTGTGAGAAGCCTGCTTCTCCCTCTCCCACTCCCCCGCTTGTGTTCCCTCTCTTGCTGTGTCTCTCTCTGTCAAATAAATAAATAAAATCTTTTAAAAAATTAAAAATATATATAAAACCACATATACATATGATTTCCATTTTGTTAAATATTAGAAGGAAATACCATGGAAGAAAATGTCAGTGCATATGTCTTTGGGTTACAGGTATCTTATTTTTTAAAAATCTTTGCTTATAATCAGGAAAAAAAAACTGTTAATACTAGTCTGAGAGACTGGTTGTTCCCCATTTATGGAATGACACTGTGTAGGCATCCCTCACTTGAAAGAATATCTACTTTTCAGAAAGCTAACTACAAAGTTAAATTGTATAGAATCTTATTTTCCGTTGATTTCTTTAGTGTATAGAGAGATTTGTGGCTGCAATCTACACATAGCTCACATCCCAAAATTTATATGAAAAGCCAAAAAATATAACTCTTGGGCAACTGAAGCTAATGAAATGAAGTGTAAAACAGATCTGTGTGGGGTAGCTCATTGTGAGAAAAGGCTTACAAATGTGTTACTTACCAATGAGACTAAACTACTCTAACTGACCCAAAGTGAGTTTGAGTCATTCTTGCTTCACACTTACTACGTTGTCACAATCACCAGGCAACGAGATCTTATCCAGACATTCTTTGTAGAAAACAGATAAAGAGTAGAGGAGGAACGTACTTTAGAGAGAGACAGCACCTGTGAGATCTCTGAGAAACCCGGCGCTCCGTAGCACCCACTTCAAAATTCACCAGTCCAGAAAGGGGAATTAAGAAGTAAAGACCTGTCTGTGTTCAAAACCACCAAACAGATAGGTTTGCAGTATAAGATGCTAGCATGGCAATGAGTTACTGGCAATAAAGATGTAGCATGGGAGTGAGACTGCAGATTATCCTTGTAGTAGCACCCCTTTTTACTCATTCGCCTTCAGGGACGCTTCCTGATGTGGGAGAGAAAGGCATGGCAGTCAAACTTGCATCCATGGGACTGTGTGGTCTAGGTGAGTGACGTCTCTTAAGTGTACTACGGCCCCCCCACCAAGAGGATAAGAACTATTTTTTAATAAAAGAGAGAGACTAAAGTGAGTGTCCATGTGCTGGCCGCTACAGACGGCAGGCGAATAATTACTCTCGGGGCCAATAAAATGTTCTCAAAGACTGTACCTTGATTTTACAAACTTCGTTTGATTTTATTCTGTACCTTTCTGGCTTCTGATTGGATTTTGCCAGCCTTTCATATTAGATATTGATGTTTTAGATAGGAATATAGTTTCTCCCAATCTTCCCTACAAGCAAATTAGCATTCTGGTATTAAATTACTATATAATGAGTTTCGTTAGTGTTGCTTAGTATCCAAGTGCCTAATAGCCTGTGGATGATTAAAAATCATGTTTTCCAAAGTGGAAAGCTGCAGACTGAACCTTGTAATGGCAATTACTATTCATAGAAGTTGCCATCCTTTGTGGCTCAGACTGAAGCAGGTATTATGCATATTTCAATTTTAAAAACATTCCAGTATAAACTAAGAGATCTGTTTCCCTGGAAAGCAGAATTCCCCCAGTGCCTGTGTGGCTTCTTGGGACAGCCCTCTTCAGACCTCTCCTCTAGGGCCCTGGGCTTCAGCCTTGGGTCCAGGCATTTCTTCAGGGTCCTTCCTGTGCCTCCTGAAAACTCTCCTCCTGCTTCTGTCTGTGAATGGACAGGACCAACTTGAAGTAGATCCTCCCACACCCCGGTTAATTTGCTTCAGGGCATTTAAAGGAAAGCAGAACCCCATGTCTTTTCACTGGGAGCTCGTCATACAAGCTGAAAAGGCTGTTTGTGTAGGTGTGTGTCTTTTTCCCTCCAAAATTCCCTCCAAATTCCCTCCTAGTCTTTTCCCTGTCTCTCTCCTCTAGCACGACATAGCAAAAGTGCACGGGCTTTGGCATTGGAGCACCTGAGTTCTCATTCCAACTAGCCACGAGACCTGTTGAGGAAGGGCCTCTGTTATCACTACCTGTCAGGAGCATGGAGTTCTGACATCAGATTGCTTGGATTGGAACCCTAACTGCCACATTCTCTAGCTGTCGACCTTGAGCAAGGAATCCGTGTCTCACTTCCGTCATCTGTAAAATAGGAATGATATCATTGCCCTATTTCATTGAGTCACTGAGAGGAGTAAATGAGAACACAAATGTCCTATCCCCATTACAATACCCGACCAGAATAACTGCTCCACGATTAATAGTTACTCTCACCATTATCACCTGTAAAATGGGGACAGTAATACCCACTTTACAAGGTAAACACAGATATTAAATGGGTTAAGGATTGTGAAATGGGCTTCCCTGTCACCATGACCTTGAGCTGGGCACACAGGAGGAGAGAAGCCGAGGACAGAAGGATGTGCCGTGAGTGAGTCACAGATGCATCTCCCCATTCCTCACTTACAGCTCCAGCAGCCAAGCCCTTGGACACGTCCCGGGGACTACCACTGTTCCTGCTGTCCCACTTGCCACGATGTGCAACAGAAGAATTTTACATCTCCGCCTGCATTGGTCCCAGCAGCTACACTCCCAACGCTGCCTCTGACTGGTTATATAACTTTTGGCACGCAGCAGCATCTCCAGGCATCAGTTTTCCTTTGCAAGTGAAGAAGGTTTACTAACTTGGCCTTCAACTTCCCACGAGAGAGAACTGCAGTGCTGTCCCCGTCCCCACACCTGTTCCTGGAAAGCCTGTGGTCCCTGCCTGCTCCCAGCTGGCCCGTTCTAAGATCCTTCATGGCTGCTCTTTCATCAGGTATTCTTTCTGGTTCATGCACCCTTCTCTTTACTCCTGGTTGATCTTCTTTCTGCTCCCCACCCCTCATCTGGTGGTTGGTTTGTCTGGGTTTAAATGCACAGGCAGCAGCCGGCTTGTTGGCTCCAGGTAGAAACCTTTCTCCTCTTCTTCACTAACATTTAATACACCAGGGAATGCACCTGTGTTTATGTACCTCCTCCCCCTTCTCCTCAGGGACAGCTCTTCAATATCTTGTCACTTTTTTCGGGAGGACAAAAGCTGTTCCCTGCTGCACCACCATCCTATGAAGGATTTCATGTAGTGGGCTGACATTAAGACAGGAAACACCTGTCCTTACCCACGATGACTGAGGTTTGCGGTCTTAGGGATGGTGGATGAGCACAGCTAGTCACACGCGACTGTGAGCAGAAGGCCTTTCCGGGTGCTGCATGCCACGGGAATGATTTTCTCGCATCGACTGGGTTTGTGGGAACAGCTCAGCGCGTGCACACCCAGCAGCCTAGGTGCCTAGGACTTGAGATCTCTGCTGCTCTTCCTTCAGCATCATCACAGGTGTAGTCGGATGGTGAGGTGCCTTCCCACACAAACTCACGTTTAAGGAAACATCTCAGTAGTTCCTGTCCGCTACTTTGGAACTGTATCTCATTCTGAAGGAGCCTCCGTTTTCTGTAGAGAAGCTTCCCTTCAGATTTGGGAGATTGACATTAAATTAGAAGTGGTGTTACCTTGATGCTTGTTTCAGTTTTGTAACGTCCACAGACTAGAGAGCAGTTTTTAAAACCCTTAGGGAACAGGAACATTAGAGGTAACAATTCTCAATAAAACAGCTCATGAGAAAGTTGTCTCGTAGAAATAATGAAATTTGACATGTCCCTCTGTGTTCTTATCTTCTGGCGAGTGTGGGAAGGAAACTGCTTTGCACTGAATTGCCCAGTGGTAAGTCCCTTAGAGAGCTGAGGGAACATGGACAAAACACTTCAGATCTCACAGGGGTATGTGTAGTCAGAATCTAGGAGAACAGTGAGAGGAAAAATAAGTAACTGTTGTGGTAAGTTACTCTCCTACGAGTTATTATGGCCCCAAAGCATTTCCTGAATGAGTTGGTCACTGTCTGTGCATCTACAGTTTGGTGGCCACTTTTGCTCATGTGCAGTATTCAGATCAAGTCGGAGCCAAGTTGCATGGAGCACGAGTTCCTTTTTTTTTTTTCCACTGAACTGCAGGAAGAATTTCAAACACAGGAAGTTCTGCTCCCTCGACAGCTGCATGTGAGAAGCCATGCGGGTCTTCCTGTTGCTGCCGGCGCCCTCCCCAGCCGCTTCTCTGGGGGTTTGCTCCTATCCCTGGGTGTCGACCGCACACCTCACACAGTCGCTCAGGGCAGCTTGTCTTTTCCTTTTTGTGTTCATTTCTCTTTTCTTTTCTTTTCTTTCTTTTTATTATTTTTTTAAGATTTTATGCATTTATTTGACGGAGAGACACAGTGAGAGAGGGAGCACAAGCAGGGGGAGTGGGAGAGGGAGAAGCAGGCTTCCCGCAGAGCAGGGAGCCCGTTGTGGGACTCGATCCCAGGACCCTGGGATCACGACCTGAGCCGAAGGCGGGTGCCCAACATCCGAGCCAGCCAGGCGCCCTCATTTCTCTTTTCTTATTCATGTTTTGAAAACTCCTCCAGAACACGGGCAAAGGAGGTAAATGAAATAGTGAAACTCAGCGCGTTTGGGGGTTTCTTTGTAGGTACTGTATTTTTTTTTAAAGGACAGTTGCTGAAAGAGAAAGTAATTGAGTCTATAGATTGCAATGAGATTTGGGGATAATTAGAGAATTTCTTATATCTTTACCAATGTACTGAATACTAATAAAAAGCTGTTTCAGTGTGAAGTCTATAACTGAAATCAGTGCTTACTGTTTATTGTAAATGCATATGTGTTTATTTCTATTTAATATCTAACCAAGAGTTTCTATTAGAGATGCTTAGTTGTTACATGTTAAACACATTTTGGAATCCTTTGTGTAGACAGACTATTAAATCAGCAAGAATTGTGCCCGTGCAGGCACGCGCACGCGCGCGCACACACACAGTAACAATTTGGCTAACTAGGGATTTATTTCTAGATAGGATTTATGTAACCATTGAAGAAATTGTTGCTAAAGGGTTTTTTTTATGTTAAACAAAAAACTAGGTATACATTAGAGAAAATGATCACACCATATAAAAGTAAATATACATATTAATAAAAAAAGACCAGATAAATTACTAAATATGTTAATTTCTGGAAAACAAAATTATATGTGATTTACTTTTCCTTTTTTATATTTTTACTTTCTTGATCCTGTATTCCATTAAAAAAAAAGTATCCTCAAAATAAAATATTTGATGTTAGACGATTTGCTGTATGGCTGTAAATGGTATTTAACAGTAATGAGACTACCCGCAAAAATAGCATATAATGCAGTTATCAGAACATTTCCTTTCAATTAAAATTTCTATGGATATATTTATTCTGTCAAATAGGGACAACTCTACTGTTCATAGTAATATTAAATTGAAGCCATTTTTCTCAGTCAAAGAAATTGAATATTAACGCTTTCATATTGTTTAACCTGATAGCATTATCTTCAGATTCCTTGAGTGGGATTTTTGAAAAATAGAAGTAAAAATGAAGCCAGACATAAACGTGCCCTTTAGGAAAATGGTAATCCAATACAAGAAGCTGGAGTCCAATTAGAAGAGAGTGTTCATAGCATTTCAAGTCAGTTTTACCTCAAAGCCAACTTCTAGAAGTCAGTTCAATATTTCACATTGAAAATTATAGTGATGTTTAGCTCATACATCTCACGACAGTAAGTAAATCTCTATATGATGGTGAGGAATTATAGTCACAAAGTTTAATTCTTCTGTAAATATGCTCTTGGTTGTTTGTTGCACCATAAGGACCTTTATTCACCAAACTAAAATAAGCTGAGCTCTGTGCAGTAGGGAGTGAGCTGCCCTTCACTGCACTAGCTCCTCTCATCCGTAACAACTCGAAACTTCATGACTCACAGTGCCCTTGGAAGGCGACTGAGATTTAGAAAGACAAAATGTCTTGCCTAGACTCAGAGGTGAGTAACCCAACACAAACTTTAGTTCAGGATCATCTACTGACAGAATTTGAAGTCTGGACTAGTCTAGGTATCATTTCAAATGCATTTCTCAATATTTACCTGTAATGTGACACACACACCACCCCCCTCCCTGCCTTGCATTTAAATTTCTAGTCTCTCCATCTGAACAAAAGATTAAAATTTTTAAATAAAAGATGTACCTTCATTAAGTGAGGGCTTTTCGACATGCAAAAAACTCTAAAACAAGCAAGGAAAAAGAAACCCAAAATGTTGTATTCAAATGAGTCAACCAAAGTGAAAAAAAATTGTTCCCTTTGACCATCTACTCTTTAGGACCATAAAATTCACAATTCAGCCTACCCTGGTTATTTCATTTATTATTTCCTTTAAGAAAACTAGGATGCTCAGATTCTATTCCGGAAAGAATGGGTTGATGATGATGGATAAGGGGAAGGAATCCTAGAGTTATGGTCAGGTCGTGAGTTACAACTATTATGTTCTTCTAGTAATAATCCTTTTATCAAAGCATTAAAAATTTAGTCTGGATGACAAGTTTTTAAATTCTAATTTTATTTGAAATATTTTTATTATTGCTACTTTTATAAAATCACATTCTTCTTTGTGTGCAGTTCTGTGGGATATCCCATTTTTATGCTAGAGAATTTGCTTCAGATTTGAATCTACATAGTTTGCCAATTGCTTTTCCAGTGTTATCTATAACGGAAAGATTTGTTAAATTTGAAATGAAAATAATAAAGGATGTTAACTTTTAAATGAAAGGAGTCAGAAACAACTTAGTATATCTTCATCACACATAACCAAACTAAGGAAATTCATTAAAATCATGTTCATCTTTTTTTTCTTTTTGAGGATTTTATTTTTTTGAGAGGGAGAGTGAGCACGAGAGAGAAAGAGAGAGAGAGAGAGAGAGAGAGAGAGAGCGCACCACCAGGAGGAGAGGCAGAAGAGAGGGAGAAGCAGACTCCCTGCTGAGCAGGGAGCCCGATGTGGGGCTCGATCCCAAGACCCCAAGATCCTGGGATCATGACCTGAGCTGAAGGTAGTTCTGTGTGGTGTCAGAGGGGAGAAAGAAGGAAGTGTTCTGGTCACAGGGCATGATCTCCTTTGCTAACAGTTGCTGAGAGGTCAAATAAAATGAGGGCAGATGGCAGCATTTGCAGCTTATTGTTGACCTTCACACAAACATTTTCACCGTAGAAGCCAGATTGGTGTGGGTTAGAGTCATTATTGATTATTTTCCTTATTTCACAAAAGAAATTTGAGAGAAACAATTTAACATGTTTGAGAATAATCTAGTGTCAACAAGGATACAAGATTATAGAGAGATGTTTGGTAAAGTGGACTCGAGACTCTGTTCCTGATTCATTCTGAGTCAAGATTTTGTTATTTTGTGGATAAAAACATGCTAAAAAAATAGCAACCCAGGGGCACCTGGGTGGCTCAGATGGTAAAGCGTCTGCCTTCGGCTCAGGTCATGGTCCCGGGGTCCTGGGATCGAGCCCCACATCGGGCTCCCTGCTCGGCGGGAGGCCTGCTTCTCCCTCTCCCTCTCCTCCTGCTTGTGTTCCCTCTCTCACTGTGTATCTCTCTGTCAAATAAGTAAATAAAATCTTTAAAAAAAAAAATAGCAACCCATTTATTTTGCCGTTATTCCTATTATACAATTTTGTTTTATTCATGTCTGTTCTCCATTATTTGAACAATGGAAAATAATATTTCTTTCTGTCCACTAAAGCATAATTGAGATAGCAATTATATAAATAACATGTATACTTAGTATATACTAATATATGTAGCATATATAACCTAGATATATAAACAATATATTTACAGAGTGATATATATTGTTTCTTCACAGGTACTGTACATATAACATTTAGATATTAAAATATTTGTATTTTTGTATTTTTTGTAGTCATAAGACTAGTTTCCTAACGTGGAAACTTAGAGGATTGATTTTAGATCTTTCTTCTTTCCTAATATATGCATCTGATGGTAAAATTTTCTCTTTAAGGACTGCTTTCCTGCATCCCACAGATTTTGATAAGTTGTGTTTTCATTCTCATTTAGTTCAAAATATTTTAAAATATTTCTGAGATGTGTTCTTTGACCCATGTGTTATTTAGAAGCGTGTTGTTTAGTGTGTGTTATGGCCCATTTGGGTGAAAGCTATGCATGCGCTAGAGAAGAATGTGTTTCCTGCCGCTGTGGGAGGACTTACCACTGAGCCTCAAACAGTCACGGGCACTGACCCCTCTGCACGACTGAAAAATCTGCTTTTGACTCCCCATAAACTTAACCACCAGCAGCCTACTGTTGACCAGAAGCCTTACCGATAACATACACAGTCAATTAACACATATTTTGTATGTGATATATATTGAATACTGTGCACTTACCATACATTTAGCTAGAGAAGAGAAAGTGGTAATAAAATCCCAAGAGAAAATACATGTGTAGGGCTGCCTGGTACTTACTGAAACATCTGCTTGTAAGTGGACCCACCCAGTGCACACCTGTGCTGCTCCCGGGTCTCCTGCAGGTGGCATCCCGTTGATGAAGTCTGTTCTGGAGTTCAGCTGTGGCCGCTGGATCTGCTCATTTCTGAGAACAGGGGCTTGAAGTCTCGCGAAGAGGGTGCACTTTCCCATTCCTCCTGCAGTCCTATCAGTGTCTGCCTCACATAGTTGGATGCTCTCTGGTTAGATGCAGACACATTTCAAGATTGCTCTGTCTTCTTGGAGAATTGACTCCTTTGTCATTATGTAATACACTTCTTTATCCCTGATGACTTTCTTGCTCTGAAGTCTGCTCCGTTTGAAGTTAATGCAGCTACTCCTGCTTTCTTTGGATTACTGTCAGCATAGTATCTTTGGTATCTTTTCTTTCCATCCCTTTACATTCAATTTATATGTGTCTTTATATTTAAAGTGGGTTTCTGTAGACAACAAATCCTTGGGCCTTGCTTTTTATCCACTCTGACATTCTCTGTCTTTGAATTCGGTATTTAGAACATTGACTTTTAAACTGATTTTTAATATGGTTGGATGAATATCTACCATATTCTTCACTGCTTTTTGTTTGTGGCCCTTGTTCTCTGTTCCTATTTTTCTCTTCTACTTTTTCTACCTGTCTCTTCTACCTTTTCAAAACTATTTTAACTGAACGTTTTATATGATCCTATTTTCTCTCCTTTATTAGCTTATCAGTTGTACTTTTTTTTTTTAGCTTTTTGTAGTGGTTGCTTTACAGTTTACAATATGCATTTATAACTAATCCCATTCTCCTTTCTTTTTTTAAATTTTTTTAAAGATTTTTATTTATTTATTTGACAGAGACACAGTGAGAGAAGGAACACAAGCAAGGGGAGTGGGAGAGGGAGAAGCAGGCTTCCCGCTGAGCAGGGAGCCCGATGCTGGGCTCGATCCCAGAACCCTGGGATCATGACCTGAGCCAAAGGCAGACGCTTAACGACTGAGCCACCCAGGCACCCCCCCCATTCTACTTTCAAATAACACTAGACAGGTAGTGTGCGTATCCTATAATAACAAAATAATCCTAATTTCTCTCTCCCACCCCTCTGCTGTCATTCATTTCACTTATATATAAACACCCATAAACATATCGATATAGTATACCTAAGCACACATAAGCAAACACCTTGTTACTATTAATATTTTGGATGAACTGTTGTCTATTAGATCAATTAAGAATAAGAAAAATAAAAGATTTTCTCTTACCTTCTCTTACTCCTTCTCTGATCTGATCCTTTTCCTTTCTTTAGGTAAATCTGAGTTTCTAACCTATATTATTTTATTTATTATTTTATTATTATTAATATATTATTATAAATTAATATATATTATATGTTATAATATATTAAATATATTATTATATTATATATTATTGTTTTATTACTATATGTTATTAATATATAATAATTATATATTATATGTTATAATATATTATAATAGATAATATAATATATTTTTTAAAGATTTTATTTATTTATTTGACAGAGAGATAGAAGGGCACAAGCAGAGGGAATGGCAGAGGGAAAAGGAGGAGCAGGCTCTGCACTGAGCAGGGAGCCCGCTGCGGGACTCGATCCCAGGACCCTGGGATCATGACCTGAGCCAAAGGCAGACACTTAACCATCTGAGCCAGCCAGGCGCCCTAGATAATATAATATTATAATTATATATTATTTTATTATATTATTTTCTATCTCTCTAAAGAACTTCTTTTAACATTTCTTGCAAGGCAGATCTACTGGTAACAAAAATGCTCAATTTCTGTTTGTGTGAGAAAGTCTTTATTTCTTCTTCACCTTTGAAGGATAATTTCACAAGGTGGAGAATTCTAGGTTGGGTTTTTTCTCTCATACTTTAAGTATTTCACCCCACTCTCTTCTTGCTTGCATGCCTTCCGAGAAGTCTAATGTGATTCCTATCTTCAGTCTTCCATAGGTAGGGCATTCCCCACCTCTGGCTTTTCTCATGGTTTTTCTTTATCTTTGATTTTCTGTAGCTTGAAAATGATGTGCTTAGACATAGTTACATAGTTGTGTTTTTTTCTTTTTCTTTCAAATATTTGTTCTATTCCTTTCTTTCTTTCTCCTCTGGCATCCCCATGATGTGTATATTATACTCTTGCAGTTGTCCCACATCCTTGGATCTTCTGTGTTTTTTTCAGTCCTTGGTGTCTTTGCTTTTCAGATTTGAAGGTTTCTATTAATGGATCCTCAAGCTCAGAGGTTCTTTCCTCACCAGTGTCCAATCTATTAGTAAGCCGATCAAAGGCATTCTTCATTTCTGTTACAGTGTTTTTGGTCTCTAGTTTTTCTTTTTGATTCTTTCTACCTCTCTGCTTACATTCCTCATCTGTTCTTGCATGCTGTCTTTTTCATCCATTAGCATAGTTGTTTTAAATTCCCACACTGGTAATTCCAACATTCCTGCCATGCCCAGTTTTGCTACTTGTCTCTTCAAATTGTGTTTTTGCCTTTTAGTGTGGCTTTTCATTTTTTTCCTGAGAGCCGGACATGACGTAATGGGTAAAAGGAGCTGTTAATGATGTCTTGAGCTGGGGGAGGGGAAGGGTCGTGTCCACGGCCAGGTCTCAGTCTTGGCTGGGCCTGGACCTCCAGACTGTGAACTTCACAAGTGCTTTTTTTAGTATTTTTTCTCTACTCTTTTAGTTGGAACAGGATGGCTAGAGTGGGTTGGCATTGGGTATTTGCCCTGTGTCCTCCCATCCTACAGATCTAAGAAGAGTTGTTGATTTTTCACTCAGGTTAGCCTTTACTCATTGTGAGGATGGAGTGGTACCTGCCAAACTTCTTATGTGGGGAGCCAGAAACCACATTCATAAGCATATTCAAAATTATTAGTGGCCAAATGACTTTATTCTTTAAAATTCTGAATATTAACTTGCACACAGAAGATGAGGACCTATCACAGACACAGTGAGAATGCCAATTTGAGCCTAGACAGACTTTGAGAAAACAATATCTGGCTTTGATTTTAATTCAGATTACAGCTCAGGACCTGCCATGTAATGTCACTGTTACATTACACCATGTAATGGGTCTGGGCAAGGTACATACATACCCCTTGTATGATCTAAGTATATGGGTGATTCGCACATATAATTTGTTTGTATATGTACCTGACATACTAGGTACCTGATAAACAGCAGTTTTTGGGGTTGTAGCGTAAATAGTAAGTGCTTACCAAAGATTCGTTTATTTAAAAGGTGATAAATAGACAAAACGGCATTTCCTTATTAATCCCTGTAGATTTCATTTCTCACTGAAATAACTAAGCTCTTTAGCTGGAAGCCCATTTACAGAACACAGGAAAAAATGGAAGAAAAGGGGATTTCTTTGTGTTAAATTCCTTGTCACTATATAATTAATGCAAGGCAAAGCTCTTACAACTAAATCAAAGGTTAAACATTGGCATACTAGGCACAGCAAAATTAAATCTTTATTTTGCTTAAATTAACTTAAAAGCACAACAAAAGTGATTTCCCACCCCCCTCCTTGTTTTCCTGCTCTGCAAAATAAGCCCTCAGCAGAATTACTAGTGGTTTGGTTTGTTGAAAATGAGAGAGCCATGAGGAAGGGTCTTCAGTGTTACATGTTTCTCACCTTGGGAAGCATCATCCCCAGGTGCTCTGGCCCTCATGTCAAAAGGCCACAGAAGTGCTTCCTAAGGCACAGGAGCCGCATTTCTGCTAAATTCAACAAAACACTTGGGGGTCTGGTTTCCATAGGCTAGCTGCTCTAACCCTGGGTTTGCCTTTCCTAATTTCTGATTAAAATTCTTAATATAGCTGATTAACTCTTCCTCTGTCTCAATAAAACTAAAATATATGTAAATAATGTGAGTAGTAACACAAGGGCAGAGAAGTACTTATTTAATATTTTAAGTGACTCTAAGCTCACAATGAATTAATTCAAAATACATGATAGATTCTCACAAACCTTAGAGGTTCATTTCAGAGTATTACGTTGACTTAAAAAAGAAAACAAAGGTTTTAGGGGATTTATCAGTGTAGAGGGTAGACGGCTGACTCTCCCGTGCTCCCAAAAGCAGCTGGAAATGTGCTCACATATATTCCACTGTTGTTATGATAGGGAGTGCATTGGGAGTGACATTGATGAAAGATTTTTTTTTTAATGTCCCATTACTTTTGATATCCTGTCTTAGAGACTTTATTCTGAATCTAATGTTATATTTAAGTAGAATTCAATACAACAGAAGATATTTCATAATATTGCATTTCATTATTGGAATCAATTAAGTTAATAAGGGGATTCCTCTCCAACTTCTAGGGTTTACTTTTTTTTTTTTTTAAGATTTTATTTATTTATTTGACAGAGAGAGAGAGAAAGAGAGCACAAGCAAGGGGAGCAGCAGAGAGAGAAAGAGAAGCAGACTCCCCACTGAGCAGGGAGCCCCACATAGGACTCCATCCCAGGACCCTGGGACCACGACTTGAGCCTAAGGCAGACGCTTAACTGACCGAGCCACCCAAGCGCCCCAGGGTTTACTTTCATATGTAAGTTTCCTTTTACTTCTGTACAGTGACATTCCAAATCAACAACGTGTCATCTTTCAGTGGCTGGGATCTTGGGATTTCTTTGTCGGCAAACATTGACACAGATAGGAAAAAAAACACAATGTGTTTTGAACTTACTCATTTTATTATTTTACCAATGGTTGAAGTAGATTCTTAAATTAGCAAACCCACTTGTATTTAGATTTTTTCTATCTGCTGGAGTTATTTTTGAATGGTGTGTATTCATGGCCTTTAGGATAACAATGGCAACAACACAGGACAGTTCAGGTACTGAAAACCCAAGGGAACAACGAGAAATCCTTGTTGTTTGTTAATGGCTGGAGTGGGAGGAGTAATCTTGGGCAGACACTATATGAGACTTTAGTTAATATAACTTTATGTTAAGCAGGTGTATTTCATGAATAAAAGTACTTGTGAAATATATTTAATTTATAATTTTGTAAAAATAAGACTGAAATTGAGCAGACAATCTATTTTTATCTCATTCTCTGTGCTAGCTGTTCTCCTTTAGTGCAGGATCTGGGGTGCCAGGGAGACGGGGTTTTGTGATGGGCTTATCTGAACGGGGTGGGCCAGGGTGTGCAGGGGGCTGTGTGAATGTCCAAGAAGATTTGCTGGGTCAGAGGAGATGTGCACGTGTGTCCATGCTAGGCCCAGGACACAATGACGACCAGAGTCCATCTGGACACCATTTCTAGGGAGGTTTGCTCAGAGTGTCCTATTCACTCAAGTTACCTTGACCTCAATCTTAGGGAGTACACAAAACGCCTATTAAAACCTAAGTAAGAAAATAAACAGAATTCCAAGTTGCGCCCTTCATGGAAAATGAGAGAGAGGAGAAAACATTTTTTTCTTTAAACTGTCACTTGTTTATGTTTTCCTCACTATCACTGAGATGGCTCACACCTATAGTCCCACTTTTATAAGACATCACACCTTTGTGGAGGCCTCCTAATTGTGTGATGCCACAGTCAAGCATGCTCCCCCTTCATTCACCCACTGAAGGTCTGCGTTCTATGGACTGATGGCCCTGCTCTCAGACCTCATCTCCCAGGAAAGATCGAGGGAGACTCCATGCGGAACAAGGCTGTCACTCCCAGCCAGCAGCAAGGAGGGCTTTACTCATGGTTTTAGCAACCCCGTCCTTGTCTGTATGTGAAGAGATCCCCTAAAATAAAACCCGCGTTCAGATGATGAGGTTAACGTCTGTTAATTCTTACTAAGGCAATTTTTTGGTAATTAAAAAAAAATTAGGATCAAAGTTTTAAATCTGTATAATAGTTTCAGAGGAAGTGTTTAAAAAGTACTTTAAAAACAGTATAATCCCTATCTTACAAAATCACTAAAGTCAACAAAATATTTTAGTGCTTGCTTTCTTCCCTGGAAAATGCAGAATTTCAATCATTTTCATTGGGAAAAGAATAGTAATTAGTTCTAGCACTCATCTAAAAAATGGTATTATCAGACATCATTACAAAAAATTTAAAGATTTTATTTTTTAAGTAATCTCTACAACCAGCATGGGGCTCGAACTCATAACCCCATGATCAAGAGTCACATGCACTCCAGGGCACCTGGGTGGCTCAGTCGTTAAAGCGTCTGCCTTCGGCTCGGGTCATGATTCCATCGAGCCCCATGTCTGGCTCCTGGCTCAGCTGGGAGCCTGCTTCTCCCTCTCCCTCTGCCTCTCGCCTGCTCATGCTCTCTCTCTCTCTGTACCTCTCTGTCTCGAATGAATAAATAAAATCTTTAAAAAAAAAAAAAAGAGTCACATGCACTCCGACTGAGCCAGCCAGGAGCCCCTCATTACAAAAATGTTTAAATTCAATGTATGAAGATACACAATTCTATGTAGGGTAGAAAATAAAATCACATTTTCCCCATAGAATTTAGATTCCATAGCACGCCTGATGAAGTATCAAAACTAGTATAAGGCTTCTGTGGCATACTGTACTAATTTCAGAAAAGTCAAGCACTTTCGACCCAACACACACACAAGGCATACTCCACTTAATGTCTTGTCTATAAAGGAAGGCACTAGCATTAAACTCCACTGATTATGAAATACATAAATATTCTTTGTTTCATTTCAGGGAATATTTTTAAGTGTTTTTCAATGTAACAACATGAAATAGAAGTAAATTCCCATATTTTAATTGACTCTATTCTGATAATGAAGGTTCTTTTATTCCTTTCTCAGAAGAGAACAATAAGTAGCTAGCTTTTTATAGCTACCCGTGATTGCCAATCACCTGAGTACAACCTCATCCTAATCAGAAGTTTTCTTCCGGGGTGCCTGGGTGGCTCAGTTGGTTGAGCGACTGCCTTCGGCTCAGGTCATGATCCTGGAGTCCCTGGATCGAGTCCCTGGATCGAGTCCCCGCATCGGGCTCCCTGCTTGGCAGGGAGTCTGCTTCGCCCTCTGACCCTATCCCCTCTCATGTGTTCTTTCTCTCTCATTCTCTCTCTCTCAAATAAATAAAATCTTAAAAAAAAAAAAAAAAAAAGAGGCTCTTATGAAAAAAAAAAAGAAGTTTTCTTCCGTTCCTTTTGTAAGATTTTGATGTTGTACAACCCTCTTATCAGGGTATGCGGCTGAGATTCCATACGGGGTTAGTGAGCCTCTCTCCCCCCTACAGACCCAAACAGGGAGGTTACTGTCAACCCTTGCGCTTGGCTGGTATTGTCCACAAGAATGCAGAACTGGAAAGCTTTTCTCTCCTAAACTATGTTCTTGTCAAGTGATGTGTTTTAAAAGGAAATAAATGTGCTTATCATGTAAGTTGATGTACTTGGGTAAAGTTAAATTTCAAGTCCTTCATTTGAAAGTCATCAGTATGAAAGGAGTGTTTAGCAGATCTGCTTAACCCTGGAAATGACTCCATAGTGGATTCACCAAAGACAAAGGAATAAAATCTCTGCGTATATTGATCATACATTAGGAGATTTTGCTCCCAGAAGGCACTATCTCTAAGTACTGTAAAGAATTCCCCCTTTTGATTCCTTGTGAGTCTTGGTTACATGAGCTCCGATTGTAACCATTAAACAAACCTCCTTGTATACTGAGCCTGTATTTTTATGCCTGGCTGGAAGGAATAATGGCCCCGTAGTCACTGCAGCCTGCTGTGTGGTTGCTGGGAGAGTGGATTAGCTATGCCTGTTTTGGTTTTGAATGAATATACCCCCTGGCAAGCCATGCGGCCAAAATAGTTTCTTAGGTGGCACATTTATAGAGCTGGTGGTTTCCCCCTTCCAAGAACCTTATATTCCTATGGGCTCAGCCCTCCTTATCCAAAATACGGAGACACAGGGACAGCACTCAGTAGTTTTCCCTGCCTGCCTTTCTTATTCCCTTTCCTCTTCCTAGCTGTGGAAGGAGAAAAGAATGTAAGGACAAGTCTGAAAGACTTTACCTCATTCTTCCTGTCACATCTCTGGGAAAATCAGACCAACTAGTTTATATGAATGATCTACATCAGGAGGTTAAGAACAGTGAGACCAGCTGACCCTGAATTTTGTGCTCCATGTATTACTCACGAGAAAAGTATTTGCCTGAAGCCTGTTTGCCCAGCTGGTTGCCTCCCCTGATCTCTCTAGTTGACATGAGTATATTGTCTGAGCAAATCTGGGGCCAGTGTGCATGCAGGGATGTGAGCGGGGGAAAGGTGTGTAGTTTCTGCCTAGCCCCCAGAGTCAGGAATTCTAGTATCAAAGTCCTGAGAACGCAGGGGAGGAGTCCATCCCGTCCCCCTCAGGCTGCAGGGAATGAACCTCCAATCAGGTCTGTAATACATACAGCAGTTATGAGGACAGCTTTCTCTTCAAATTGATATTTGTGTATCTAAAGATCTATAAACAAGAACATAATTTTCAATTAAATCTCTCTCAACACATTACATTTCTACCAAATTAGAGACAAAGAGTAGTCAAAAACTACTGAGAAAAATTAATAGCTGGCATAGAGTTCTGATAGCACCCATTCTAGTAAGGAAGTATTCTAATCAGTTTCCCCTGCTGCCTGACGCTGGTTTCCACAGAGGTGTGGACTGGTGTGCATTTTTTTCTTTAGTTAAAGGAGGGTATATATTCAACTCAATATGTACTATACTGATTATACCCATATAACCAAGAAAATTAATAATATATTTATGTGTAAGGAACTATGCCAATTTCCAGAGGGGATTTAAAAGATCAAATTTTTTTATTTTTCTTTATTAAGGTGGAAAGGGGTAGAAGTCCAATTTCATCTTTATTGCCCTTTTTCTTTTTCACTCAGAAAATATGGTTTTTATTTCTTTCTTGCTACACGCACCTGTTTTTTTCTTGACTTCTTTCCAGGTTTATGTAGTTGCTTTCTGTTTTCTCTTTTTTTTGTTATTGTTGTTGTTGTTATTTTGTTCTCTTACTTCTTAAGCCCGCCAGTTCTGTGGCTCTGGGTTTCCTCTGCTTTGTATTTTTTCTAGAGATGAAGTGATGCTGGGCAGAGCATTTATCAACAACTCTGCAGGCTCCCACCCAAGTTTGCTCTTTTCTCATGAACAGCTCTGTTCACATGTGAAAATATCCATCCACATACACAGATATGAGCACACAGGGGGATTTCCTATTTAAATAAACTGATTTGAGTGCCTTTTTAATTCAAGGAGTACTTCTGTACTGAAGGCACATACCTCTAGTTTATCTGGCAGCAGTAGGAAAATACACATGAGTTTCTGGCCCAGAACAAATCTTTCTCCATAAAATCATTAAAGATTCTGTATCAATTCTTCTGAAGTAAGTGGCTTTTTCTCTCTGTTCTGGCTGTTTTAGTGCAAGTGTATTTGTCTCCTTTAGGTCCTAAAGTTTTCAACTGAAACATGTTTCTTTTTTCTCTTCTATTTTCCAAAATTGTGCTTATTTGAACCTGGATAGCAGCCGTGTAGAAAGAGCCTACCTCTGTCATGCAGAGATCTTTAGAGGCTCGTAAAGCTTATTGATGCTTTCTGTTAGAGGATGCCATAAATATTTAAGAGACCACTAAAATGCTAAATTAAGTTTCTCCCAGTTTGTCAAGGGCATATTTTTCTCTTATAATTAGATTCCTTATACCTTCACTAGTTGTTAGTTTAAAATTAGTTCTTTAAAATAACTGAAAACTATATCTGAGTCTCATTAGAATACATCTTGAATATGACAGCAAGGCTGAGCATAGGACAAGCAACACCTGTTTCAAAGCCATTCACCTGTCTCTTCTCAAATGATGAGGTGAAACTAGTTTAACATTTTAAAAAAGGCATAGCCGCACATTGAGGAAATAGTCCTTGAGCTCATTGTCCTTCCCCATGCTCCTCATCTACCTAGTTCTCTTTTTGGAGGCTTCTCCTCAAGAGCCGCAGTGGCCAAGAGAGCTCCTTATGGTGATGGAACAACGTTGCACGGGAGCAGAAACGATGCGCGGCTGCCGTGCTGGAAAGAAACTCATCCAGCGCAGGGTTGTTCTGTCGTCTGCATGGACGTGCGGGCCGAGTCACCAAGGCAGCCTCTCTCTTGGCGCCAGTCTCCGTAGAGACCCGGAGGCGGAGCTGCAGAGCAGAGCTCGGGGGACAAGAGGAGCTGCGCGGGGGCGTCCACCTGCGGCCCTCAGCGCTCCTGCGGGGAGGAGGCTGAGCTCCGCGAGCCCCGCACGGAAGCCTGACAACAGGTGCGTTTGGCTCTGCCGGCAGCCGCGCGGGGGGAGGGGGAGCCCGGCTCACAAAGAAGTCCACCTGCAGAGCGATCCCAGTTGCATCCCACCGTTTGTAGAGCCCTTTCTCTCATCGAAAAGGGTCTAGAACAACTACCTCCCTCCTGGAGCACCCACATCTCAGTGCACTCTCCGCCTTCTGGGTGTTTTTTGTTTTGTTGTGCTGTGTTGTGTGTTTTTCCTTTTTTCTCTCCTGGGCGTGGGTGAGTTCTGTTGTCCCTTGCTTTGCCTTTTTATTTTTTAATTGAGAAAAGCCTGAGGATTAAAGAACTGAGAATTTTATCTTCAAGGCTCCCATGTCATTATGTTAAGTTACATGGTATTCTTTATTTCCCCATTAAGTATATTAATTGGCAGCCGAGGAGATTTCCCAGAATTGTGCCTTGACTGCATAATACACGCAGATGCAAGTTTCTTGTACACACACACACACACACACATACACACACACACAAATTTAAGAAGGCACATGACAGGCTTACTATAGAGGTGAAAATAACTAATTTACTTTGTATTATTTATTCACTTATATAGCATTATTTATAGTTATTTTTGAAAACCAGGTAATAGTAAAGGGGAAATAAATTAATATTTTTATGTAAAATTCAATTTTTGCCCTCTCCTGTTGTGTTTAGAGTTAATAAATGTGCTTCCCATTTTAACGTGTGTAAAACTTATTCTAAAACTTTATAGGTAAATATCTGAAGTTTTCTGAGATATTTTAAGCAAGCTTTGTCAAAATAGAGCATCTGAAAAAGATCTATTTCCTCATTTAGTGACAAAATATTTTATTTCAAGAGTCTGATTGTTTTTGGTAGATGCTAAGGTACTCATTGGTGGTTTAATCTGTGTCCTTTGACATTTTGGGTAGCACTGTGGCAGGATTATATAAGTAGTGGGGTAGTGAAGGAGAGGAGATATGAAATGTAGGCTTGCATATAGGTAGAAATGACTATAATTTTGCAATTGTTACGTCTATTAATGCATGCCAATTTATAGGCTACAAAAGTCAACCATTTCTTTTCTTTTGAACTCCAGTTTAGTTGGCCCCTTTTGGGTGTCTGAATTTTTAATTTTTTTTTTATTTTATTTATTTATTTTTTTTAGCACTAGAACAAGCTATTATTTTATTTTATTTTATTATGTTATGTTAGTCACCATACATCATTAGTTTTTTTTTATTATTCTTATGTTAATCCCCATACATTACATCATTAGTTTTAGATGAAGTGTTCCATGATTCATTGTTTGTGCACAACACCCAGTGCTCCATGCAGAATGTGCCCTCCTCAATACCCACCACCAGGCTAACCCATCCTCCCACCCCCCTCCCCTCTAGAACCCTGTTTGTTTTTCAGAGTCCATCGTCTCTCATGGTTCGTCTACCCCTCCGATTTCCCCCGCTTCATTCTTCCCCTCCCGCTACCTTCTTCTTCTTCTTCTTTTTTTTTTCTTAACATATATCGCATTATTTGCTTCAGAGGTACAGATCTGAGATTCAACAGTCTTGCACAATTCACAGCGCTTACCAGAGCACATACCCTCCCCAGTGTCTATCACCCAGTCACCCCATCCCTCCCACCCCACCCCCACTCCAACAACACTCAGTTTGTTTCCTGCGATTAAGAATTCCTCATATCAGTGAGATCATATGATAATGTCTTTCTCTTTTTGACTTATTTCACTCAACATAATACCCTCCAGTTCCATCCACGTCGTTGCAAATGGCAAGATCTCATTCCTTTTGATGGCTGTATAATATTCCATTGTATATATATATACCACATCTTCTTTATCCAGTCATCTGTCGATGGACATCTTGGCTCTTTCCACAGTTTGGCTATTGTGGACATTGCTGCTATAAACATCGGGGTGCACGTACCCCTTCGGATCCCTACTTTTGTATCTTTGGGGTAAATACCCAGTAGTGCAATTGCTGGATCATATGGTAGCTCTATTTTCAACTTTTTGAGGAACCTCCATACAGTTTTCCAGAGTGGCTGCACCAGCTTGCATTCCCACCAACAGTGTAGGAGGGTTCCCCTTTCTCCGCATCCCCGCCAACATCTGTCGTTTCCTGACTTGTTAATTTTAGCCATTCTGACTGGTGTGAGGTGGTATCTCATTGAGGTTTTGATTTGGATTTCCCTGATGCTGAGCGATATTGAGCACTTTTTCATGTGTCTGTTGGCCATTTGGATGTCTTCTTTGGAAAAATGTCTGTTCATGTCTTCTGCCCATTTCTTGATTGGATTCTTTGTTCTTTGGGTGTTGAGTTTGATGAGTTCTTTATAGATTTTGGATACTAGCCCTTTATCTGATATGTCATTTGCAAATATCTTCTCCCATTCTGTCGGTTGTCTTTTGGTTTTGTTGACTGTTTCCTTTGCTTTGCAAAAGCTTTTTATCTTGATGAAGTCCCAATAGTTCATTTTTGCCCTTGCTTCCCTTGCCTTTGGCGATGTTTCTAGGAAGAAGTTGCTTCGGCTGAGGTCAAAGAGGTTGCTGCCTGTGTTCTCCTTTAGGATTTGGATGGACTCCTGTCTCACATTGAGGTCTTTCAACCATTTGGAGTCTATTTTTGTGTGTGGTGTAAGGAAATGGTCCAGTTTCATTCTTCTGCATGTGGCTATCCAATTTTCCCAACACCATTTGTTGAAGAGACTGTCTTTGTTCCATTGGACATTCTTTCCTGCTTTGTTGAAGATTAGTTGACCATAGAGTTGAGGGTCCATTTCTGGGCTCTCTATTCTGTTCCATTGATCGATGTATCTGTTTTTGTGCCAGTACCATGCTGTCTTGATGATGACAGCTTTGTAATAGAGCTTGAAGTCCGGAATTGTGATGCCGCCGGCTTTGCTTTTCTTTTTCAATATTCCTCTGGCTATGCGGGGTCTTTTCTGGTTCCATACAAATTTTAGGATGATTTGTTCCATTTCTTTGAAAAAAGTGGATGGTATTTTGATGGGGATTGCATTGAATGTGTAGATTGCTCTAGGTAGCATTGACATCTTCACAATATTTGTTCTTCCAATCCATGAGCATGGAACGTTTTTCCATTTCTTTGTGTCTTCCTCAATTTCTTTCATGAGTATTTTATAGTTTTCTGAGTACAGATCCTTTGTCTCTTTGGTTAGATCTATTCCTAGGTATCTTATGGTTTTGGGTGCAATTGTAAATGGGATCGACTCCTTAATTTCTCTTTCTTCTGTCTTGTTGTTGGTGTATAGGAATGCCTGGGTGTCTGAATTTTTATACCACAGGAAGCAAAATCTTCTAAGCATCTTGTTAATAAGCAAGTAGGTTCTAAGTGGGGGCTCAGTTTTTGTTGACTTATTTTTGATCATAAGAATGAAATTATATTATCTTCATGAAAATGAGATTAATCCAAGAAAGGTGGATTTTGAAAATGAAAAGGATAAAAAATTTTCATTTCTGTAGATAAAGCCTGAAAATTCTAGGGTACCTGGTGGCTCAGTTGGTTGGGCGGCTGCCTTCGGCTCAGGTCATGGTCCTGGAGTCCCAGGATCGAGTCCCGCATCGGGCTCCCTGCTCGGCGGGGAGTCTTCTTCTCCCTCTGACCCTCCCCCCTCTCATGTGCTCTCTCTCATTCTCTCTGTCTCAAATAAATAAATAAAATCTTTAAAAAAAAAAAAAAGCCTGAAACTTCTAGCTCATGTGAGTGTTAGGAATCACAAGGATGTATTTACAAAGTCTGACTACCAGAGGCAAATCTGGGTGCTTCAGGACAAGGGCTGGACCAAAGTGCTGCTCCAGCAGAGATCGCCAAGCAAAGGCCACGCACAGGTGGCAGCTCGTTCTCGAAATGAGCAAAGTAACGGCTCTTCTCCACACGGAGCAGAGGCTGCGTGTGATTCTTCACCCCTTAAAGTAATGCACAGACAGCCTCATGTTTTCGTTTCTCACACTGCATCTCTATGTGCCATGTATAGTTGAGGTGTATAGTTCTCCAAGACAATGAAGGTCTGCAATGCGGCCACCTTTTATTGCTAATCCTATTCAAATGTCATGGTTTCTCCGAATTCAACACTCTCTCTTACTAATAATAGCAGCCATTTATTGATTGCCAGGACACTCTGTGATGTAGATATTATCATCATTTACAATGAAGAAACTATCATTCAGAATGTCTACCTAGGTTTTCAAACATCACACACCCAAGTCTTTCTGACTCCATGTGCTCTTTGCCTTCACAATACAAAAATTCACCTATGTAATGGTGGCTGGGTTGAACAGAAGTGGGGCTAAATCCAGGGACCCTTCTTCCATCCAGATTCACCCTCATCTGCATAAAATGTGTAGTGGCACTGTGAATAATAAAAACAGCATCTTATCCGTACTCTTTCCTTTTCCCTCTTTGGCTTCTGATATGGCTTTATAAAACTGGCATTGAGGAGGAGAAAATAAATTAATTGATAACAAATGCTAGCTTGAGGAAGAGCATACAAATAAAGTTTAATAGAGGATATGGGCTTTTTAAAAATGAAATATAATTAATGTACAGTGTTGTACTGGTGTTGAATGTAATGAATGATTCAACACTTGTATACATCAGTTGAATGGTCATCACAAGTGTGCTCTTGATCTCCTTTTTTCCCCACCCCCCCCACCTCCCCTCTGGCAGCCACCAGTTTTTCTCTGTATTGAGTCTGTTTGCTGTTGTTGTTTGTCTCTTGTTTTGTTTGTTTGTTCTGCTTCTTAAATTCCACATATGTATGAAATCATTTGGAATTTGCTTTCTCTGACTGACTTATTTTGATTGGCATAATACACTCTAGCTCCATCCATGTCATTGCAAATGGCAAGATCTCATTCCTTTTTATGGCTGGGTAATATTTCTGTATGTATATACACCACATCTTCTTTATCCATTCATCAGTCAATGGACACTTGGGCTGCTTCCATGTCTTTGCTATTGTAAATAATGCTGCTATGAACATAGGGGTGCATATATCTTTTCAAATTAGTATTTTCATATTCTTTGGGTAAGTAATTCCCAGTAGTGGAATTATTGGATCATATGATCGTTCCATTTATAATTTTTAAGGCACCTCCATACTGTTTTCCAGAGTGGCTGCATCAGTTTGCATTCCCACCAACAATGCATGAGGGTTCCTTATCTCTACATCCTCATCAACAGTTGTCATTTTTTGTGCTGTTGATTTTAGCCATTCTGACAGGTGTGAGGTGAAATCTCATTTTGGTTTTAATTTGCATTTTCCTGATGTTGAGCATCTTTTCTTGTGTCTGTTGGCCATCTGGATGTCTTTTTTGAAATGTCTGTTCATGTCTTCTGCCCAGTTTTAAATTCATTTTTTTCAATTTTTTTTTTTTTGGTGTTGAGTCGTACAAGTTCTTTATATATTTTGGATACCAACCCTTTATCAGATATGTCATTTCCAAATATCTTCTCCCATTCAATGGGTTGTCTTTTAGTTTTCTTGATGGTTTCCTTTGCTGTGCAAAAGCTTTTTATTTTGATGCAGTCCCAGTAGTTTATTTTTGCTTTTGTTTCCCTTGCCTCAAGAGACATAACCATAAATATGTTTCTAAGGCTGACGTCCAAAAGATTACTGCCTGTTTTCTTTTAGGAGTTTTATGGTTTTGTGTCTCACATTTAGGTCTTTAATCCATTTTGCTCTTATTTTTGTGTGTGGTGTAAGAAAGCGGTCCAGTTTCCTTCTTTTGCATGTAGCTGCCCTGTTTTCCAAGCACTTTTAATTTACTCATCGTATTAGTCTACTTGGGCTGCCATAACAAAATACCATAGACTGAACTTTATTAACGGAATGACAGAAATTTATTTTCTCACACTTCTAGAGGCTGGGAAGTCCATATCAAAGTGCTAGTTGATTAGTTTCCTGGTAAGGACTCTCTTCCTGGTTTGCAAATGGCTGCCTCCTTACTGCGTCTTCATATGGCAGGAAGAGAGTGGGGTGGGGAGAGGGAGGGAGAGGGAGGGAAAGAGGGAGGGAGAGGGCAAGGAAGAGAGAGGGAGGGAGGGAGAGAGAGAGAGGAAGCAAGGTCTCTGGTCTCTTCTTCTAAGGACACTAATCCTATTAGATCAGGGCCCTACCCTTATGACCTCATTTAATATTAACAATTTTTTTTTAAGATTTTCTTTACTTGAGAGGGAAAGAGCATGAGAGAGAGAGAGAGATCACGAGTGGAGGGGAGGGGTAGAGGGAGAAGCAGACTCTGCACTGAACAGGGAGCCCGACTTGAGGCTCGATCCCAGGACCCTGAGATCATGACCTGAGCTGAAGGCAGATGCTTAACTGACTGAGTCACCCAGGAGCTCAACATTAACAACTTCTTTACCCCAGTACAGCCAAACTGGGGGTTAGGGCTTTAGCATATGAATTCTGGAGGGCATGGTTTAGTCCATAGCACTTTTCCCATTCACGATTCTGTGTTTCTTTCTTTTTTTTTTTTTTTTTAAGATTTTATTGATTTATTTGACAGAGACACAGCGAGAGAGGGAACACAAGCAGTGGGAGTGGGAGAGGGAGAAGCAGGCTTCCCGCTGAGCAGAGAGAGCCCGATGTGGGACTCGATCCCAGGACCCTGGGATCATGACCTGAGCCGAAGGCAGATGCTTAACGACTGAGCCACCCAGGCGCCCCACGATTCTGTGTTTCTGAGAGAAAAGTAGGTATGTCATTATCATTAAAATCACAAGGACAGCCACTGCCATAACCAAACGATTGTGAAGGGATTTGTAAATATTTTAAAAGAAAGTTTGAATCTCTGAGTGTGTAAACATAATCATCCCTAATAAAATTGCTTTTAATAAATACATAAAGAATACAAAAATTAGGAGATGCAGGAAAAGCAGTTCTAAGAATGAAGTTTATAGACATAAACACCTACATTAAGAAAAAGACTATCTTGGGGTGCCTGGATGGCTCAGTCAGTGGAGCGTGTGACTCTTGATCTCAGGGTTGTGAATTCAAGCCCTACATTGGGTGTGGAGATTACTTAAAAATAAAAATATTTAAAGAAAAAGAAAAAAATATCTCAAACAACCTAACTTTACATCTCAAGGAACTAGAAAAAGAAGAACTAAGCCCAAAGTTAGTAGAAAAAAACAAAATAACAAATATCAGAGAATAAATCAATGTAATAGACACTAAAAAAAAACAAAAGATCAATGATAGCAAGAGCCAGTTTTTTAAAAAGATAAACAAGATAGATAAACCTTTAGCTAGACTTACCCAGAAAAGAGGACTCAAATAAAATTAGGAACAAAAAAGAAAAAAAAGAGAAATGACATTATAACTGATTCCTATAAGAATATAAGCTATCAAGACTTATTTATGAAGAAATTGAAAATCTGAACAGACCAATTGCTAGTAATCAAGAACCTCCTAACAAAGAAAAGTCCAGGACCATATAGTTTTACTGGTGAATTCTACCAAACATTTAGATAAGAATTAATGCCAATCCTTAAACTCTACCAAAAAATAGAAGAGGTAAGAACTTTTCCAAACTTATCATACAAGGTGAACATTACCCTGATAACCAAGCCAGAGAAAGACACTACAAGAAAATGACAGGCCATTATCACTGACGAACATCAGTGCAAAAATCCTCAATAAAATATTAGCAAACCATATTCAACTGTGCATTAGAACAATCATTCACCATGATCAAGTGGGATTTATTCCAGGGATGCAAGGATGGTTCAACATCCACAAATCAATGTGATATAGTATATTAACAAAATGAAGAACCACAGTTATATGATCATCTCAATAGGACAGTCTCTTCAATAAATGGTGTTGGGAAAACTTAATTACCACTTCAAAGGAGTGAAACTGGACCACCATCTTACACCATACACAAAGGTCAACTCAAAATGGATTAAAGACTTGATCATAAGACCTAAAACTATACAACTCCTTGAAGAAACATAGGGGGTAAACTCCTTGGCAATGGTCCTGGCAATTATTTTTTGGATATGATACCAAAGCAAAGGCAACAAAAGCAAAAATAAACAAGCAGGATTACATCAAACTAAAAAGCTCATGCTCTGACCCTGTGAGAGAATAAAACATTCCACAAAAATAAATTTTTGGGGAAACTAAAAATTGCCTTGACAAACACCAAGACTTGTTTTATTAATCTGTGTGAAGGAAATATTTCTAAAATCTATAATATTTTTTTTTCTTTTTTTGGTAAATAACAAATGCAATTTTAAAAAATGGGGCACAGCATCATTTGTTGATTATATGTGTCTGGGATATTGTCATCAAGGTTCTAGGAAAACAAAGTTAAATCAGGAAACTAGTGAAAGTTGATAAAAAACATTTCCATTTCTGAAATTCCCAACAGAATGCTGCTAAAAGTCAGAAGATATTTCTTTTATCACAAGTGTTTTTCCCCATGGATATTTCTATGATTTATTTATTCTGTATGTTCTTTTTTGCTTCATATGTTTCAATTTAGAGTTGTTATAACCTCAATTACAGTATTATTTCTGCTACTATACATGCCAGTGAATAGAATGTGAGAAAAAAAAGCTTCTGCACAGTGAAGGAAAACCATCAACAAGGTGAAAAGGCAATCTATGGAATGGGAGAAAATCTTTCAAATCCAATATCAAATAAGAGATTAATATCCAAAATATACAAGGAACTCGTATTACACAATAGAAAAACAAACAGACAAACAAACAAACAAAAAAACCCCCACAAACAACCAAACTAAAAAATGGGCAAAGAACCTGAATAAACATTTTTGCAAAGACATACAGATGGCCAACAGACACATGAAAAGATGCTCAACATCACTCATCATCAAAGAAATGCAAATCAAAACCACAATGAGATATCACCTCACATCTGTTAGGATGACTATTATTAAAAAGACAAGAAACAAATAAACAAGACAAGAAACAACAGGTGTTGGTGAGGATGTGGAGAAATTGGAAACTTGTGCACAGTTGGTGGGAATGCAAACTGGTGTAACCACTCTGAAGAACAGTATGGAAGTTCCTCAAAAAGTTAAAAACAGAACTACCTGTAATCCAGCAATCCCACTTCTGAATATATATCCAAAGGAAATGAAACCATTATCTCAAAGAAATATCTACTCCCATGTTTCTTGCAGCATTATTCATAATAACCAAAGTATGGAAACAACTTAAGTGTCAATGGATGAATGGATGAAGAAATAGTGTGTGTGTGTGTGTGTGTGTGTGATGGAATATTATTCAGCTTTAAAAAAGAAGAAACCCGGGGCGCCTGGGTGGCTCAGTTGGTTAAGCGACTGCCTTCAGCTCAGGTCATGATCCTGGAGTCCCAAGATCGAGTCCCACATCGGGCTCCCTGCTCAGCAGGGGGTCTGCTTCTCCCTCTGACCCTCTTCCCTCTCGTGGTCTCTGTCTCTCATTCTCTCTCTCTCAAATAAATAAACAAAATCTTTAAAAAAAAAAAAGAAGAAGAAGAAACCCACGTTGAGCTCCCTCCTCAGTAGGGAATCCGCTTCTCCCTCTCCCTCTGCCCCTTCTCCCTGCTCATGCTCTCTCTCTATCAAATAAATAAATAAAATCTTTAAACAAATAAATAAAATAAAAAAGAAGAAAACCCTGCTGTTTATAGCAACATAGATGAACCTGGAGGACATTATAGTAAGTGAACTAAATCAGACAAAGAAAGACTAATGCATGGTAGCACTTATATGGGGATTAATAAAAAGTGATCTCACAGAAATAGAGGGTAAAACCATGGTTGCTCAGGGCTGTGGGGTGGGTGAAATGGAGAGGTTGGTAAAGATGAACAAGGCCTGAGGATGTAACAGGGTAACTATGGGTTAATAATAATGTATTGTATAACTGGAATTTGCTAAGAGAAAGAACCTAAATGTTCTCACCAAAACAAAAACCCAAGTGAGTAAGTGAGGTGAGGGATGTGTCAGCTCACTGGGGATCCTCCACACTGCACTTGTATCAAATCATCATGGTTTACACTTTAAACACCTTACAATTTTATGTCTCAATTGTACCTCGGTAAATCTGAAAAGAAAAAAAAAAAAAAAAACAACTCAGGCATACTCCTCAGTTTTCCTTAGGCCTTTTTGTGAAAATCACAAATTATTAGTTGCTCCTCAAGTGTGCTTTTCTTCCTTCTAAATTAGGGGTCTTTAAAAAATTTGTCAGACACATGGTTTAAATAAACCTTTTGTTCTATGCAAAACCAGATTTAAGGAGTTGACAGGGTTGATTCAGAGGGAAAAAATTCAGATAGGAACTGGATGTTAGGGTAAAGAACAGGGCCCAGGGGGCTATGGGGAGGAGAAGTGGGCAGAAACCGGGACCATAGTAACTCAGACCAGACGGGCAGCATGCTGGGGAATTTGTGCTTTTGTCGTTCAGAGGGCACGCAAGAAAAAATATGCATACTTGTGATTTTTATTCTTTTCCTAAGGCCAAAAACTCTTCATCATAATTTCTTTTTTTTTTTTTTTAAGATTTTTATTTACTCATTTGAGAGAGAGAGAGAGAACGAGTTGGGAGAAGGGCGTAGGGAGAGGAAAAACAGACTCCCCAGTGAGCAGGGAGCCCTACGAAGGACCCTGGGATCATGACCTGAGCTGAAGGCAGACACTTAACTGACTAAGCCACCCAGGAGCCCCTTCATCGCTATTTCTTTTCCTTTTTTTTTTAAGATTTTATTTATTTATTTGAGAGACAGAATGAGAGAGAGAGAAAACACACTGAAGGGGGCGGGGCAGAGGGAGAAGCAGACCCCCCGCCGAGCAGGGAGCCTGATGTGGGACTCCATCCCAGGACTCCAGGATCAGGACCTGAGCCGAAGGTAGCCGCCCAACCAACTGAGCCACCCAAGCGCCCCCCTTCATCGTTATTTCTGTAACAACTCACACTTATTATTCAGGTTAGGGTCTTTCACTGAGGAGCTAGTCCCTAACGCAGATACAATTTTCACACAAAATTTCCCAACGCAGGGTATACATTTTATTTTAGACCAAACAGTGGATACTATGTAATAGGTTTCCTCCACCCTCCACAATACTATGATTTTACTGACAAAAATAACTAAGTATTAAGCCTGGGTTGTTCTTCAAAACTTCACTATTGTTTTCAATTTGATTCTATTTACAAAAGATTGGATTCAATATATCATTTTCACAAAAACCTCCCTTTTATCTTTGAATTGGTACCATATTTGTTTTTTAGAAACATTTACGGTTTCCTAGCACTCAGTGATTTAAGAAATAATGGACTCAGTGATCAAACCAACTTTCTCAAACCATTTATCTCAAACTACTTGTTTGTACATTACAATCTCATATGAATCTTCTCTCTCATTTTGGGGAACAGAAAGTGTGTGTGTGTGTTTACACCAACATGCTAAGTTTCCCAAGTGAGATTTCTCATTTATCTGGTGAACAGCTTAAAATGACACGCAAGCGTGGCTGAGCTGATTCATTTTGTTAAACTCACAACTTGTTCTTGGTTAACCTGTTCTTGGCCTTTCCTTCACTGGCATTAATTCAGTCTTCTGTGTTTCATTATTTTTCCCTAGGAAGCTTTACCACAAATGCATCTTGTCTTTATATGCATTCTAACCACTTTTATAAATTTTTATTTCATTGTTTAAAGAAGGTTTTTAAAAAACACAAATTGGACTTTTTTTCTGATTTTCTCTCTTTTTTCATTATGGAAAATTTAAAACATAAACAAAAGTCAAGGGAATGGAATGATTCACTGCTATGTTTTATTACCCAACTTTAACAATTAATTACTAACACATGGTCAGTCTTGTTATATTTTGTGTATTTTTGCCCTATTCTGCTGGTGTTTTTCTTGTATTTCCTTAAGACACCAACTTTATCTGCTAATGTAGTTAATATTTTGCCCTATTTTCTTGAACAACACTTGCTGTGCTAATTTTCACAGTACTGCGTTCCCTTGTTCTGTCTCCGAGGGCGTCATCCACATTTGACGATAAACATTCGGATGTGTACAAACACACATGTCAGCAAAGGACATTTTCTATTTGGGCCTTCCTGGATTACCAATAGTGAAAAACTGACTTTTTCACTATTGGTGACTGACAGCTTGACTGACACCGGAAATGTACTAAAAATAGTACGGTTTTCAAGTTCAGTAAAGGTTGAAAGTGATCATTTAAAATTTGTAGGCCATGGTTAAATCGTCAACTCTATTCTTCTGTGTTCTTCTCTCTGTGAATGAGAGGAGCAGGGAAGCAGAGCCCGAGCCTCACTCACCATGGGAGGGGGGCTGGCTGTCTTCATTTTTATCAGTTCTTACTTTCTTATTCTCTCAAGTGTCCAGTGTCGTCCACGGAGGAATTTATTAAGGATGTGCCATGTTAGCAGGCCACGTGCCACTTGTTAGCATTTTCCACAACGAGTTAGTGATGTTGCTGGTGCAGTGGTGATTACTTTAAACTAGGTAAGACAAGTCAGAATAAATTTAAAATAGTATCATATCCAGATATATGTTAAGTAATCTTCTTATAAACCTTAGTATCATTAAGCTGTGCTAATTTTTCTTTCACATTTAGCAACTTCCTAAGACTCTTTCTCTCTCTCTTTATTTTATTTTTAAGTCATCTCTACACCAAATGTGGGGCTTGAACTCTTGACCCTGAGATCAAGGGTCACGGGTTCCACTGACCAAGCCAGCCAGGCACCCCTTTTGTCTCTCTTTAAAGTCATTTTTAAGATCAGTGTTGGGAACACAGCAAAGTGGAGAGGAATTTCCTACATGCCTTGTCCCTTCAACCTCTGCATAATCCATGTCATCAGGATCATACATTTGTCACAACTGATGAACTTACACGGACACATTGTAGTAAAAGTCCTTGTTTCCTTAGAGGTCACTCTTGGTGCTGTACGTTCTACGTGTTTGGACAAATGTATAATGACATGTCTCCATCATTATAGTATCACACAGAGGATTTTCATGATTCTAAAAATCCTCTGTGCTCCACCTAGTCATCCCTCCTTCCCAACCAGTCCCTGGCAACCCCTGACCTTTTTTGTTGTCTGTATAGTTTTGCCTTTTCCAGAATGTCGTGCTGTTGGAACCATACAAAATATGGTCTTTCCAGATTGGCTTCTTTCACTCAGTGACACGAATTTAAAGTTTGTCCTGGGCTTTACACGGCTTGACAGCTCATTTATTTTTAGCCCTGAATCATATCACATTGCCCAGATGGACCACAGTTTATTTATTTATTTACCTTGAAGAGCATCTTGGTTGCTTCCAAGTTTTGGTAATTGTGAATAAAGCTACTGGAAACATTCGTGTGCAGCTTTTTGTGTAGACATACGTTTCCAACTCCTTTGCATAAATACCAAGAAATGTGATGGTTGGATTGTGTGGTAAGAGTATGTTTAGATTTGCAAGAACCTACCAAACTGTCTTCCAAAGCGTCTGTGCCATTTTGCATTCCACCCGCGAGTGAGACCTTTGTTGCTCCACATGCCCGCCAACATTTAATGTTACCAGAGTTCTCCATTTGGGTCCTTCTAGTTCATTTGTAGTGGTATCTCATTGTCTTCTTTTGTATCTCCCCTATGACGTGTGATGTGAAGCATCTTCCATATGCATTGTTCCCATCTGTATAATTTCTTTGGCAAGGTATCTGATCAGGTCTTTGGCCATTTAAAAAATTGGGTTGTTTGCTTTCTTTTAATTGTGTTTTAAGAGGTTTTTTTTGTATATTTTGGATAATAGTCCATTATCAGATATGTCTTTTGCAAATCTTTTCTCCCAGTGTATGGCTTGTCTTCTCGTTCTCTTGACATTGTCTGTTGCAGAACAGAAGTTTTTAATTTTAATGACGTCTGGTGTATCACTTATTTCTTTCAGTGTGCCTCTGGTGTTGTATATAAATAGTTGTCACACACTGAAGATCACCTACATTTTGTTCTCTGTTCTCTTCTAGGGGCTTTACAGTTTTGCATTTTACATTCAGGTCTATGATCCATCTTGAGTTAATGTTTGTCTAGATTCATTTTGTGTTTTTTGCGTGTGGATGCAGAGTTGTTTCCATACCGTTTGTTGAAGAGCCTGTTTTTGCACCATCATACTGCCTTTCCCCATTTGTGAAAGACCAGTTGGTTATATTTATGTGGGTCTGCATCTTGCCTCTCCTGTTCCACTGTTCTACTTGTCTCTTCTCTCAGTGATACCACACTCTCTTCATTACTATATGTTTAGAGAAAGCCTTAAAGAAGTAATGGGAGTCTCGGAATTGTATTCTTCTCCCACACAGAATTGGCTACTCTGGGTCTTTTGTCTCTCCCTATAAACTTTACAATCAGTTCTGCTGTAACTACAAAATAACATGCTGTGATTTTCACTGGGATTGCATAGAATCTACAGGCGAAGTTGGGAAGAACAAACAGGTTGACATTATTAGTCTTCTTATCCACAAATAAAGGTTCTCTCTACATTTATTTAGTTCTTTGACTTTGGCAGAATTTTGTAGTTTTCCTCAGATGTTTAAATATTTTTTTTAGATGTATGCCTAGGTATGCCACTTGTTTATTTTTATATTTTCATACAATATTATATTAGTTTCAGGTATATAACACAGTGATTTGACATTTATATACATTACAAAATGCTCAGTACAATAAGTGTAGTTACCATCTGTGACCATACAAAGTTATTACAATGTTATTGACTATTTCCTATGCTGCACTTTAGGTCACCATGACTTACTTATTTTATAACTGGAAGTTATACCTCCTAATGCTCTTCACCTATTCTCTTTATTCCCCTCCCCCAGCCCCTTGGCAACCACCAGGTTATTGTCTGTACTTATGAGTCTGTTTCTGATTTGTTTTGTTTTGTTTTTAGATTTCACATGTAAGTGAAATCATATGGTACTTGTCTTTCTCTCTCCGACTTATTCCACTCAGCATAATATCCTCTAGGTCAATCCAAGTTGTCACAAATGGCAAAATCTCATTATTTTTATAGCTCAGTAATATTCCATTATATAAATCACATCTCCTTTATCCATTCATCTATCGATGGACACTTAGGCAGCTTCCATATCTTGGCTATTGTAAATAATGCTGCAACAAACAAAGGGGCTCATATATCTTTTCAAGTAAGTGTTTTCTTTATGTAAATACCTAGAATTGGAATTGCTGGATTATATGGTGTTTATTTTTTTAAGTATGCTCCATGCCCAGCATGGAGCCCAATGTGGGGCTTGAACTTACAACTCTGAGATCAAGGCCCAAGCCAAGACCAAGAATCCGATGCTCAACTGACTGAGCCACCCAGGCACCCCTGGTATTTCTATTTTTAATATTTTGAGGAACCTCCATACTGTTTTCCACAATGGCTACACCAGTTTGCATTCCCACCAACAGTTCCTTTTTCTTCACATCCTTGCCAACACTTGTTATCTCTTGTCTTTTTGATATTAGTCATTCGGACAGCTGTGAGGTGATATTTCATTATGTTTTTGATTTGCATTTCCCTGATGATTAGTAATATGGGCATCTGTTCATATGTCTACTGGCCATTTATATGTCTGCTACGGAAAATGTCTATTTAGGTCCTTTGCCCACTGTAATCAGATTTTTTGTGAATGTGTGTGTTTGGTTGTATGAATTCTTTGCATATTTTGGATATTAATCCCTTATCAGATACACCATTTGCAAATATCTTCTCCCATTTGGTAGGTTGCCTTTTCATTTTGTTGTTGGTTTCATTTGTTGGGCAAAGACTTTAAAGTTTGATGTAGTCCCAATTGCTTAATTTTGCTTTTGTTGCCCTTGGCCTGAGGAGATGATACAAAAGAAATTGCTAAGACCAATGTCCAAGAGTTTACTTTCTATGTTTGTTTTTTAGGATTTTTATGGTGTCAGGCCTTACATACAGATCTTTAACTCATTTTGAGTTTATTTTTTTGTATGTGGTGTTTAAAAAGTGGTCAAGTTTCATTCTTTTTCCAAATACATTTATTGAAGAGACTATCTTTTCCCCATTGCATATTCTTACCTGTTTTGCTGTAGAATAACTGATCATAGAGCATGGGTTTATTTCTGGGCTCTCTATCCTGTTCCATTGATTGATGTGTCTATTTTTGTGCCCTTACCCTACTTTTTTGATTACTATAGCTTTTTAGTATAATTTGAAATCTAAGATTGTCATACTTCCAGCTTTGTCTTTCTCAAGATTGCTTTGGCTATTTGTGTGTGTATATGTGTGGTTCCATACAAATTTCAGAATTACTTTTCTGGTTCTGTGAAAAATGTATTGGTATTTTAGTAGAGATTGCATTGAATATGTAGATTGCTTTGAGTACTATGGACATTATAAGAATATTAATTCTTCCATTCCATATGTATGCTGTATCTTTCCATTTATTTGTATCATCTTCAATTTCTTTCCTCAGTGGCCTATATTTTTCAGAGTACATGTCTTTCATCTATTCAATTAAACTTATTCTTACATATTTTATTCTTTTTGATATGATTGTAAATGAGATTGCTTCCTTAACTTCTCTTTTTTCTAGCTCATTATTAGTGTAGAGAAATGCAACAGATTTCTGTATATTAATTTTGTGTTCTGCAACTTTACTGACTTTATTTATTAGTTCTAATATATTTTTTTGGTGAAGTCTTTAGTGTTTTCTATATTTAGTATCATGTCATTTTGTGACAGTTTTAGTTCATCCTTATCAAGTAGGATGCTTTTTATTTCCTTTTCTTCTCTGATTGCCATGGCTAAGACTTCCAATACTATGTTGAATAAAAGTGGTGAGAGTAGGCATCCTTATCTTGCTCCTGATCTTAGAGGAAGAGCTTTCAGCTTTTCACTATTGAGTGTGGTGTTAGCTTTTGGTTTCTCATATATGGACTTTATTATGTTTAGGTATGTCCCCACTATTCCCACTTTCTTGAGAGTTTTTATCTTCAATGGATGTTGAATTTTGTCAAATGCATGCAATTTTTTTTGTAGTGTTTGTCTAGTTTTATATCAGGGTAATGGTGTTCTCATCAAATGAATTTGGAAGCATTCCTTCCTCTTCAAATTTTTGAAATAGTTTGAAAAGAGTAGGTATTAACTCTTTTTTAAATATTTGGTAGAATTCACCTGTAAAGCCATCTGGTCCTGGACTTTTGTTGAGTATTTTTGTTACTGATTTAATTTCATTACTAGCTTTGGTCTGTTCAGGTATTCTATTTCTTGCTAATCTAGTTTTGGAAGATTGTATGTTTCTGGGAATTTATTCATTTCTGTAGGTTGTCCAATTTGTTGGCATATTATTTTTCATAGAAATCTCTTATAATTCTTTCTACTTCTGTGGTGTCAGTTGTAACTTCTCTTTCATTTCTAATTTTATTTATTTGAGTCCTTTCTTTTCCCTTGATGAGTCTGGCTAAAGTTGTCAATTTTCTTTATCTTTTCAAAGAACTAGCTCTGAGTTTCATTTATTTTTTTCTTTTTTTACTATTTATTTCACTTATTTCCTCTCCGATCTTTATTATTTCCTTTCTTCTAGGAACTTGGGGTTTTATTTGTTTTTCTTTTTCTAGCCTTTAGGTGGAAGATTAGATTGTTTAATTGATGTTTTTCTTGCTTCTTGAAATAGGACTGTATTGGTATAAATTTCTCTTTTATTTAAAAGATTTATTTATTTATTAGAGAGAAAGAGAGAGCACGAGTGGGAGGGGCAGAGGGAGAGGGAAAGAGACTCTCATGTAGACTCTGTGCTGAGCAGGCACAGAGCCGGATGTGGGGCTCAATCTCACGACCCCAAGATCACGATCTGAGCCGAAACCAAGAGCCAGACACTTAACTGACTGTGCCACCCTGGTGCCCCTGGTATAAATTTCTGTCTTAGAACTGCTTTTGCTCATTCAAAAGACTTTGGAATGTTGTGTTTGCATCTTCATTTCTTGGAAAGTATTTTATGATTTTCTCTTTGATTTTTTTGTTGATCCATCAGTTATTTAGTTGCATGTTGTTTAGCCTCTATGTGTTTGTGTTTTTTCCAGATTCTTTTCTTATAATTGATCTCTAATTTCATAATGTGATGAGGAAAGATGCTTGATATAATTTCAGTCTTTTAAAATTTATTGAGAGTTGTTTAGTGGCCTAACAAGTGATGTAGTCTGGAGAGTGTTCTATGTGCATTTGAAAAGAATATGTATTCTGCTGGTTTTGAAGTATTCTGTATATATCTGTTAAGTCTATCTTATCAAATGTGCTATTGAAAGTCACTGCTACATTACTGATTTTCTGTCATAATGATCTATTCATTGATGTAAATGGGATGTTAAAATCTTATATTATTATTGTATTACTGGTACTTTCCTTCATTGTATCTACTAATATTTGCTTTATAGGTTTAGTTGCTCCTATGTTCGGTGCATAGATATTTGTAATTTTTATATTCTCTTGTTGGATTGATCCCTTTATTGTTATGTAATGCTCTTATTTTGGTCTCTTATTATAGTCTTTGTTTCAAAGTAAATTTTATCTTATTTAAGTATTGCTACCCCAGCTTATTTTTTATTTTTGTTTTCATGGAATATCTTTTTTCATACCTTCACTGTCAGTCTTTTGTGTGTCTTTAGTTCTGAAATAAATTTTTTGTAGGCAGCATAATGGTCTTATATTTTTTAAATCTTTCTTTTTGGTTATCAAATTTGTGGGCATAGAATTATTTATAGTATTCCCTTATTATCTGTTTAACGTCCATGTGATCTGTAGTGTTATCTCTTGTTTTATTTATATTAGTAATTTTTGTCTTCTCATTTTTTTTTTCTTAGTTAGCCTGTCTGGAGGCTTACCATTTTCATTGATCTTTCAAAAACCAACTTTTGGTTTTGTTCATTTTTCTCTATTGATTTCCTGTTTATGTTTTCATTGATTTCTGTTCTTTCTGTTTTCTCCCCTTTTGAACACTGTTTTCTTTCTTTTTTTTTTTTTTAAGATTTTATTTATTTGACAGAGAGAGAGACTGCGAGAGAGGGAAAACAAGCAGGGGGAGTGGGAGAGGGAGAAGCAGGCTTCCTGCCGACCAGGGAGCCTGATGCTTAACAACTGAGCCACTCAGGCACCCCTGAACACTGTTGATTTTTATTTGCTTTTATTTTTAAAGTTGTCATAGACATTTTCCCAGAATGCCCTATACTTGACTTGGTAAGTAGATTTTTTCTTTCTGTTTTTATTTTTTAAAGATTTTATTTATTTATCTGACAGAGAGAGAGAGCACAAGCAGGGGGACCAGCAGAGGGAGAGGGAGAAGCAGGCTTCCCATGGAGCAGGGAGCCCAATGTGGGGCTCGATCCCAGGACCTGGGAATCATGACCTGAGCCAAAGGCAGAAGCTTAACCGACTGAACCACACAGGTGCCCCGAAGATTTTATATTTCATACAAAGAATATACAGACATTTATTTGACCAAAGTTGTAAGTAAATTATAACTGTACTTGTGATAATACTACTAAGCTAACTTTTTCTTTTTTTGCTGTTGTGTTAAAAATACACATAACATAAAACATATTATCGTAACACATTTTAAGTGTACAGCTCAGTGGGATTAAATACATTCACATTGTGTAGTTGTGTAGTTGCCACCACCATCCATCTGCATAACTCTTCATCTTGTTAAACTGAAAGTATACCTATTAAACAATACTCTCCATTCTCCCCTCCCTACATTCCCTGGCAACAACCATTTACATTCTATCAATATGATTTTCACGCTCTTAAGTATGTCATGGAAGTAGAGTCACATAGCATTTATCTTTTTGTGACTTGCTTAATTCACGCATAATGTCCTCAAGGTTGATCCATGTTGTACAATATTGCTGAATTTTCTTTTTTTTAAGTTAAATAATCTTCCAGTATATGCATATACCACATTTTGCTCTTCTTTGCATCTGTGGATGGACATTTGGGTTGCTTCCACATTTTACTTATTATAAATAATGCTACTATGAATGTTTTATTGTGTTAAGTCATCTATTTCCTTCCCTGCCTTCTTTCTGTCTGGTTGTTCTATTCATTCTTGTGAGTGGGGAATTGAAGTCTCTAACTATCCTTATAGAACTGTCTATCTCTCCCCTTCCCAAAATATATGAAGTTTTTGCTTCATATATTTTGATGGTGTGTCATTAGGAGCATTAATGTTCATAATTGTTATATCTTCTTGTTATATTGAAACTTCTACTTATATATGGTTTGTTTTTTTTTTTTGTCTCTTGTAATCTTTTTGGATCTAAGGGCTATTTAGTATGATATTAGTAGCAACCCTGCTCTCTCTTGGTTACTATTTTCATGGAATATCTTTTCTCATACTTTTATTTCAACCTATTTCTGTCTTTAGGTCTAAATGAGTCCCTTGTAGCCAGCATGTACTTGCATCATCTGTTTTTTTCCCATATTGTCAATCTCCGTCTTTAGATTGAGAGAACATTTAAAACCTGTGTATGTTTAAGTTAATTAATGATAATTAATTACTCTAAGCTCTATTTTTTTAGGTTAGAGTTTTTTAAGGTTTTTTTTTTTTAAGTTAGAGATTTTTTACTTTTTTTTTTTTGGTGGTTAGATTAAGGTTCATCTGTGAATTAATTGATTCTTATTATAATATAACACCACTGAACTAGACATCTGTGAAGGGTGAATAACAACAGTAACAACAGACACCTATGAAATTATAAACCAGTGAGCTGATGCAATCAATGTGTTAAAGTTATTTGTTTACATGGCTGTCTTTATGTTGAGTCTATAATCTCCTTAAGGGCACAGACTGTATCTTAGTCATCTCTATGTGTCTGGCAAACAGTAAATGCAAATTTATTTCTCAGTGAATAAAGGAGTGAAGGAATGGATATTTAGTATATAACGTCTAAATGCAAAAACACGGGGCCCCTGGGTGGCTCAGATGGTTAAGCGTCTGCCTTCGGCTCAGGTCGTGATCCCGGGGTCCTGGATCAAGCCCCACATCGGGCTCCTGGCTCGGCCAGGAGTCTGCTTCTCCCTCTCCCTCTGCCTCTCCCACTGCTCATGCTCTCTCTCTCTCTCTCTCTGTATCTCTGTGTCTCAAATGAATAAATAAAAAAAAAAATCTTAAAAAAAAATAAAAAAATAAATGCAAAAACACTTATTTAGAGGACCTAGACACAGCCAACTTATTTAGAGTAAGACCATTAGTCCAGAAAACAGTGGTGGTCTTTGTAATTGCTTTTGAAGATGAAGAATCCAGGGCGCCTGGGTGGCTCAGTCGGTTAAGCGACTGCCTTCGGCTCAGGTCATGATCCTGGAGTCCCGGGATCGAGTCCCGCATCAGGCTCCCTGCTCGGCAGGGAGTCTGCTTCTCCCTCTGACCCTCCCCCCTCTCATGTGCTCTCTCTCTCAAATAAATAAATAAAATCTTTAAAAAAAAAAATGAAGATGAAGAATCCAGGAGAGTAGTTGTTACTGTACATTCTGTAAAGTCCTACAGGTCATGCATCAATACTTTCAGTACTACATGCATATGGTACAGACAACAGGGATGTGAAAGAACCACCTACTTGCATATTGCATGTAGAGCCATCATTTTGAGGTAACTTAAAATGGAGACACTGTCACTATTGAGGTCTTCATGTAAATTGTACTTTAAAGCAGCTGCTCTTTTGTAAACCTGTGTCCAAGATAAAGTATTTCTTCACATTAAGTGTTTCAAGAAATAAGTGGTTGCCAATTATGAAAGTAGAAATTAAAATGAGATTTTTAATGAAACTTTTCAGAAAACATTTATTTTTACATCATGTTGAACGTGAGTCTTGAGCAGTGTGAAGAGGTAAATAAAAGACTAAATTTTAAGACTAATTTTTCTTTCTGTATAAATCAGATCATGAAATATTTTTCTTTTGAAAGTGGAAAATATGGGGCGCCTGGGTGGCTCAGTTGTTAAGCGTCTGCCTTCAGCTCAGGTCATGGTCCCAGGGTCCTGGGATTGAGCCCCACATCGGGCTTCATGCTCAGCGGGAGGCCTGCTTCTCCCTCTCCCACTCCCCCTGCTTGTGTTCCCTCTCTTGCTGTGTCTCTCTCTGTCAAATAAATAAATAAAATCTTAAAAAAAAAAAACCAGTTACCATTCCAGTAACATTTTTTCTGCTTGTTCTAAACGTGAAGATTTTTAAAGAGCATTAAAGCATAATACTAATATGTCTTTACTTTGACATGGATTATTCTCTTTGCCAGGTCAGAGGCTAGATATTTTATTTACTAAATGATATTTCCAAAATATGAGTAATTTACTCAATTTCTAATTCTCCATTATTGTGTAGTTATTTAGGAAAAACTCTATCTCATACCCTTCAAAAAGTTGTGTATGTGTATATGTGTTTGTGTTTCCCAAAGTGCTAAAGATGTTCGTACCAAAATTAAAGATTTTGTGTAACATTATTCTTATTCACTTAGTAATACTGTATGTTAACCTGTCTCAATCTAAAAATGCATGACATATCATGAACATAAAAGAATTAAGGTACCATTTTAGACATTATTTATATATTGAACCCTGAGAAGATTAAACAGGGTTCAAAGAACTGATCAATAATTATAACAACATGCATTTTGAGTCAGAAGTGTTTGCTTTAGGTTTTTAGTATCCCTGCTTCAAAGCTATTTCATTTTCTTTAGACTTATGGAATAAATTTGGATTAGATCCATGTGATAAAACCTGAGAAAATAAATCATCAGAATTCCAGATTTCCTGATCAAAACCGGTAACAGAATGAGTGGTTATTAATGAAGGCATTCAAGCCTTAGTCATGGGCTCCGAGTCATCCAAGACCCCTGAAGCAATAGGGGGGCAGATATGCTGGACAGAGTCTGGGCTACTTCCCAACTGTCTTTGCATTGTAAGTGTTCAGAGTTGCCCATGGAGGGTGTCTTGTCCAATTCTCTTCATCACCAAAGAAGAAACTAATGGCCGAACCACACCACACTGCTGGCTCCTAGTCTAACATTTTCCCATCTAATTTTTGAGAAATTATACCAAAATGGAATAATTTTCTAAAGAATGATTTCAGTTATGACTGAGAAACTAACAAGACTATTGAAAATACCTGATAATAGGGCGCCTGGGTGGCTCAGTTGGTTAAGCAACTGCCTTCAGCTCAGGTCATGATCCTGGAGTCCCGGGATTGAGTCCCGCATCCGGCTCCCTGCTCAGCAGGGAGTCTGCTTCTCCCTCTGACCCTTCCCACTCTCATGTGCTCTCTCTCATTCTCTCTCTCTCAAATAAATAAATAAAAAATCTTAAAAAAAAAAAAAAGAAAATACCTGATAATAATAATTTTAATGGAAAATTTTGTTTTGTGTTTAAATAGAAATCAATTCACTGGTTTAGGGTCATATTTATTTTGTGGCACAACGTCCTCAAGTTCTTGTTTTTGCACTATATTTTCCCTGAAAACTACTTAAACACCAATATTTCTTACTTAGGAAACCATTAACTAGGAATCCAAATCCGAGTCCTAATAACCTGCATCTTGATGTCTTAAGATCTACTTTCAAGCATTTACTGTGTATCTGCACATTAAAAAAAAAAAAAAAAAAAGAACTGACTAAAGTAGCAGAGGCTATGTGAAAAGGTGCTTTTACAAAATTTTTGTGCAGAAGCACTTGTGAGAGAGAGTTGGGGGTAAAGTTGCCAGAAGTGAAGACATCATTTCCATCAGAACCCACTGTCTTCATTTTGAGAAATTTACCTGGATGGATCTTACAGTTTGCAATCTGCCTTTTTTGTTTTATTTTGTTTTAATTAAGGTTATGCTCAAGGTGGGGCTTGAACTCATGACCCAGATAGCAAGAATCACATGCTCTGTAGACTGAGCCAGCCAGGCACCCCCATGATCCATCTTTCCTGGTGAGAACTTGGAGATCTCCTAAAATCATTGAGACTTTGCAGACTGAGAGCTTTGTTTCTGTGCTCAGACATTGCGTCTGTAAGGTGGTCTTTTTTTTTTTTAAAGCTTTTTATCTTTTTTTAAAAAATATTTTATTTATTTGTCAGAAAGAGAGAGAGCATAAGCAGGGGGAGTGGCAGGCAGAAGGAGAAGCAGACTCCCCATGGAGCAAGGAGCCTGATGCGGAACTCGATCTCAGGACCCTGGGATCACGACCTGAGCTGAAGGCAGACGCTCAACTGACTGAGCCCCCCAGGCGTCCCTGAGGTGTTCTTTCTGAGAGATCTGTTGGGGTCTGTTGGGGCCTCCCCTGCCAGTGCTAATGGGTTTCAATGATATAATGCTGGGTGATGTTTGGAAGAAAGTGCTATTTACTAGCAAAATGCACACTGTAACCTTCCTCCTCCAGCCCTGTTTTTATGGGAGAAAACAGAGAAGCTGCTTCAGGGTGGGAGCAGTCTCGAAGCTGGCATGGTGAGTATCAGCAAGTGGTCCCTGAATTTCTCCCTCAATTGCTGTCAGCTAGCTGTCAGGCTTCTGTTAGGCTGAGAGGTCACAGAAACCAAGGTCTGGAGGTAAAAGTGTCCAGGCATGAGAGTGATTTTAGAAGCAATGTGGGGAGAGGGAAAATGGAAGGGGAAAAGGTAGAGAGGAGATGAAGGAGATGAATTTCAGAAAAACAACAGCAATGCCTAACGGGGATTTTAATGAAGTTCAGTGTTGGGTGTACTATAAACCTTTCTTCTCCTCTTTCCATGAAAATTGTAAAACCCGCCTCACTGGCTAAGGCATTGGAAATCTAATCTTTGGGTAGGATGAGGCATCTTCTTCTTTAATAAACAAATTCATGTAGATCTTGGGCAGGTAACTGAGGCTCACACTTTAGGGAACACTGCACACTGATGGTGGGATCACTTGATGTAGAAATTGGATAGCAGGCAGCCCAACTGCCTGTTAGTGAATAATGAGTTGTCTGTCATTTGAGGTGGTGGCATGGACTGAGCAGATACATTGCAGTGAGAATTCAAAAATCAAAAGAAAAGTTGTTTCCATTTAAGCTTGTAAATCGCAAGCATTTTTGTGTTTTTATACTGCTTAAATCTGTTATGTCAATGGTCTTGATAAACCTAACGGGTAGAAATGACCAAGTTAAAAAAACATTTTAAAAAAGATGCCTACTTTGTGCCAGGCAGTATATTAGCCCTTTCACATAGGTATTGGTACCCCAGGGTACTGAGGCACAGAAGCTTTCATTACTTTTTCCAAATTTACAGAGTAAGAAGGTGCCAGAGCCAAGAGGTAAATCAACTTTTCTGACCTCAATCCAGCGCTTTACTAGGTAATATGCCGATTCTTAATTTGAAGTTACAGAACATAGACTAACTTCTCTGTTCTGAGTTGGCTATGCATATTGCACAGGGAGATTGCAGGCAGTGAATATGCTTGGACTTTCTAGTTAATTCTCTGCCATGTTGATTTACCATCTTCATGACAGGGAGAGGATACTCCAAAAGCCACATCCATGACCCAAAAATTTGAGGCCTATTTTGGAAAACACCATCTGTGTGACCATCACTGTCCTAGGTTATTCAGGCAGGGTGGTGAGCAAAACAAACAAGGTCTCTATTCTCATGGAGCCTGCATTCTAGTGCAGGAAGACAGAAAATAAACATGAAGAAAGATAGGAAATATAATTTGAGATAATGGTAAATGATGTGAAGTAAATAAGATAGTATAGTATAGTGGACTAGGAAGTGACTGGAGAAGGTGATACTAAAACATTGTGGAAATTAGTATCATAAATAGATGACTCATCTTCCCATTAACACTCTCCAGACCTCCTTGCTTTGATTTACCATTACTTTGACAACAGCTCTTTCTCTGATGTGTGATATTTGCCTTGATAAATTAAAATTTTCTTGGAAGATTGATCTCTAAGTATCTAAGTCATAAATGAGATGACATATGGGGAAAGTTTGTAAATATTAAAATCCTATGCTTATGCTAAGTAAAAAAACAATGTGGCTTCCCCCTCCCCTGACTTTCATTGTCATCTTTAACAATTAAAATCAATGCTATTGGATAGAGATACCCAGTCATAAAGGAAGAATGACTTTGACCCTGGGCAGCAGCACTTTATTCCATTAGCTTCAACTGAGTGTTGACTTTAGAAGAGGGATAATAAATGATACTATACTCATAGTCAGAGCAGGGACTAGAATTGGTTATTTTATATTTCAATTAATACATACGTATGTGATAAATATTTATGTATAGTGACCATTCACTTGGCAGTCATTCTTCAAAATCCTATTACTCTCATGTAGTCAGACAGTATTGTAGAAGACTGCACTTTATCCTCAGTGGAAGAACACCCCTCCACAGTCTTGCACAGGCTAGCATTCAGTCAGTTATCTCTATAACCTGACATTACATCCTGATGATACTGCTTGGCTTCCCCATGCATAGGAAATCCCAGTATTTGCTAGCTTTGATTTGCTCTGGTAGTAAGTCATTCACATCAAAGAACTCGGCAAACCTCCTCCTGGAAGACTGTAATATTGACCCATCTACTGGAAAGCTATGCTCCTGAAGGGACACTTTGCTTGTGCTACGGAGATGTTCCTAATAGTGAAAAACAGGCTGTGTGGGCTTCTCTGCTGAGTATTCAAGCCGTCTGTTTAAGTTCAGTTCTTTGTGAAGGACAGCACTGGATATCACAATATGTCAAACTTGTATAATGCTTCCACTTTCATCCCCATTTATTCTACCCATTCTGTAAAGAAGGCACTCAACCATTTTTGGAATGCCCTTAACATAACATGACTCTTTGAAAGAGCTTTATATTTTCCCCTCCTCCAGGAAGTTCTTTACTCAGTGGAATTAAATGATGATTTCACTTCTCACTGAATGATAAAGTTAATAATCTGTCTGTAGGAAAACATACATAAGGACTTGAAAGCTAACACAAGAAGGTGGCTTGTGCTCTCTTGCTACCTTGGAATCTTCCTAGTGATAGAGATAAATTATAATGAAAATGCAACATATCACAATTTATGGGATGGAGTGAAAGCAATACCTAGAGAAAAATTTATAGTTGTAAACATCTACCTTAAAATAATGAGAAAGAGGGGCGCCTGGGTGGCTCAGATGGTTGAGCGTCTGCCTTCGGCTCAGGTCATGGTCCCAGGGTCCCGGGATCGAGTCCCGCATCGGGCTCCCTGCTCTGCGGGGAGCCTGCTTCTCCCTCTTCCTCTCTCTCTCTCTCTCTCTCTCTCTCTGTCATGAATAAATAAATAAAATCTTAAAAAAAAATAATGAGAAAGATCTCAAATCAATAACCTAACTGTTCATCTTTACGAGTTAGCTAGCAGAAGGAAGGAATCACTATAATAGAAATGAAGAATGCCTTTTGATTGGCTAACCAATAGGCTGAACTAAGCTACAGAGAGAATCAGTGAGTTAGAAGAATGGTTAATAGAAAATGTCAAAACTGAGGGCGCCTGGGTGGCTCAGTCGTTAAGCGTCTGCCTTCGGCTCAGGTCACGGTCCCAGGGCCCTGGGATCGAGTCCCACATCGGGCTCCCTGCTCGGCAGGAAGCCTGCTTCTCGTTCTCCCACTCCCCCTGCTTGTGTTCCTGCTCTTGCTGTCTCTCTCTCTGTCAAATAAATAAATAAAATCTTTAAAAAAAAAATGTCAAAACTGAGATGCAAAAGACAAAAGAATTAAAAAGACAGAAGAGAATATCCAAGAACCCTGGGGCAATTTTGAAAGGCGTAATATATGCCTAGTGGAAATACCAGAAAGAGAAGAAAGAGAAAAAGAAGTCAAATAAATATTTTACAGTAATTGCTTCAAAGTGATTGAGAATTTTCCAGATTTAGTGATAGTCCCTATATTAGTTTGCTAGGTCAACCATAACAAAGTTCTGCAAATTGTATGGCTTAAAGAATGGAAAAATATTGTGTAGTTTCAGAGTCTAGAAGTGTGAGATCAAGGTATCAGCAGCATGGGTTCTTTTTGAAGGGCATGAGGGAAAAAATCTGTTCCTAGCCTTTCCTGTAGCTTCTGGTGGTTTTCTGGCAACCTTTGTCATTCCTTCTTGTAGAGGCATCAATGCAATGTCTGTGTCCATCTTCACACTGCATTCTCCGTTTGTCTTTATGCCAAGATTTTCTCCTTTTATTTTATTATTTATTTTTTTAAAGATTTTATTTATTTATCTGAGAGAGCGAGGGAGAGCAAGCACAAGAGAGAGAAAAGCAAGCATGAGAGAGGGAGAGTGAGCACCAGAAGCAGGGAGGCAGAGGGAGAGGGAAAAGTAGGCTCCCTACTGATCAGGGATTCCGACTTGGGCTGGATCCTGGGACCCTGGGATCATGACCTGAGCTGAAGGCAGAGGCTTAACTGACTGAGCCACCCAGGCACCCCATGCTGGGTGTCCTTTTAAAGGGAGAAAATTTGGGGATGCCTGGGTGGCTCAGTCAGTTAAGCCTGACTCTTGATTTCAGCGAAGGTCATGATCTCAGGGTTGTGAGGTCCAGCCCCACGCCAGTGTGGAGCCTGCTTAAGATTCTCTTTCTCCCTTTCCCTTTGCCCTTCCCCTTGCTAAATATCTGTATCTATATCTATATCTATATCTATATCTATATCTATACCTATATCTATATCTATCTATCAAAATTTATTTTACTTCAGTACGTGTGTCCAATCCCTTTCCATCCAGACAGTGCTAGGTGACACATCAGAATCAACAATCCCTGAGACTCCCCGTGCATGGTGTTCTCACCCGGAGGAGCATGGCTGGGGGAGACAAGACAGCAGGGCGGGGCGGGGGGGGGGGGTCAGGTCTCAGGGGAGCTCTAGAACAGCTCTGTCCCTGTTCCTTCTCTGTCCCGGGAGAGGAAAACCCCAGAACAGCAAGGAGAGAACCAGCAGGAGGAAGAGGTCCCCGGATGGCTAATTGGTCTGCTTGTTTTTCCTTATTTAAGGTTTCATTTTATTAATGTGTATTTTTACTACAAAATCACCCATTTCCTCTAGGCTTCCAGTCTGATGCAATAGGTTTCTCTTATTTGACCTTTAATTTATGCTCTTTTTCTATTCTTCAGAATTGTCCAATTAATGAACAAATATTGATACATTATTATTTACTCAAGTCCGTATTTTATTCAGGTTTGCTCTGTTCTACCTTTTTCTGCTCCAGGATCCCGTGTAGGGCACCACGTGATATGCAGTCATCACGTCTCTTTAGGCTCTCCTTGGCTGTGACAGTCCCTCAGATTGTCTTGTTTTAATGACCTCAGCAGTGTTGAGGAGAACTGCTCAGGTATTTTGTAGAGTCACTCACTGGGATTTACTTGATGTTTTCCTCATGATTAGACGGGATTATGGGTTTTGAGGAAGCAGATCACAGAAGTAAAGTGCTCTGTCATCACTTTGTATCAAGGGAATGTGCTCTGGAGGCCACTTGTCACTGTTTGTGTTAACATTGGTCACCTGGCTGAGGCAGCGTTGGTCAGGCTTCCCCACCGTTAAGTTACTCTTTCTCATGTGTGTACGATGTGTCTTCTTGAGCAGGAAGACTCTATGTGGAGCCCACACTGTGGGAGAGGGAGTTAGCTCCTCCTCCTTGATGGATGGCTGAGTGTCTACATCTATTATTTGGAATTCTGCATAGGACAGGTCTATTCAACCCCATCTGTAAAAACAAAACAAAACAAAACAAAAAAAACAAAAAACCAACCAAACAACCAAACAAAAACCTATGTAATTTGTTAATGGAAATGCAACTGAGTCATTTAAAAGATTACATTGCTTTATTGAACAATTCATGAATCAGCAGGATCCCATCTAGCAAATAGAAAGGAGCTCCCTTGAGCTACAAGGAACGAAAGGTTTTTAAAGGCGGAGAGGGAGGGGCGCCTGGGTGGCTCAGTTGGTTAAGCGACTGCTTTCGGCTCAGGTCATGATCCTGGAGTCCCTGGATCGAGTCCCTGGATCGAGTCCCTGGATCGAGTCCCTGGATCGAGTCCCTGGATCGAGTCCCGCATCGGGTTCCCTGCTAGGCAGGGAGCCTGCTTCTCCCTCTGACTCTCCCCCCTCTCATGTGCTCTCTCTCGCTCATTCTCTCTGTCTCAAATAAATAAATAAAATCTTTAAAAAAAAAATAATAAAGGCAGAGAGGGAATTGAAAAAAGGAAATTATTAGCAAAGGATGCATTTTTTTAGGCAAGGTCACCCTCCTAAGGGGACCAGAAGGGGCCATTCGATACATTTTCCAGGTTGACTGGTTAAAAGTTACATGGGGTGTATGTGTGTGAAATTGCAGTTAGGTTAGGTAGCAAGTCTTGGTTTGTGTCTCTTAACACAAGTGACTCCATTTTGGGCCTATGGTTTCCTTTAACCAAATCATTTATTTTTACCAGTGTGGATACCAGGGTAGTCATTTTAGGTCTTTGGTTTTCTCCAGCACCTCAGTGTGTGGCCACTGGTTCATTGCTGCTTTGGCAATTGAGAGTGCTTTCCATTGGCTCCTGTTTGCCTTTGACATATTTCCATCTTTGTGGGTTTTTTTCTTGGTACCTCCTTACTTTCTGTTACTTCAGGATCATCCTGGTTCCTATATTTACTGTCTCAGTCCTAGTGTCAGCAATTTCTTCAAAGAGCCCTGGTTCCTTTTTATTAGAGAATGCTATTAAAGTCTCACCTGTGGGAGCTAAATGTGCTCAGTGGATGATGCAAGGCAATATATACATGTATTCCAACCTATGTAAAACACACCTAATTATAAAGATTTCAAAGTGGAATTGTCTGTATCCATATTAAGCTAAAGATAGAGTTTACGCTGATGTCTCCAACCTGGTCTGTCACCAGATGGAGATTGTGATCTCGCTTTGCTGATCTGTAACTTCCCACTGCAACAGTGACAAACTGGCTCCCACGACCTGCCATGTATTTAATTCATTGCTCTGTTCCAGATTACAGATGTGGTGTCATTAGAACTGTTAGCTACCACCCTGATGGGAAAGAACTTTATAAAATAATGTTCCCTCTACTCTTTTAGGCTCTTGGTTGAGACCCCTTCTTGCAACATAAGATTAACAGGAGAAAAACAAACAGCAGCTTAATTACATATTACATGTATATGTCCTGTATACACAGGAGATACTCAAGAGAGCTGAATAACTTCCCCAAATGGCTCAGCCATCACCCTACAGGCCATCTTTGGTTAAAGTAAAAAAGAATTTGGGTGGTGGGAAGGCCAGTTAAGGGAGGTCATCAGGCCAAGCACAGTAAATGAGGGTATGGTTGTTTTGCAGATTTAAGTCTGTGCCTTCTCCTTTGGTAAGAGTTCTTGAGATTTAGTCATTCTTCTGTTCCTGGGACACTTTACAAATGGAGCTTTCCTTTATAAATGTAAATTTTGCTCACTAAAGGGCAATTTCTACTCAGTTTTTAGAGATTGTCCTGTGTCTGCTGTTTCGTAAAATTAATTATCCCCAAATAATCCTTGTGCCAGAGAGGCATATTTTGGGGTGGCATATTCTGCCTCCTTCACATGGATGCACCCTCATTTGCTTATGGATTCATCTACTGAAGGACATCCTGATTTCTTTAAGTTTTTAACCATTATGAATAGAGCCGCTGTGCACATTGTGTGTGAGTTTTTGTTTGAAATAGTTTTTCAAATACTAGAAGTCTGGTTTTTGGATCCTAAGGTGGGACTTATTTGAAAAAAACTGCCAAACTGCCTTCCACAGTGGCCATGTGTGTGATGAGGTTTTGGAATATAAGTGAGGTTGGGTGGGGTGAGGTCCCAAGCGGACCATTAAGAAATAATTCTTGAGATGTCTTTGGTGCAAAAAGGTGATTTTACTAAAGCATGGGGACAGGACCCGTGGGCAGAAAGAGCGGCTGCACCGGGGTTGTGAGGGGTGGCTGATTATATACTTGGGAGTTGGGGGAGGTAAGGGAAAAGGTAGGTTTCAAAAGAACTTTCATATGCTAAAGAAGACCTACAGGATACCGGAAGCCTTGCCATTGTCAAGTTAAGGTTGTTACCCCTCTAGCAAGGCATTAACATTAAGATAGTTGGGAGATTCCTGGAAGAATGTCACACTTGTCCCACAGGAGTGGGGGGTGAGGGAGTGTCAGCTTCTGGTTTGTCCTCAGCTTGCCTTCTGTTCCCTCATCTTGTGCATTCCCCCATCATGAAGGAGTGTTTCTTTCATCTCTCACCCTCCAGGAACTGTTATCCTCATTTTTTTTTTTTTTTTTTTGGAGTTTAGCATTTCTGTGTGCAGTGCTATCTCATTGTTGTTTAAATTTGTAATTTCTCAATGATAGAAGATGTTGAACAAAGTTTTGTATTCATATTTACTATCTATACATCTTTGTCCAGGTGTCTGTTGAGATCTTTACCCATTTTCACCCAGGTTGTTTTCTTATTGTTTAGTCCTGACTTTTTTGTATAGTTTGAATACAAATGCTTTATCAGATATGTGTTTTGCAAACATTTGCCCCCAGTTTGTGGCTTGTCTTTTGGGTCTCTGAGCAAGGTTTTTCATAGAGGAGAAGTTTTCCTTTTATAAAGTACATGTTATCAATTTTTTTTTCTTTTGTGGATTGGTTTTTAGTGTTGTGTGTTAAAACTCATCACCAAATCCAAGGTCATGTAGATTTTCTTTCATGTTTTAGCCTTCTAGGTATTGTGATAGTTTTACATTCTAAATTCATCTACAGTTTTGAGTTAATTTTGGTTTAAGTTGCAAACTTTGTGCCTACATTTCATTTCATTCCATATGGTTTCCATTTAAATATTCCTTAACCAAATGAGATCTTGCCATTTGCAATGACGTGGATGGAACTGGAGGGTATTATGTTGAGTGAAATAAGTCAAACAGAGAAAGACATGTATCATATGATCTCACTGATATGAGGAATTCTTAATCGCAGGAAACAAACTGAGTGTTGTTGGAGTGGGGGGTGGGGTGGGAGGGATGGGGGGACTGGGTGATAGACACTGGGGAGGGTATGTGCTCTGGTAAGCGCTGTGAATTGTGCAAGACTGTTGAATCTCAGATCTGTACCTCTGAAACAAATAATGCATTATATGTTAAGAAAAAAAAAAAAAGAAGAAGAAGAAGAAGGTAGCGGGAGGGGAAGAATGAAGCGGGGGAAATCGGAGGGGTAGACGAACCATGAGAGACGATGGACTCTGAAAAACAAACAGGGTTCTAGAGGGGAGGGGGGTGGGAGGATGGGTTAGCCTGGTGGTGGGTATTGAGGAGGGCACATTCTGCATGGAGCACTAGGTGTTATGCACAAACAATGAATCATGGAACACTTCATCTAAAACTAATGTTGTAATGTATGGGGATTAACATAAGAATAATAAAAAAAAAAAGTAAATATTCCTTAACCATTTCTGGAGAAGTCAGGGGATATTTGTCTCCATTTCAGTTTGAATTTCCAAAATTTAATGGATTCAGCTGGATCCTGGAAGGGGGCAGATGCTTCCACTGAACTCAGTGCACCGCATCCTGCACTGCCCCCACCTCCCGCAGGGGGCGCCCGAGTCCCACTCGCCCACCCAATTGGGGCATGCGCGCTCAGCCGGCCTTACCTCTGCTGCGCTCACCCGAGCTGCACAGCCTCTTCAGGACCCGCTGTGAGGCTTCAGGAGGATGTTTGTCCGCGCCCACGCTGACAGGACCTGCTGTGGAGACTTCTAGAGGACATGGGGAGGTGTCCACACTGACAGGACCCGTAGTGGAGGACGTGGGTCCGCGTCCACACCGACAGGACCCGCTGT
>NW_023270453.1:21098847-21180836 GCF_011800145.1 Mirounga leonina
CACACCGACAGGACCCGCTGTGGAGGATGTGGGTCCGGGTTCACACCGACAAGACCCGCTGTGGAGGACATGGGTCCGCGTCCAAACCGACAGGACCCGCTGTAGAGGATGTGGGTCTGGGTCCACACTGACAAGACCCGTTGTGGAGGATGTCGGTCCGCGTCCTCGCTGACAGGACCCGCTGTGGAGGACATGGGTCCGCGTCCACGCTGACAGGACCCGCTGCGGAGGACGTGGGTCCGCGTCCACGCTGACAGGACCCGCTGTGGAGGATGTGGGTCCGGGTCCACGCTGACAGGACCCGCTGTGGAGGATGTGGGTCCGCGTCCATGCCGACAGGACCCGCTGCGGAGGACATGGGGCCGCATCCACGCAGGACACACTGTGGAAGACGTGGGTCTGCGTCCACACCGACAGGAGCCCCGGCCTCCTCAGGACCCGACGCCAGAGGAGAAGGTGAGGAGAAGCCGTCTGAGCGGGGACTGCTGAGGGGGTCCGTGCTCACAGGGCCCGGCGGACGAAGGGCGGCTGCACAGACCGGGGGGTTTGCGTGGCTTTGTGTGCGGTGACGTGGGGTCCCGGGGGTGCTGTGCGCGGGGCTGTCGGGTCTCCCCTTTCTGGGCTCGGATCTGCTCTGCGGGGTGAGCGACTGTGTTTACGCGCACCCGGATTCGGTTCCTGGGGCTCCTCCGGCAGTCCGCGGTCAGGGAGTGGACACCCACCGCGGTGCTCGTGCTCCCCCGGCCTCGGCCCTGCCGGGTTCTCCCCGAGTCCACACCCGCTTCAGGGTTGTTGTTTCGGTGTCGGGAAAGTTCGGTAGCGTCGGCGCGGACTCTGCAGGCGGCTTTGGGGAGAGTAGATATTTTCACAGTGTCGGTTCTTTCATGAGCACAGTGTCTTTCTGTCCCCGTGTGTCTCCCTCGATGTCTGTCATCAGTATCTCACGGGTGTCCGAGAACAGGTCTGTCACCTCCTTGGTTAAATTTATTCCTAGGTATAGTGTTCTTTTTGATGCAGGTGTAAATGACATTGTTCTCCGTATTTCTCTTTCTGATGGTTTGTTATGAGCACATAGAAATGCAACTGATTTTTGTGTATTGATTTTGTTCCTTACAAGTTTATTGAATTTGTTAGTTCTGTTAATCTTAAACTAAAACTGCCTGTTATTTTACCAGCAAAATGGGTTTATTTGGGAATAGCAGAGACTTGCAATCCGGGACAAGGCAAGTGCAAGAAAGAAAGGAGAGGAACATTATTTCTTGGAGGAGGAGGAGGAAGTTGGGAGGGTTGTTTTGGAGAAAAGCCCACTGGAGAAAAGCCCGGGTTCGGGGTGATGGAGGGTTCTCACTGGCTGAGCTGCAGGGGTGGTGGATTTCTTGGAGGAGATGAAACCTACATCTTCCCCTCTGGGGCCTGTAACTGATGAGTCTCTCCTGTGGAGCTTCTAATGTTGGCTCTGTAACTGACAGTTGTTCCTGTAACTGACCCAGTGGTAGGCTCCCCCCTCCAGCCTCCCCTTCTGGCATCCCCAGTCCACTTTACTGAGGTTCCCCTCCATGCATTTTCACAGTTCTAACCAGTTTTTGGTGGAGCGTTGTGGAAAATTGGAATTCCAAATCCCACTGCTTCTACTGTACCCAAGACACAGTGGCCGCCGATTTAATCCTTCCAGGAGTCTCTTGCTAACATGTGGCCTCCTACAAGGGCGAGTGGCCTCTTCACAGTGGGTGAACTGGATCTGGGAGGGCTTGGCCTCCATCACGAAGTTTGATGTTGTCTCTGATTCTGTGACCTGGTGCTGACAAGGTTATTTGGAAGAGTAATTGACTCTGTGGTGATTTCAAAGTGCAGTAAACTTGTCACCGCAGCACAAATACTCTTTACCTCGACACTCAGATTCCCCAGCTGTCGTTTCTTTACCATGTTTGCCACTTCACATGGAATACTTCAGTGCCTTTTACCCCAAACAGGGACAGTGTTCCGCGGATGACCACATAACCTGAAATGAGATCATTACACTTTCCACATTTTAATAATGACCACAGATCCACTTCAACTGTGTCCACCTGCCTGACTGTCTGAAATGTCTTTTACCATTCTCCAGTTTCCTTCTTCTGGTTAGGGTGAGGGTTAGGCATTAGAGGTTAGGAGCTAAGGATATGGTTTAGGGTTTAGGATTAGGGTTAGTTTAGGGATAAGGTGAGTGTCAGGCTCAGAGTTTGTGTTCAGCGGGTCGCTGAAAGTGTGGGTTCGCTGGGATTGGCCCGGGTTTGCCTTCAGATTCTCCTGCTCTGCATCCTTTCTGGAGGCCCAAATGGCACCATTTCCTTCTGGATGGCAGGCTGAGTCCTGCGGTAGGGCTCAGGTGTCCCCAATCCCAGGGGATTGGGAACCAGGCCTTTGGGGATGGACCTCTCAGTACCCGACCTAGGGTTAGGGTTAGGGCCTAGGGGCATGGCAGGCCCGATCTGCCAACTGTTTGGCGAGCTTCCCGAAGGGCTGAGTTGAGGGTGTGGGTTAGGGTGAGTGTCAGGCTCAGGATTTGGGTCCAGGGGGCCACTGAAAGTGGGGGTTCACTGGGATTGGCTCCGGTGGGCATTCAGATTTCTCCTGCTCTGAATCCTTTCTGGAGTTCCAAATGTGGCACAGTTTCCTTCTGTGCTGCAGGCTGAGTCCTCTGGTACTGCTCAGGTGTCCTAAATCCCTCAATCTTTGGAGCCAGGTTTTTGGGGCAGGTGGTGTCAGAACCCAACCTAGGGTTAGGGTTAGGGTCCAGGAGAATGGAAAGTCCAAACTGCTGGCATTGTGGCGACCTTCATGGAGGGCTGAGTTTAGCGCGAGGGTTAGGGTGAGGGTCAGGGTTGGGGTTGTGTCTAGGGGGCTGCTGAATGTGTGGGTTAGATTTTGTTTTAGTTTTTGGGGGCCAATGTCTGGGGTGGGATGACTGGGGATCTGTGGACCAGGTATGTGGTGGGGGATCCTGGGAGCAGAGGGGCCGGGGGAAGGCAGGGGTGGTGGAAGGGGTGGTGAGGGACTGGGGTCAGGGACCCAGGGGTTGGGGTAGCAGTGGCCTGGATCAGGTTGGTGGTCAGGGCACCCTGGGGTGGAGGGGGCAGGCTAATGGGGTGGGAGTGCGGGAAATGGGGCAAAGGGGCTGGTGATCCGAGGCCTTGGGGCGGTGGGGCCTGGGCTTTGGGGGCAGGGAACCAGGGGGCCTGGGGGCCAGGGGCTGGAGGGATGGGGTGGGTGGTGGTGATGGATCCAAGGATGGAGGGGCTGGGACCCCTGGGATGGGTATGGAGGACCCCTGGCGGAGGGGTGCAGGGGCCATGGGCGTGGGGGAGGGGGACCAAGGCTTGGGTCTGTGAGCGGGCAGTCACTGCCCCTCTGTGCACCTAGAACCGGGTGGCCCGGGTCAGAGTGGGCAAGGGGGACAAGCCGGTGACCTACGAGGAGGTGCAAGCACCGCATTACATCGCCCACTGCAAGGGCTGGCTGTCGCTGCACACAGGTGAGGGGCCGCGGTGCCTGGGGCCCCGGGGATGAAGTTCTCAGTCATGGCTATCACACAAACACCAGATAAACACATGCGGGAGGCTTGATTCAACTCCTCATGCAGAGGTTTTCATTCTCAGATTTCGTATTCCCGAATCACTGTGGGACGTGGGCGGAGCAGGCACCCTGCACACACCTTCCCTACTGAGGGCGCTGCCTTCTTCTTTTCGTTCATGCTGTAAACAAGAGTTCTTTTCGAGATCCATTAGTGCCCTGTGTTTACAGTTTTGTGCTTTTTGTGGGTGATTTCAATGCCATAAAATAGCCCTAATGCTGAAGTGTGAAGCACAAGAAGGGTGTGACATACACTGGGGAGAAAATATGCATGTTAGGTAAGCTTCCTTCACGCACGAGTTATGATGCTGTTAGCAGAGAGTTCAGTGTTAATCAGTCATGTGTATTAAACAAGGGGTCTTTAAGCAGAAACACACACAAAACAAGGTTATATATTGATGTGTTGATCAAACTATCTTAACCCAGGGCATGCAGAAACTTAACTCTGTGTTTCCCGTAGGAGCGAGGGTTCAGTGTTCCCTAACTCATTGCTCATGGTAACTTTATAGAACATAACTACTGGCAACTAAGGAGAATCAGCTGTGTTTTGTTCAGTATGAGGCTTCTCAACTTGAGTTGTCTGTCTAGAGAACTTAAAATACAGATTCCTGTCCCCCTCCCTTTTCAGGTTGTTTCTTTTCTTTTCTTTTCTTTTTTAAAGATTTTTTTTATTTATTTGACAGAGAGAGAGAGACACAGTGGGAGAGGGAACACAAGCTGGGGGAGTGGGAGAGGGAGAAGCAGGCTTCCCACCAAGCAGGGAGCCCGATGTGGGGCTTGTTCTCAGGACCCCGGAACCATGACCTGAGCCGAAGGCAGACGCTTAACGACTGAGCCACCCAGGTGCCCCTCAGGTTCTGTTTCTAAGGTCTGGGGCTGGGTGTGGCAGTCTGGGGATGGGTGTGGAGGTTTGGGAATGGGTGCGGAGACTCTTCACGCACACTGTAGGAGGTGTAGGAGTTTCAGGATCTGGGGATCTGGGGATGGGTGTGGAGACTCTTCAGGCATACTGTTGGAGGTGTAGGAGTTTCCGGATCTACACTGAGAATCTACTGGTTGAGGCCATGGCCCTGGATGGTGAGAGAGCTCATGTCCCCAGTCTCAGAAGTAGCTGGTGGCCTCATCTCTCTGGGCCAAGGGATGGCCAATGCTTCTATAAACATCCAGAAAGAGTGGGAAAGAGCTAGACAGGAAAGGATCATCTGAGTTTTATGCCCTGCTAAGGCCTCAGTCTTCCCTTTGCAAAACCAGGATAACCAAAATACCTACTTAACAGGATTTGTGTGTGAATGTAATGAAATAATGTACTTTGAACTTTAAAGTGTTATTATTTTTATTCCACTTGTAGAAGAAGAGAGAAGAAGCCATGGTGGGGGTGGACTTGAGTGCCCAGGCTCTTGGATGTTACCTCTGGAGTTTCTGCTGAGTCTTCAAGGTTCCCTTTTCCTTTTAGGTAACCTGGATGGGGAGGATCATGCTGCAGAGTGAACAGTGGAGGATATTTTCCTTCGAAAGTTCATGTGGGGCACCTTCTCAGGGTGTCTGGATGACCTGCTGATCCTAAAGCGCCGGGCTAACCAGTTGGAGATCCGTGCCCTGGTCCTGAGGCAGCTGCCTGCACACAAGTTCTACTTCCTAGTGGGCTACAGTGAGACTCTGCTGTCCCACTTTTACAAATGTCCCATCCGTCGTCTGCACCTCCAGACTGTGCCCTCCAAGGTCGTGTATAAGTACATCTAAGACAGTCACCTTTTCTGCATCAGGCTCTAGCCTGTGAAGGACAGAACCATGTGGGAAAGGAGTGAAGTAGAAATGGGGAACTACGTCCCCTCACTGTCTCAAGGATTCCTTTTCAAAGCTGCTGTTGAATAAATAGACCTTCTGTCTTGCCTCTTGGTTTGTGTTTCCTCCTTAGAGAAAAGAACTCGAGTAGGGTTTCTTTGAGGATGCTCCAAGGCTCCCCAAAAGGCTGCCAGTTGTTTGAGGTTTCAGTAATAGCTACAGTGCAATGAGTCTCTTGTCACTTTACCAGGAACTTTACCTGGAGCTCTTTGTTTTCTCTCAAAGTGGAAAAATCCATTTTTGGTCATTATAAATAAACATTAAGTTTTTAAAATTTGAAACAATATGGACACGTGTCAAGTCAACCATGCAAGTTTCTTGTAATTCTTTCACAGAGAGAACTACTGTGAACAGTTTATTTCCAGATGTACTTTTTCTCTCCAGAAATACCTTAATGGATACTCATTGCTTATTAAATAAGCTTTCCATTGAGCACCTACTGTAGGCCGCAGATTCTTCTGAGTGATTGGAATCCATCAATGTACAAAACATTCTGTTCCAAGATCCCTGCCTTCGTCACACTTGTATACCCATGAAGGTGGGCAGGGAGGTTTAGGCAGCACTGAGGACTCCAAGCAGGTGAGCTCTGTGGGAGAGCATTTCAGGAGCTGGCATCTGCAAAAGCTGCACATGGTGCTGGGCGGTGGGGCAGAGATTGCTGACCAACTTCACTCTGACACTGATCTTGACCCTCACCTCGACCACGATCCTGGTACACTTAACCCTGAACCTCAACCTCACATACCCTGATCCCAAATCTGACCTTCACTTATTACCCTGACTCTGATTTCCTAAGCTCTACCCTCACTCTTAACAGTAATGCTGTCCCTAATCCTACCCACAACTTGACCTTCACTCAACCTCACTCTTACCTAAGGGTCTCACCCGGACCTTCCTCTGATCATGTCTGACTCTGCCACTGACGTTGGCTACATCCCTCACATAACCCTGATTCTCAGAACTTCACTCTGAAAATATTCTAATGCTATCTGACCCTTACCACGACCCTGAGTGTGACCTTATCCTAACTCTAACCCTGAGTGTGCTCGCTTCAGCAGCACGTGTACTAACTCTAACCCTAACGCTTGCTTTGACTCTGACCATAATCCTCACCCAGACTCTTATCATGACCTTGACCATAAAACTGATAGTCATCTAAATTTGACCCTAGCCCTGATCTTCCCTTATTGATAAACCGGACTCTGACCTTGACCCCGAAACTGAACCGTCACCCAGACTATCCCTCACACAGATCTGAGCCTACTCTTAACCCTGGTCTTGACCCTGATTCTAACACTAAACAACCCTGGATAGATTGGCCTGATTGTCATTCAGGCCCTGAGACACCCTCACACCCTGCTGACAAAACTCAACCTTAACCTGACTCTGACCCTTCTGACCTTCACTCTTGCACTGACCCTGACCCTGGACTTCATGTGAATTTGACCCTCACCCTCTTCCTGATTCTCATTCTAACACTGACCTTGACCCTTCCACTAACAGTGATCTGACTGAACCTCAGCTGGACTTGATTATGTTCCTGACCCTCATGATCCTGATCCACCCATGTATTGATCATGAAACTTCACTTAACCCTGACTTCGACACTGCACCTTATTCAAATCCTTAACTGACACAGGCCCTGACTCTGATGTGCAGCCTTGCTTTGATATTCACCCTATAGACTCACCCAGATCTTGACCCTGATCCATTTTTTTAATTGAAATATATTTGATATATAATATTGTGTAAATTTAAGGTGTACATGTTGATACATTTATGTATCTTAATACATTATGTATCATAATGTGATTGTAACAATTAGCATCTTAATCATATTACATAATTATTCTTTTTAGTCATTAGAATAAGTTCTAGGTTCCTAGCAAGATTGTTGATTATAATATAATATTGTTGTCTGTGCTCACTATTCATTATAAATTTGTACCCTTAGGCAACATTTGCCTTGTTCTCTCCACTCCCCAACCCCTGGTAATCACCATTTTGCTCTCTATTTTTGCGAGTTTGGCTTTTTTAGATTACACATATAAATGATGTCATACGGTATTTGTCTTTCTCTGCCTGACTTATTTCACTTAGCAAAACTTCCACAAGGTCCATCATGTTGTTGCAAATGGCAGGATGTCCTCTTTTCTCATGGCTGTATAATATTCCATTTTATTTATATATCACATCTTCTTTATCCATTCATTTGTTGATGGGCACTTATTGGCTATTGTGAACAATGCTGCAGTAAACACTGGATTGCATGTCTCTCTTCAAAATCCTGTTTTTATTTCCTTTGTGTGTATACCCAGAAGTGGAATCATTGGATCATCATTGATGGGTCTATTTTTAATTTTTTGAGAAGACTTCATATTGTTTTCCATTGTGGTTGAATCAATGTACATGTGTACCAGCAGTGTGAAAGAGTTCCCTTTTCTCTAGACCTTTGCCAGCAATTTTTATCTCTTACCTTCTTGATAATAGGCCTTCTGACAGGTGTGAGGCAATATCTCATTGTGGTTTTCATTTGCATTTCCCTGATGATGAGTGATGTAGACCATCTTTTCATGTGTCTGTTGGCGATTGGGATGTGTTCTTTGGAGAAAGGTCTAGTTCTACCCATTTTTCAGTTGGATTGTTTTTGATTTTGAGTTGTATGAGTTCTTTATATATTTCCAGTATTAACTCCTTATCCAACGTATGGCTTGCAAAAATTTCTTCCATTCTATATAGTGCTTTTTCATTTTGTTAATGGTTCCTTTTGCTGTGCAGAAGGTTTTAAGTTTCCTGGAGCCCTATTTGTTCATTTTCACTTTTGTCTTTGGTGCTGCTGGTGTCATATTCAAGGAATCATTGCCAAAACCAATGTTAAGGAGCTTCTTCCCTACATTTGCTTCTAGGAGTTTTATAGTACCGGGTCCTTCTGTTTGTCTTTAATCTATTTGAGTGAATTTTTGTGACTGCTGTAAGTTAGGGGTCTAATTTCATTGCATGTACTCATCCAATTTTCCCCACCTCATTTGTTGACAAGACTGTCCTTTCCCCATTGTGTGTTCTTGGCTTCCTTGTTGAATATTTTTGTGACTGTATAAGCAGGGGTTCACTTCTATGCCTTCTAGTCTGTTCCATTGGTCTATGTGTCTATTTTTGTCTGTCTATGCAGTAACATACTGTTTTTATTACTGAAGTTTTGTAGTATAGTTTGAAGTCAGAAAGTGTGATATCTCTGGCTTTGTTCTTTTTTCCTCAACAAGGACATTTTATTATTTTTTTTAAAGATTAATCTTTTTTTTTTTAAAGATTTTATTTATTTGAGAGAGAGAGAGAGAGTGAGCATGAGAGGGGGAAGGATCAGAGGGAGAGGGAGAAGCAGACTCTCTGAGGAGCAGAGAGCCCAATGCGGGGCTCGATCCCGGGATCCTGGGATCATGACCTGAGCGGAAGACAGACGCTTAACCAGTTGAGCCACCCAGGTGCCCCCAAGAAGGACATTTTAACAATATAAATTCTTCTGATCCATGAGCAGAGGATGTCTTTCCATTTGTTTGTCTTTCCATTTTTTTTTTTTCTTTTTAATTTCTTTCAGCAAAGTCTTGTAGTTCACTGTACAGGACTTTCACATCCTTGGTTAAATTTATTCCTAATATTTTATTGTTTTTGATGCTATTGTGAATGGGTTAGTTTTCTTCATTTCTTTTTCAGATGTTTCATTCTTCGTGAATAAGAATGTAAATGAGTTCTGTAAGTTGATTCTGTATCCTACAACTTGACTGAACTCTAACAGCCTTTCAGATTTTCTATATACTGAATCATATTATCTGCAAACAATGACAGATTCACGTCTTCCTTCCTGATTTGGATGCCTATTATTTCTTTGTCCTGCCTAATTGCTTTAGCAAGGACTTCTAACACCAAACTGAATAAGAGTGGTGTGTGTGGGCATCCACGTCTTGTTCCTGCTCCTTGAGGAAAAGCTTTCAATTTTTCACCAGCGAGTATACTGTTAGCCATGGGCTCATAACGTATGGCCTCTAATATATTGCGGTACGTTCCTTCTATACCCGATCTGCTGAGGGTTTTTATGAAATGATGTATTTTGTCAAATGCTTTTTCTGCATCTATTCAGATGATCATGTGATTTTTTTTCCTTTCATTTTATTAATGTGATGTATCACATTTATTGATTTGTGTATGTTTAATGATCCTTGCATTCCAGGGATAAATCCTACTTGCTCATGATGCATAATCCTTTTCATGTGTTCTTGAGTTCAGTTTGCTTATATGTTGTTGAGAGTTTTTGCATCTGGATTCATCAGAGATATTGGTCTGTAGGTTTCTTTTTTTGTGGTGTCCTTCTCTGGCTTTGGTATCAGGGCAATGCCAGCTTCACAAGGTGATTTTGGAAGTATTCCCTCCTCCTCAATTTTTTGGAAGAGTTTAAGAAGAATTGGTATTAATTCTTTTTTGACTGTCTGGTAGAATCTCCAGTGAAGCTGTCTGGTCCTGGGGGAGGTTTCTATGTTGGGAGGTTTTTGATTCCTGATTCAATCTCTATAGTCTCTATTGATCTGTTCAGATTTTTTATTTCTTCCTGATTTCAGTTTGGTAGGTTTCTTGTTTCTAGGAATGGATCTGTTTCTTCTAAGTTATCTGAGTTTTTGCCTTGTAATTGTTTAGTCTCACAATCCCGTTTTTCTGCAGTCTCAGTTGTAATGTCTTTTCGTTTTCTTTTTTAAAAATATTTTATTTATTTATTTGAGAGAGAGAGCACACGCAGGGGGAGGAACAGGAGAGGAAGAGAGACAAGCAGACTCCATGCTGAGCAGGGAGACTGACATGGGGCTTGATCCCATGACCCTGAGCTCAGGACCTGAGCTGAAGGCAGATGCTTAACTGACTGAGCCACCCAGGCGCCCCAAAGTCTCCTTTTTCACTCTTAATTTTATTTGAGTCTTTTTGTTTTTTTCTTAGTCTAACTAAAGTTTTGTTGATTTTGTTTATCTTATTCATAGAACCAGTTCTCAGTTTCATCAATCCTTTCTGTTGTTTTTATCATTCCTATTTCATTTATTTCTGCTCTGTGCTTTATTGTTTCCTTCCTTCTGCTAACTTTGGGCTTAATTTGTTGTTGTTATTGTTGTTGTTTTTTCTACTTCCTTGAGGTGTAAAGATAGGTTGCATATTTGAGGTTTTTCCAATTTCTTAACATATGCACTTATCACTGTAAACTTTCAGAGCTACTTTTGCTGCCTTCTGTAAGTTTTGATATGTTGTCTTTCCATTTTCATTTCTTTTGAGATAATTTTTTATTTTCCTTTTGATTTCTTCACTGACCCATTGATTGTTCAGAAGTGTGTTTAGTTTCCACATATTAGTGGATTTTCCAGCTTTCCTTTTACTGATTTCTAGTTCCATACCATTGTGGTCAGAAAAGACAGTGGGTATGATTTCAGTCTTGTTAAGTGAACTAAGATTTGTTGTGTGTCCTATCGTGCGGTCCTTTCTGGAGAATGTCCCATGTGCACTTGGGGAGAATGCGTGTTCTGCTGCTGTTGGTTCTTGTGTTTTAATCCATGGAGCCACTCTGCCTATTGATTGGTGAATTCAATTTTTAATATTTAGAGTGATTATTGATATGGAAGAACTCAATCCTGCTACCTTATGTCTTGTCTTCTGATTGTTTTGTAGCTCCTTTGTTATTTTCCCCCCTCTGTTTCTATCTACCTTTGTGAAGTGCTGGTTTTCCACAGTGCATTTTGTCTCCCCCTTTTCTTGTTTTGTGACTCTAGAGTTTTGCTTTGTTGTTACCATGTGGATTACAAACAACATCTGTTATATAAGATAGCCTTTTTTATGCTGATAGCACCTTATTTTCATTCCCTGTAAAGTTTCCACACTTTTACTCTTCCCCTTTAGTTTTGATGTTAAAATGTGTCTCTTTTTATGCTGTGAAATCACTGAGAAGTGATAGTGACTTTGGTTATTTTTCATGCTCTTTTCCTTTAGCCTCCAAACTATAATTAAGTGGTTAACACACCCTTCTACTACAGAGTTGCCATTTGTGATTGTGTTAATTTTTTACCTTTGCTAGTGTTTTATGGACTTTCATTTGCATTTATTTTCATTTCAGCTGAAGAACCCCTTTGAGCATTTCCTTCAAGACTGGTCTAATGGTGGTGAGCTCCCTCAGCTCTGGTGTGTCTGGCAAAGCCTCTATTCCTCCTTTCTATTTGAAGGGTAACTTTGCTTCATGAAGTATTTTTGGCTGGCAGTTTTTATCATTTAACACTGAATAGGTCCTTCCACTCTCTTTTTGCCTATGGAGTTTCTTCTGAAAAATCTGCTGATAGCCAAACGGGGCCTCCATTGTAGGTTACTTTCTTTTGTTCCCTGGCTGCCTTTAAGATACTTTCTTTATGATTGACTTTTGACAGTTTCATTACAATGTCAAATATGATGAATGACCTTCCTTGGAGAAGGTCTTTCTGCTTTGGGGATGCCCATGCCCCAGTAGGGGCATCCTGCAGTGAGCAGGCTCCCAGACATCCACAGGCACATCTCTTGCTGAAATATGGAAACAGACAGCAGGGAACACGTTCCTCCAGTGCCTTTGGTTATTGTCTGCCTCTTTCCCTTCCTCCAATTCCCCTGGTCATGGACTCACTCACTCACCACTTTTGCTTTCCACCTGCACTGAGGGGCAGGCTGTCACCAGTGTTGCCCTGGGGAGGGGCCAACTTGAATTCCTTCTCCTCTGACTCCAAGCCCATCTCTACCCTGCTTCAGTGGTGTGCCTGGTTTTCCTCTCAGCTGGCTGGGCTTCCACAAATTCTCTGTCTTCAGTGAGTGTTGCCCTGTTTTGTAATTTCCAGTTGTGCTTCCCCCAATCATAGCAAGTCAGGGTGGGGCAGGCTCATCAACTTCCTTGGATTTGCAACCCCCTTCACGGTCCTGTCCACCTACTTTCTGATGTACAGGTGCATAGAAATCTGGGTGTCCTGGTGTGATGAGCAGAGGCACTTTTGTTTGCTTATGAATGTGGAAGTAGTTGTAAATAAAAGGGGAGAGGAAAAAAGGGAAGACTCTTGCAGCCACCATGCTGATGTCACACTTGGCCCTGATCCTGACCCTATACTCACCCTATCCTTGGTCCTGAACATGACCCTGACCTTGGAATGACCTGAGTTTTACCTTTACCCTGTTACTGACCTTGCAGTGTACCCTTAACCTTATTCTGAATCTGGCATTCACCATGATACTGACCCAGAATTGACCCTTACCTTCACTCTGACTCTGATCTTGACTTTGACCTGGAACCCAATCTCACCCTGAACCTGAATTGGACCCAACTCTCACAGTAACCTAACCGGACCCTAATGTTCAAACTGAGTCATAATTTGACATTTACTCTGACCATTTACCTAAAACTGACCCTGACATTAACCCTGCAGCACTGATTATGACCCTGACCCTGCTCATCCTGATGCTTACCATCACACTAACCTTGACCTTCAGGGTGACCTTGACCCTCACCCCCACCCTGACCCTGCACCTAACCTCATCAGGATTCTGACCCTAACCCTCACCTCCACGCTGAATTCATCCCAGCATTTGACTCTCACCTTCACTCGTGCATGGGTTTTCTATGGCTGGCATAATGAACTACCATCAACGTAGTGGCTTAAATTAGCTCAGGTGTGTTTGTCACAATTTTGTCTTGTCACACAAAACAAAACTAGGTCTTGCCGAGTTAAAACCAAGGTTTCAGCAGAGCCACATTCCTTTCTAGCAGGAAGGGATTGTGAGCCATGGAGTCATCCATAAGGTGGAAAAGGCCTGGAGAGTGATTCTCCCCTGGAGCCTCCAGACACAGCCCTGCCCACCCACACTAGACTTCTCAGTGGCACAGCTGTAAGATAATAAGTTTCGGTTGTTTCAGGCCACTAAGTTTGTGGAAATTTGTTCAAGCCTCAGTAGAAAACTAATACAGTACTCAACCTCTAGGTTAGGGTTAGGGGTTAAGGGTTAGGGTTAGGGGTTATCTTGAGTTAATTTATTTGCCTTTTAATAAAAGATGTCAGTGCTTAAATAAGACATTTTTTCTTAGACATTCTTAGACATTCTTTTCTTAGTGAGGAAAAGTAAGCATGTATCCCAAAAAGTTAGGGAGAAGAACCGAAGGTCCCAAAGCAACACCTAAGTCAAAACATCTGGACATTTATGTTTTATCTTTAAAGTTAATAAGAAATGTACTTGCTCTGTTGTTCTTCTCACAGATGGATTTGCTCTCCCTTTCATTCTGGTCTTGGCTCAAATGCCACCTTCTCAGAGGGGCTTCCTAATGGGCCTCTCTGAATATGATGGCCCCCTTAGCCCACACTGTTCTCTTTTTAGCCAGCATTCCTTCCTACTGTTGATTCATTTATTGTATCCCATGCTTTTTACAAGCTCCCAGGTAGAGCTAGAGCTATACATTTGCACAAAGTAGATACTCAATAAATATTTATTAATTGAACCAGTTTTACTCTGTGATATGTATGGCTTTCTTTTTCATTAAAAATATCAATGTTTTATCAGTGAATTTTTGACCTTTTTCAGGATGTATTTGGAGAAATCCATTGCTCCATGAATATACATCTGTCAGTGCTGTGGCTTTATTATGTCGCGTGTCATTCTATCCTGAGCTGCCAGGAGTGCTCATGACCCATGTATGAAGCTCAGCTTCAAACCTTAGGGGTGAGTTCTGTGAAGGTTCTGGGGGGCATTTGGGGGGCTCTTCCTGCTGGACACCACCGTGTCATATGGGGCCAGAAGTGAAGCGAGCACCGTCCTCTTTTGCTCTGCTTTTTCCATCTTCCTCTACCCTCTGTCAGCATGTGGGTTTCCCACCAACCATATCTCTGCAGACAAACTCTGAAATGGCCTATGGCTTGGGATTCATCGACCTCACAAAATCTCATTATAACAAGTGTAAGAGGTTTCTGTGACACTGACATGACCTTTGTTCCCAGAATATGCACCAGGAAGAGTCACATGAGAGCCTGGGGGTCCAGAAGTGTTAAATGGGTTATTGTGGCTCGAGCTAAAGCTACTCAGGGGGATAATGCTGGAGGCCATCTCAGATCCCAGTCTGGCTCTGTCACCAATTTTCAATACAATTTAGGTGAGTCACTTAATCTGAGCTTCAGGCTCATCATTTCTAAAATTAGGAAATGTTTTTAGATTAATTTATTCATTGAAGAACTACATAATGAACTCCTATTCAGTGCTAGACAGTCTCCAAGATTGATTCTATCTCAGGAATTCTGACTCTCACCCTCCCCGCTCACACTGACTTCCCCCATTTGACCCAGTGGCTGTTCCATGGAAATTCCCTAGGGCAACACTGGATTAGCAAGTGTCTTCAGGGTGTGCCCTCATGCTGTTTGATGTGGCTGAGGGGCCCTGAGCAATTCCGAACCAATACCCAAGGTTTTGGCTAATTTGCCTTGTGCTGTCTTACTTGCACAAGAACAGCAGTGCCCGGATCAGGCCTTCAGTGCAACAGCTGCAGGCTTAGTGAGGACCTTGCCCAGGACACTAGCCCCATGACACTGTGAGGGTGTTCCTAGTGCCCAGTGAAGTCATGCAATGCAACAAGTAATTATACATCAGGGTGGATGATGTAAAGTACAGTGCACTGAGAACATGACAAGAGCATTTAAATGACAGAATAGTATGTAGGTAAACATACTATATACTATGTAAGTGAAGGGAAAAATAAACAACGGGGTCAGAAAGAGGAATGGGAGTTCCCAGAAGCAGGCAGGAGTAGTCAGGGCATGGGCGATGTCTCACGGAGGAAGTGACCAGGAGACTTGTCACTGGTTACAACAGGGCAGCATCACAGTTTGAGCTCTGCCTGACCCACGACCCCCAGGGGCATCGGGGGCATTCTAGCTCCAGAGTATCTACAGACTGCAAATCAGCCTGAGCATAGCCTCCGTGGTATGTCTTCTTTGCTCCTGGGTGTGGCTCTTTCTCTGCCTCTTGAGGCTGTTGATTCTTATTTTGTTTTCCTCTGAACTGCACTCTTTTGTGTGGGTTCAATACTGTTAGTTGACACAAAATCTTTGTGAAAATAAGTGGAATATAAATCATACTGTTTCCTCATTAGATCTGAACATATTCAATAGTAAGAGCCTTTTCCCAGGTCCCTGGGTCTTCATCTGCTAGCCAACTCCAAGATTTTTTAAAAACATATTATATTTTTAACAGTTTCAAAGAATTAGTTTGGTTTTTAAAAAAATTAAACAAGGGGCGCCTGTGTGGCTCAGTCGTTAAGCGTCTGCCTTCGGTCAGGTCATGATCGCAGGGTCCTGGGATCGAGCCCCACATCGCATTCCCTGCTCTGCCGGAGGCCTGCTTCTCCCTCTCTCATTCCGCCTGCTTGTGTTCCCTCTCTCGCTGTGTCTCTCCCTGTCAAATAAATAAATAAAATCTTAAAAAAAAATTAAAGTCACACTTTTAATAATCTATAGAATGATCTGTAAACATTGAATGAGCAAGGTTTTACAGGATGAAGGAAGAAATTGGCTTTGTGGCCCGGTTTGCCCTAATGTTTACTCACTGTTGCCCCCGTGTGGCCACTCTCCAGATAGCATGTGGCAGAACGTGTTAACAACCTATCAAATTCAAGGGAGAATAAGAATAGGTTGGTCCCTGGATTCCCTAGCTCCTAAAAACCATCATATAATTTATAAGCCATATTCTAAATCTAGCATATCTTAACTAGATATTAGGGTTAGCTTCAGGGTCAAGTTGCATACATTAATTATGTATAGCATTTTGTATGTCAGTCATAACTCCATAAAGTGTTTTTCAAAAATAAAACGGGAGAAAATATAGTCACCCAAAGCACTGAGCACCTTTCCTGTCACAGTAAATATGTAACTAAATGTAATTATTGTTTAACCTTAGCTGAAGACCAGGAACTGGTCCTATAGGTACTTGACAGGTAGCATCCGTGGCCAGCTGCCCATCTCCTCCCGACATCCACACCCAGTTCAGCACATCCTCTGCTCTGCTCAAGGGCAGCCCAGACAGAGAGATCAGGTCCAGGTGTGGCTCCCTCCTGTCAGGCATGGCTTCCTTCCGACAGGTAGAAAAGGTGGCCAGCTCAGACACATGACATCTTCTTTTGGTTACTTGCTATCTTCTTCCCCTTTTTGTCACTCTGGTCCTTAAACTTCAGCTCCTGTGGGAACCTGGGTTTGCAGGTTTCTGTTGATATTTCAAAGTGTGCAGATCTGTGTTGCTTTTGTTCCCTGTCCGTGGGTACGATATAAAGGCAGGAAAAGTCATCAGACTGTGAAAGCCACAAAAATAAATCTCAAGTGTGCTCTGTGCCCGATACCTCAGACTTGAAAGAAATGGCAAACTACACACCTCATGTCATACACAACCAGCATTAGGGACTCATAAAAGCATGTAAAATGAAATTGTACTGAAAGAAATCTCATTAATAAACTTTTGCCTTACAGAAGACAGTTCAGCAACCTCCCCCCCACTTGTCATTTCCTGTCTGGCCAATGCCCAGTCACACTGACACATGTAGCCACACAAGGACACAACTGTGATCATCCTCCTGGAGCATTCCCGGTCCCCCTGCCCCTGCTCTGGCCAACCCTGCACACCCCAGTCCTCCTGAGCGTCCCCTGTGGTGACACAGCTGTGATCATCCTTCTGGAGCATTCCCTGTCCCCTGCCCCTGCTCTGGCCAACCCTGCACACCCCCAGTTCTCCTGAGCATCCTCTGTAGTGACACTTGTCACTCCATGCTGTCATGTGTTGTCTCTCTGTCTGTCCTTCCTGCTAGGAGTAGATCTCCCTCACAGCTGCCTGGCTGGTTGATAGGTGGATGAATGGTTTCGGGATTTTTTGTCTTGGAACCGCAGGCCTCCTTCAAAACCCTGATGGGCAGGGTGAGTCTCTGTCCCTCCGTGTGCCCCCAGCTGCGGTGAGGCATAGTGCCCAGGACAAGGGATTTGAGAGTCCTCCTAGATGAAGTTTGTTCTGTGGAACAAGAATCCGGTGGATTCTTTCTGATATCATCATGTCACCACATAACGTGGCCGTCACTGTGAGACAGAAAGCATGCTACTGTATTGTGTCCTACTTGCATACCGTGGCTAACAAAGAGGAAACACACACATGGATGAGCCAATCCCTGGAGCCAGGGAGTGGGGCCGTGGAGACTGGTACAGGTTGTTAGGTCCTCTGTTGTAACGACTTTTCTTTTTTTTTTTTTTTTTTAAGATTTTATTTATTTATTTGACAGAGAGACGGCGAGAGCAGGAGCACAAGCAGGGGGAGTGGGAGAGGGAGAAGCAGGCTTCCCGCTGAGCAGGGAGCCCGATGTGGGACTTGATCCCAGGACCCCGGGATCATGACCTGAGCCGAAGGCAGACGCTTAACGACTGAGCCACCCAGGCGCCCCTGTAACGACTTTTCTAATTGCCGTGGTGGCAATGTCTTCTGTGATGCATCTGTTGATAAAATGAGTGTTGATTTCTGGTAGTGAGTGGGTCCAAGGTGCTGGCTTAGGACCTAGCACCTCAGTCCCGGCACCTCAGTTCTACTCTACTATTCTGCAGAGACAATGGCTGACAATGAGCAAAGTTGACGGAAACTGGTCTGGAATGCACGAGGTAGGGGTGTGTGTCGGGGCGGGGGCATGGGGATTGCGGATAAAAGCTCTGGCCAACCTGTATCTCCAATTTACCAGGGTTCAAGAAGATGCGAGGAATCCGTGGTGTTTCATCATCAATAATTTTGCAGATGAAGAACATGTCTTTTGCATGGACTTGACAAGACTTGTTCAAAGTATTTTCTAGTTGGTACAGAAGTCGAGGACAGCAGCACCCTCCATCTGCTAGGATAGGCGTGAGAGGCTAAGTGCTCTCAAGAAGGTGTCTGGCTTTTGCAGGGCTCACTGTGAGCCTGCACACAGGACCAACGAGGACAGTTAAAGGTTTTGTTTTAAGGATGGAGTATTGGAAGAATGTGGCGCACCTTGTAATCCTGGGAAGAGCACAGATCTCGAGTCCACTGTGGAGTGACTTCGTGAGAGTGGTGGTGATCTGCAGCATCCGGCTAACGAGATGTCTGTCCTTTATTAAGTTGTGGGTGTAGTTTCTGTGCCTTTGTCCTAACAGCTGGGATTTCCAAGGAGTGGGATTTTTTTACATCACTGTAACAGTTGGTCCCCCAGGAGTGGGCAAGTCCTGTTCTGCTGCTGAGAAGTGTGTCTCTAGCGGTTGGGAGTGTATATTACAAGCCTATAGGTAAATGGCAGGGGGGTTACAGTGGTTGGCAGGCTATTGTTATTGATGATTTTTATGGGTGGATTCCATAGGATGAGATGTTAGATCTTATGGATAGGGATCCTCATTAAATGCCCATAAAGAGTGCTTTTTCTGAGTTTAATAGTAGATATATTTTTATTACTTCTAATAGCCCTACTTGTTCTTTGTATTCCAATGAACAGTGCATTACAGTGTTGCCTGCATTTTATCCGTGTGTTGATGAGGATGTGAGAATGGAAAATGTTGGCAATGCCCCCACAAATTGTACATGGGAACATCCAAATAATAAAAGTTTATTTTTGACAACAAAATAGGAAGTATTCTCCTGTGATTTATTTAAACCAGGGGAGGGGGCCCTCTTTTGGTATTGGTAATGAGTACCATAGTCCTTCCTAGGGAACATTATCAGGTTCTATTGGGAACTTGGTGGTTTTTATTGTGGAAGACTCAGTTGTCGACAAATTATTTGTCTCCTCTTTCATTTTCCGTGATTATTTCCACAATATTTGGTTTCACCCCTCTACCATTGTGAAATCATCCCAAATTTGGCTCCAGCTCACCCTTCTCTGCAAAGTGTATGTTTGAACCAAGAAAAAAGCAGCTTCTGGGTGACTGGGAGACTCTAACATCAGAATGCTGTTGGTAGTCAGTTACTGTGACCCTAAATTCCAAACAAGCTCCTGACACCCAGATTAAATAGATTTCAAATTTAGAAACTTCAGATAGAAATTTTATGTCCATGATAACAGCTGAAGAACATGTGTAATCCCTAAACCTAACTCTAACCCCTAACTTTAACCCTAAAACCTGACATGACCCTAAACCCCAAATTGGAACCCTGAATCCCAAACCAGAAATTGAACCCCACACCTGAACTTTGAACCCAAGCCCTGAACCACGACCCCAAACCCTGAACCAGAACTCTGAGTCATGAGCCCTGAACCCAAACCCCAGCAAGAACCCAAACCCCAAATTTGACCTTGAACTTTATCCCCTAAGCCCTAAGTCTTAAACCCTAAATCATAAGCCTAAAGCCCTAAACTCTAATTCTAACCACTACCCTCACCCTGATCCTAAACCCAAACCCTGATCTAGAACTCTGACCCAAACCTAAAGCTGAACCCAGACCCAAACACTTAACCACACTTTGTTTATGCATTCACCATTGATGGACATTTGCATGGTTTCTACCTTTTGATTATTGTGAACATTGTTCGGGTTGGGGGCTAGGGTTAGGCTCTAGGGTTGGGGTCAGGGCCAGGCCTGAGATCAAGTTTAGGTCAGAGTCATGTTCAGTCAGGGGCAGGGTCATGTCCCTGTTTGGGTCAGGGACTGTTGTCCTTCCATATTGTTTCCAATTAGTTGTTCCTTAGCTATTTTTGGAGAAATTGGGGGGATAATGGGCTCCATGCAGCTTGAATTTTCAGGACTTAAATGGCTTCAGCTGGACCCAGGGAGCGAGCAGGTACTTCCATTGAACGCTGAGCTCACCTTGTCCTGCACTGCCTCCCCCGCCTGCAGAGGGCGCACGACCCCAGCTGCGGCCCAGAGCCCGGCCTGCGCAGCCGCTGGGACAGGAGCCGGACCTCAGAACCTGATGTGGAGGCTCCTGGGGGTCGTGGGGCTGCGTCCGCGCTGACAGGAGCCCGGCCTCCTCAGGACCCGCTGCGGAGGCTTCTAGAGGACACGGGGCGGTGTGCACAAGGACAGGAGCCGGGCCTCCTCAGGACCCGCTGTGGAGACTTCTGGGGGCCGTGGGGCTGCGTCCACGCTGACAGGAGCCCGGCCTCCTCAGGACCCGCTGCGGAGGCTTCTAGAGGACACGGGGCCGCGTCCACGCTGACAGGAGCCCGGCCTCCTCAGGACCAGCTGCGGAGGCTTCGGGAGGACGTGGGTCCGCGTCCATACCCACAGGACCCGCTGTGGAGGCTTCTAGAGGACATGGGGCGGTGTCCACAGGACAGGAGTCCGGCCTCCTCAGGACCCACTGTGGAGGATGTGGGGCCGCATCCACGCTGACGGGATCCGCTCTGGAGGACGTGGGGCCCCGTCCACACGGACAGGAGCCCGGCCTCCTCAGGACCCGCCGTGGGAGGAGAAGGTGAGGAGAAGCCGTCTGAGGGGGACTGCTGAGGGGGTCCGTGCTCACAGGGCCCCGCGGACGAAGGGCGGCTGCACAGACCGGGGGGTTTCCGTGGCTTTGTGTGCGGTGACGTGGGGTCCCGGGGGTGCTGTGCGCGGGGCTGTCGGGTCTCCCCTTTCTGGACTCGGATCCGCTCTGGGGGTCCACGGTCTGTGTTTATGCGCCACACGGATTCGGTTCCTGGGGCTCCTCCGGCAGTCTGCGGTCAGGGGGCGGCTGCCCGCCGCTGTGCTCGTGCTCCCCCGGCCTCAGCCCTGCGGGTCCTCCCCGCGCCCACACCCGCTTCAGGGTGGTTGGTTCGGTGTCTGTGAAGACCCCGCTGGAAGTTCGTAGCGATGGCACTGACTTGTCATGTAGACAGCTTTGGGGAGAGTAGATATTTTCAGTGTCGGTTCTTCCCTGAGCTCAGACTGTCTTCCCGTCCCCTGGATGTCTGTCATCAGTGTCTCACGGGTGTCAGAGAACAGGTCTGTCACCTCCTGGGTTAAATTTATTCCTAGGTATAGTGTTCTTTTTGATGCAGGTGTAAATGATATTGTTCTTCGTATTTCTCTTTCTGATGTTTGTTATGAGCACATAGAAATGCAACTGATTTTTGTGTATTGATTTTGTTCCTTACAAGTTTATTGAATTTATTAGTTCTGTTAATCTTAAACTAAAACTGCCTGTTATTTTACCAGCAAAATGGGTTTTTTTGGGAATAGCAGAGGCTTGCAACCCGGGACAAGCAAGGTACGGCCACATCACAGGCAAGTGCAAGAAAGAAAGGAGAGAAACATTATTTCTTGGAGAAAGTGGGGGAAGTTGGGAGGGTTGTTTTGAAGAAAAGTCCACTGGAGAAAAGCAGGGGTTTGAGGTGATGGAACATTCTCATATGCTGAGCTGCAGGGGTGGTGGATTTCTTGGAGAAGATGAAACCTACATCTTCCCCTCTGGGGCCTGTAACTGATGAGTCTCTCCTGTGGAGCTTCTAATGTTGGCTCTGTAACTGACAGTTGTTCCTGTAACTGACCCAGTGGTAGGCTCCCCCCTCCAGCCTCCCCTTCTGGCATCCCCAGTCCACTTTACTGAGGTTCCCCTCCATGCATTTTCACAGTTCTAACCAGTTTTTGGTGGAGCGTTGTGGAAAATTGGAATTCCAAATCCCACTGCTTCTACTGTACCCAAGACAGAGTGGCCGCCGATTTAATCCTCCCAGGAGTCTCTTGCTAACATGTGGCCTCCTACAAGGGTGAGTGGCCTCTCCACGGTGGGTGAACTGGATCTGGGAGGGTTTGGGCTCCATCACGAAGTTTGATGTCGTCTTTGCTTCTGTGACCTGGTGCTGTCATGGTTGTTTGGAAGAGTAATTGACTCTGCAGTGATTACAAAGTGCAGTAAACCTGTCACCGCAGCACAAATATGCTTTATCTCCACACTCAGACCCGCCAGTTGTCGTTTCCTTACCACATTTGCCACTTCACACAGGGTGCTTCAGTGTGTTTTACCGCAAACAGGGACACCTGCAAAACCACCACATAACCCTAAATGAGGAAATCATTACGGTTTCCACATTTTAACCCAGACCACAGACCCACTTCAACTGTCGCCACCTGCCCCACAGTCTGAAATGTCTTTCTTCATTCTGATCCAGTTTTCTTTTTCTGGAACTGCTCTGAGACTTTCCCTTATTTGCACAACTCTGATGGATTTAAGGATGGATTTAGAGCCATTTACAGATGGCTCTAATCTGAGTGGTATTTTCTGTCTGGCTTCTGTCACTTGGGCTGTTTTCAGTGTCCATCCACGTTGTGATATGCATCAGTCCTTCATTCACTTTTTCACTGTGACTAAGCATAAGTAATATTTACCACTTAAAACATTTTAGGTACACACTTCTCTGGCCTTAGCTGAGTTCCCACGGTTGTACATCATTCTCCAGAACTTTTTCATTCTCCCCAAGGGAGACTCTGTATGCATTAAACACCCAACTCCCCATGATTTCTCTGGAGAAGGGTCTATCCAAGTCTTTTGTCTATTTTAAAATTAGGTTGTCTTTTTGTTGAGGAGTTGTAAAAGCTCTTTACATATTCAGGACAAGAGACTCTTACTAGATACATATGTACAAATATTTCCTTCCTTCTGGGGGCTGTCTTTTCACTTTCAGGATAGTAACTTCTGGTGTACAAAGATGTTTAATTTTTTTTTACATTTTTTTTTTCAGAGTGAGGGAGAAAGAGTGTGTGAGTGGTCGGGGGCAGAGGGAGAGGGAGAGAGACTCTCAAGCAGGCCCTACACTCAGCATGGAGCCTGACATGGGGCTTGATCTCATGACCCTGAGATCATAATCTGAGCCAAAATTAAGTTAGACGCTTAACTGAATGAGCCACCCAGGTGCCCTGAAAAGATTTTTAATTTTGAGGATATTATTTTATCTATTTTTTCTTTGCTTATGCTTTGGTGTCAGAGCTAAAAGCATTGCTAAATCCAAGATTATGAAGATTTATCCCCATTTATTTCTTCTAGAGTTTATAATTTTACCTCTTCCATTTAAGCCTTTACTTATTTTGAGCTAATGTTTATATGTGGTCTGAGGTAAGGGTCCAGTTTCATTCCTCTGCACATGGATAACCAATTGTCTCCCAATGTAATATTGTCGACCCTTGTCAAAATTCAGTGGACCATAGAAGAAGGGGTTTATTTCTGGGCTCTCAGTTAAATCCCACTGATCTGTATGCATACCTTTTTAAAAGCATATGTATAACAATAAAAATTGTTACTTTATTTTAAAATTTTTTTAATTTAAATTCAATTAATTAGCATATAATGTATTATTTGTTTCAGGGTGTATGCATACCTTTAGGACAGTATCACAACGTTTTATTTACTGTTGCTTTGTATTAAGATTTGAACTTTGGAAGTATGACCTTTCACCTTTGATTTTCTTTTTCAAGATTGTTCTGGCTATCTTGTGGTCCCTTGAAATTCCATATGACTGTTAGGATTGGCTTCCCAAAGGCCTTTGTGAATTTTCTTGGGAACACATTAAATTTCCACATTACATTGTGTACTATTGCCATCTTATCAATAGTATGTCTTTTCATCATCATGGGGTGTCTTCAGAATTATTCAGGTTTCCTTTACTTTCTTTCAGCAATGTTTTGTAATTTTCAGTGTACAAGACGTGCACCTTGATTACATCTATTCCTAAGTATTTGGTTAATGTTGATGTTCCCTAAAATGGAATTGTTTTCTTAAATTCCTTTTTGGATGATTCATTGCTAGTGTGTACAAATAAGAGAGATTTTTGTGTGTTGATATTTTGTCCTGTAACTTTGCTGAATTAGGTAACTGGCTGTAATCATTTTTTGTTGATTCTTTAAGAAGCTTTCTATATAAGATGATGTCATCTCTGGTCTCTGAATAGACCTAGTTCTACTGTTTCCTTTCACATGTGGGTGCCTTACTTCTTGCCTTATTGTTCTGGGTAGAACTTTCAGTATAATACTGAGCAATGAGTGAAAGCCAGCATGATGGACTTGTTTGTGAGTTCAGAGTAGAGCTGTTAGTACTCAAAATTGAGCATGATGTTTGATTAGGGTTAGGGTTGGGGTAAGGGTTAGGGGTTAGGGTTAGGGTCTCCCTATCCTCTGCTGTACAGAGCCCATTCTCCTCTGGTAACCAGATCGATCGTTTCACAACATAACCTTTGAGCCTCTCTGCGATCCGTTCCCACCTGCCCGTCCTCTTCAGCCTCACCTCTCCCACCACAGCCCCCCCTCTGTGGGCCACCCAGCTATGTGGTTGTCCCACATGTGCCTTGGGCCTGACTCCAATCCTTTACATTCTCTGTGCGCTCTGCCAGGAGCACTCTTCTTTCCCCTTGCATCATGTGTGGCTTGTTCCCCCATTGGCTGGGCCTCTACTTGCCCCCTGGTGACCTGACTCATGTCTGCTGGGTGTATGTGCTTGTCCCCTATTTAAATGTAGTACTGGCCTTCCCTGTGTGAGTGATTTACTAACCTGCCAGGTACAGGGCACTCACAGGGAAGTAGCCTTAGGGCCTCAGGGCGCCTGGGTGGCTCAGTCCTTAAGCATCTGCCTTCTGTTCAGGTCGTAATCCCGGGGTCCTGGGATCAAGCCCTGCATCAGGCTCCCTGCTCAGCAGGGAGCCAGCTTCTCCCTTTCCCTCTCCCCCTGCTTGTGTTCCCTCTCTTGCTGTGTCTCTCTCTGTCAAATAAATAATTAAAATCTTTAAAAAAATCAGTCTCAGAGGGGCTTACCACACTTGCTGACAATGGGAGAGCTGCTGTCCCCACTGTGAGGAGCAGGTAGTCCCCTCAAAGGGGGACCAGCCACATGAGGTTATTGGACAAGACTTGCAACTTCTTGGTGCCGGGGAGATGTAGACCCGGACCAGAAACTCACACACTTGGATTCAAGGCTGGGCCTAAGCAAGCCCCCTCTTCTTCCAGGGGTCCTCTTTCCCCTTCCCTGGCCATGGGCTGGACCTGATTCCTGATCTGGGGGAGTTCGAGGGTGACCCCTCCTAGAAATACCAGTGGTTTACTGATGGGCCTTGTCAGCAATAGGCCCAGTAGCCTTCAAGGGAGGACCCTATAGGGGGCAGAGACAACTCTGTTGGGGGCCAGCGACAACCCACTCAAAGCCAAGTGGGGCAGGTGGCCGGCCCTGTGGATTCTACCCAGTCTGTAGGGCATAGAGACGAGGGCTATGCCCAAAGGTGCTCAACTCATGGCAGGTGGGGACAGAACCTGCAGGGGGTCAGCCAGGGGAGGGCACCTGCAGGGTTTGCCCGGGAGTTCAGGACAGGGGGAATGTTCTTAGCTCCAGCACGATGACTGTGGGGCTGCATGGGTTTCCAGCCTCCTAAGCCTCAGGCTCCCCTTTGTAAGATGGGGTGCTGATGGCCCCCATCTCTGGGAGTGGAAGGTAGGGAGGCCCCACCAGCACACTCGCTCAGGACAGGACAGGGTGGCTGTTACTTAAAGCGGCCCAGGGCCTGCCCCCTTGAAGAAGGTGCACACGTGCGCAGACCCCAGTTTTGGGGTCCTGCTGCCAGCCTCTGGCAGTGACCCTCCTCCAGGCCTGTCCCCTGTCCCTGTGGATACATGGTCTTCCTGGAGCTGTTCCTGAAGACGGTGGAGAAGCACCTCACGGTGGGACAGAGCGTCACCTACTACGTCTTCACCAATCAGCCGGCTGCCGGGCCCCATGTGCCCCTCCAGGGAGGCCGGAGGGTGGTGGTCCTCGAGGTCCCCGGAGCCCCGTGCTGGGAGGACGTGTCCATGCAGCACGTGTGATGATCCGCCGCTTCTGCAAGCAGCTCTTCCTGTCATTGTGCACTGAAATAAAGTTCTCAGACCCCAATCTGAGCGGCCATGCAGGGCTGCTTCTGCAAGTAGGGTGGCAGCAGCTGGGTTCTGCACATCGCTTTTATTTCATTTTTTGTCAGAAAAGCCAGGGCAGATGCCTCAAAGCGTGGGAAAGGAGGACAAAGGGATGGCAAGTATCCTGAAGCTGTAAAGCAGGCCTGCACCCTCCTCTGCATGCAGGCACATAGGGAGGCAGTCAGGGGATAAGGGAATAGGGGGATGTTTGTGCTAGCAAATGCCAGGTGCCGGAAGGGGGAACTGAGGGTTATATTCTTTCCTAGTTCCTAACCTGTGCCCTGCCCCTGGGGATCATGGGATCCTGCTCCTACCGGGCCATTGCATTCAATAGCCTGAGAATAGGAACCCTGCTGACGTTTCAGCTGCTTCCACAATCACTCCTGAGGGCTTTCAATACATTTTCTAAGAAGAACTCCACACTTCCTCCGTGAGGTGGACTACCTGGTGTGCACGGAGGTGGACATGAAGTTCCGCGACCACGTGAGCATGGAGATCCTGTCCCCCCTCCTCAGCACCCTGCACCGTGGTTTCTACTGGGCAGCCCACAAGGACTTCAGCTATGAGCATCAGCCACAGTCCCAGGCGCACACCCCCAGGGACCAGGGTGACTTTTTCTACATGGGGGCCTTTTTTAGGGGGTCGGTGGTGGAGCTTCACTGACTGACCTTGGCCTGTCACCAGGCGATAGGGTTCGACCTGGCCAGTGGGATCGAGGCCTTGTGGCATGATGAGAGCCACCTGAACACGTGCCTGCTGGACCACAAGTCCCTTTTAGGTGCTGTCCCCGGAGGACCTGTGGGACCCGCAGCTGCTGGGCTGGCGCCGTCATGAAGAAGCTGAGATTCATGGCTGTGCCCAGGAATCACCAGGACATCAGCAGTGGTTATTGCTTGAGGGGTCATTTTGGTGCCCAGGGGGTCTTTGACTTGAGTTAACAGATGAGCCCGAAGGAAGGACATCATCAGTTAGGAAGTACAGACAAAGGTCAGGGTGGAGGTGGCTAAAGGCCTCTTTCACTCAGAGAGCGGGGGAGCTCCAAGCCTCTGCTACACACCTTGCCCTGATCATCACTTCCATCTGGCCCGGAGTTCTGTCCTTTTAATGAACTGGCCATCTAGTAACATGTTTCTCTGAGTTCCGTGAGCCACTCGAGCAGATTATTCAAACCCGAGGAGGACGTTGTGGGGACCTCCAATCTGTAGCCCATAGCTCGGAAACAGGGGTGACCTCTCTGCCCAGCCACTGGATGGCCACTGAGTTAACAGCACAGGGATTCAGTGGCCACACACAACAAGGAACACAGACTTGACAGTGAGTTCAGAAAAGTCACTAAGCCAGCCATAGCAACTACAACTAGAAGCAATAATGAAGCCTGGTGTGGGGAAGTTTGATGTTTTTAATGCTTCCCTCGTAATACTCATAATCACACCCTGGACTTGTCACTGGGGCAAGTCCCCTGGCTGGGGGCCAGGTAGCTCCTAGATGTTCCATGCACCTCTGGGCTCCCCCAGCTGTGCATAGCCCTGTGCTGCTTCCCAGCAGAGGTCGGTTTTAACCAAGGCCAGGAAGATGCGGTGGGTTTTCCTGACACCCCCTGCCCCCCACAGTGCTGCAAGAGAGGAAACTTTTCCTCAACCCTCTTAAAGTCCCTGGCTGAGTCTGGAAATTGACAAAGACAGATGAACAGGAGAAAAGCAAGCAAAGTGTGTTGGTTTTTTTGGTGGGAGCCTCACAAGAACATGGAGACCAACAGAGGCGATTGGAGCAGATGGCTCTTCTACTTTTTAGACAAAGAAGCAATAAATGTGTGAAGAATTGACAGACACAGGGGTTTGGACTAGGGCAGGTCAATGGTAAAGAAGTAACCAGGAAGATAAGGGTTAGGTTAACCAGGTGTGTTTGTATAGCCTTCGTGGCCCTAAATTCCTTGACTCTGGTGATAAGCATGTCTTCCCTGTGGTCCAGGGAGAGAAAGTTCCACATGGGAGTATTCCAACCTGCTTCAGGGAAGAAGGGCTGATGGCTGGGGGTCAGAGGGACCTTCTTGCTTCTGCTCTATGCAAAAGTTCTTTTAGCTTCTATATTTAATTTGCCAAGGTGCCATATTTGGGGTAGTGTGTCCTGACCCTCACTGGCCTGGGGCTGTACTGCGTCTCCTCCTGGTGTCCAGGACATTCAGTGCGCTGCTGTGGAGACCTCCCAGCCCTGGGGCAGCCCCTGTGCAGGGAAGCACCTGCCTCAAGGGGAGGGTTGCCCACGACTTCCCACGGGTGCCCTGTTGCTAAGGGTGGCCACCCCTCCTCGGGGAGATTGGGTGGGAGAGTGTAGATCTTACTTCGAGAAACTGACTTCATTTCCTGCAAGTGTCTACCCGGTCATGGGATCATACCGGAGTTCTATTTCTAGTATTTGGGGGAAGCTCCATACTTTTCCCAGCATGGCTGTGCCAACCAAAGTCGATTCCGGCTGATTTTTACCTATAAACCATAGATTTTTCAAGAACCTCTCCTTTTCAGAGAACATGAGGAGAACATTTTCAAGACCTTAGAGAGGCAGAGATATCCCAGAATGCAAAGTATACTAACCATAGGAACAAACCGGTAACTTAGAAACTATTGAAATGAAGAACTGGTTCTCCTTCTTCCATTTCTGGCTAGTGTGCTGGTCTGTGGCTCGATCCCGCCTCAGGCACCTGGAAGGTTGACCTCCCAGGTCAGCTGCCACTGAGATGCCTACTGTTCCCAGAAACTCTTCGGGGTGTGGCTGGGTTTCCCCACCTGTGCACAGATCAAGTTGGCGACCTCTGACAGTGGAGCCACGGGTCCTCCAGGCATGGTCCCCCCCCATCCCCCAGTAGAGCCATCACACTGAGGGTTTAGGCCGAGCATGCTAAGTGAGGGATACACCTGCGGACTGGGATGGGTGCTGCTCACTGTTCTCCCAGACAGGGGTGCCCGTCACCCTTTTCTCCAGGGGACCTGCATTGGACCTCGGCTTCCTCACGTTCTCCCCAGGGCTGCTGGTCCCCAGACCAGATACCTGCCGGTCTGAGGGTGACCAGCGCTGCACCCATAGGGTTTCCTTTGCCCGAGTCCTTCCCCGGGAGCTCCCGCATCTCTGATACATACTTCCCGCGTACCTATCCTCACCCTTGGACTTGCGTGTGTTTGGTCTCCGTGCCTGTGGAACCCAGTGACTTGGAGCATGGTTTGGGCCAGAGGCATGGGCAACCTTTCTCTGGCCTTGGGTTGTGAGCAATGCTTTTGCCATTTGTGGTGTGTCTTCCAGCTTTCTGCATTTCCCTGGTTTCTGTGTGGGTCACAGGAGGAACCAGCCGTTTCCTGTCTGGGGTCAGGCTGTGGTGTCCCAACAGGAACAGGGGTCTCGGCCCGGAGATTGTGCCCATAATTCCTAAAGTGGCCTGCCTCTATGATTATGTCTGATCTGTAATCCAGTGGGCATTTTAATACCGAATAAGGGAAATTCTACATCAAATAAACACAGAAGAAAACGAGTCCCCTTTGAAAATAGGTGGCCAGACACAAAGGCACATCTTGCGTGATTCCACTTACAGAAACATCAGGAATAGATAAAGGAACAGATAGAGAAGGCAGCTTAGGGGTTGCCAGGGTCTGGGCTGGGGGAGAAATGGGCAGGGAGGGCTTCTGGTTCGGGGACTCCTTTGGAGAAGGAGATAATCTGCAGCAATGTTCTAGGGTGTGGTGGCACAGCGTTGGGAATGTACTTAATGCTCATGATGTGTTCAATTGAAAACAAGTAATTTTATTTAAAACAAATAATAAACAGTATACAGAACATGGAAAGATAAAATAACAGTTAATATGTCCCGGAGAGAAAGAACATGGGGGTGGGGGGATGAAACATTTTTGTGGGGCCTTGGGGTCAGGTGATGGGACTAAGGGTAATTGTACAAGGAGCTCTCCCTGCGGGGCTGTGGGCTCTGGATGTGGCTCTGGGAGCCCTGCAGGAGCAGGAGTAGGGGCAGGGGTTAGGATAGGGGCAGGGCCAGGGCCAGGGGCAGAGACAGGTGTAAGAGCAGGGCCAGGGGCAGGGGCAAGGGGAGGGACAGGGTCAGCCGTAGTGGCAGGTGCAGGATCCATGGCAGGACCTGGGTAAGGAGCAGGAATGGGAGCATGGGCAGGGGCAGGGGCAGCAGCTCTAGCAGGGGCTGGGGCAGGAGCAGGTGCCAGTTCTTCCTGGCCCACGTTAGGCTCTCCGTGGGCGGGTGCCGGGTCACCTGCTGGCCTCCAGTCTCCTCCTGAAGTCGCTGCAGGCACCACCCCTCCCTCCAGAGCTGCTGATGGAGTTGGAGCCAGCTCTCGCTCAGATGGTGGAGCAGCTGTGAGAGGAGAAAAGCTCACCCCTGTGCCTGCTCTCCGTGGGCCTTTGCAGAGACAGAACCCAGCCCAGGGCCTCCCAGAGAAGCCACGGCCAGGAAGGAACCCTCACGGGGACGTCTCGCCGACTGCAGTCCACCCGCTGGGTACTCTGAGCCCAGTCGTTGCTCCTGGCCCCACACCAGCCTCTCTGGGTTCCTCCCTGTGGGGGCAGCACTGACCTGTCCCCACACACCACAGACACCCAGCCCCAGCCTTCTCAGCCTCGGGCTCGGCCTCCGTGGGCGCAGTGAACGACCACCAGGGACTGGTCTGGGCGGTGTCAGAGGCCTTTCCAAGCAATCCCCAGGCCCTGCTCCTGGAGAGCCCTGTGGGGTCACTCCCTCTGTCAGGGAGGAGGGCATGTCCACCAGCCTCCTCTCGATGTCATCTGTGGCCTTCTGCAAAGACAGTGACTGGTAGCCGGCTGGAAGCATCACAGCCCTGCCCAGCCATCCTCACTGTCCTCCTGCCCAGTCCCCCTGCTGCTCCCAGATCAGACACAGACCTGTGCATGCACAGCCCTGCACCCGGGACAGTGATCCATCCCCACAGGGCTATCAGGATAAACCTTGGGCAGAAGGATGCAGCGCCCCCACACTCTGTCCCACCCAACCAGCCTTGACCTGGGGTGGGAACATGATGACCTGCCCACTGGACTTTGACCCCTCATCAGCCTGCTCCTGCTCAGGGGGGCCCCCCCCTACATGACCACTCTTTAGACACATACACACACACACACACACGGGGAGGGGACCTGGAGCTGCACAGGTTGATCAGAGCATGTGGGGCTGGGCTGGCCAACTCTGGGCTTCATGGGGTCACCTTTCAGTCCTTCCGGCCAAATGGCCAGAGGCATCGGGGAGCCCTGACACGACATCCCCAGCAACGGGAAGTGTTGGCAGGGTGCGCTTTCCTCAGCCTGCAGCCTCCGGACTTCGGGATGCAACACACAAACATGTTCTTCGTTCAAGGATCTCCAACAAAATGAGCTGGGAAGGGCGCTGTCTCTGGAATGTGGGTGCCTGGTTACCCGGGTTCCAAATTCTGGGCTCTGTTGTCAGGGAAGTGAGGTCACTACCGCCTGGGGTCCCCTTACCTCCTCACACAAGAGCCCCCAAGGGCCCCCTTCCCCCAGCTGCTCAATGCTAACCCTCCACCCCATGCCCCGTCCATCCAGTGACACCCACACAGCCCATCCACAGCCCCTGGGAGGCCTGGGTGCAGCCGGTGTCCCCGCTGTGAGGACACAGAGCTGGGTTCAGACTGGGCTCCTGTGAGTGCCCAGGCCTGTGCCTCTCAGGGCCTCCCCAGGCTCCCCATCTGCACATTGGGGTATTCTGGCTTCTACTTCTAGGGACGCCATCAGGGGAAGGACCTCTATATACGTTCCATACCTGCTATCACAGGAGGTTGGTGCACACTTGGCAACGCAAGGATGAGCCAGGGGCTGGGCGGGGCAATGGAACACAGCTCAGAGGGGCCTGGGTCCACTCTGGGGTCCAGGCAAAGCCACCCTCCTCCTGCCTGTCTCCCAGACCCCTGGGAAAGTTGCAATGAACTGATTCTGACCTTGTCCTCTCGAGACACAGGCTTTCAGGGGCTCCCATTAGGTTTAGGCCTGGTCCAAGTGCCTCATCTGCACCCATGTGCTGGGCAGTCTCCACAGTGGCTCCAGCATTCCCGAATCCTGGTCACACATCTCTGTGCAATCCCCTCCCCTCCAGGGTGGATGGCGCTCTCAGGAATAGAATGGGGCAAAATGACGGGATGTCATTCCCAAGCTGATCGAGGAAAGTCTGTGACTTCTCTTGGTTCCCTCTCTCCTGTGTTCAATCTCTGTCTGTCTCTGTCTCTGTGTGTCTCACAGGAGCAGGATCTGTGGGCTCCAGGGGCAATGTGAGAAACCTCAGAAGCCTCCGTTGTCCCATATCCCTCTCGTGTCCTGGTGCTCGGTTCCTTCCTAAGGCCTCACACTGACCAGAGCACTGACTCTGGAACCTCTTCCAAATGGGGGCCCCGAGGCTGCAACAAGGAGACCAGTGGTCCAGTGCTCTGCCACGTTCTGCATACCCGGGTCCTCAGCTCCCCAAACCCCGAGGCTGTCCAAACCTACAAGCCTGTGGGACCCTAGGGACACCCTGTCCCTACAGCCCAAGTGACAGAAGAGTAAGCTGAGGCCTTTTGTGCTGTAGCCCTGTCTGGACTTGGGGGGTATCTCTTCCTACTTCTAAGTGCCCAGGGCGGTGATGGACACCAGACCCCAGATCCTGTCCTCTCCCAGTGCCCTGGCAACCCCCCTGGGTCCTTTGGGGACCCTTGACCATCAGCCTGGTATGTCTCCCCTCCCCATGCTATGGATCTGAGTTCTTGCCAGGAGTCCTGATGCCCCTGCCCCATGGCCCAGCTGTCTCTGACCTCTTTCTTCTCCCCCCCCACCTTGTCACTCACCTCCCTCCCAGTGTGTACTCTCCTCCGACCCCCAGCTGGACAGTCAGTGGTGTGTGTGTGTGTGCGCACACGCGCGTGCACACACGCAGGTGTGCATGACTCCACCTGCCTGGGGATACCCAAGGTCCTGTCCCCACATGGGACGGGGTGGGTAGCTATCCCCAAGGATCTGAGGGGCTCTCACCCCCAAAGTGAGACTCATGGGAGGGTTGGGGCTGGCCTAGGACTGGAGAGCAGCCCTGCTTGTTGGACTCTACACCCCTCATTTGTCCTGGGCCAGTCCCTCCCTCTTTTGTCCCAGGATCCCAACTGTCCCTGAGGGTTGGACATGGAAATTCTTGAACATGGCCACTCCTCCAGGGGTAGGTGGGGGACAGGTGCACCAGGCATACAGGCCTCCCTCCCGAGAGGGCCAGTTGTGCACAGAGGACCTCCACACAGCACCTGGACCATGACCCATCTGTGCAGTGGACATGCACGAGACCCATGGCTCTGCACCTGACTGGTCCCCCATGTGCCCTCACCACTGCCAAGTACTCTGTGGCCCCAAATCCGCTGAGCCCCAGAACCATGCCCATCCTGGGCAGCAAGCCTCAGGGTGCAAGGCCAGGTGGGTTGGACATCTGGGTATGCAAAGGTCACTGAATACCCCTCACCCAGCTGCCCTGGAATGCAGACTCCCTCCCAGGGTCCAGCTAAGTGCAGGACTGGGCCAGAGGACCTGGAGGCAGCAGTGGAGGCCGACTCAGGGCAGGGAGATCAATCTGCCCCTTCCCCTTCTCCTTCCCTCCTTCTGCCTTGTCTTCATGGCAGGACTTGAGACAGAGGTCCAGCCTGTCCCTGGCTGCTGCCCTGGCTGGAGTCAGAGGGGTGGGAAGGAGGCCGGGGTGGAGGGGCCCACCAGCAGGATGCCCGAGTGTGAAGGGGGTCGTTACTGTAATGAGGGACCCCATGGGCATTCAGGGATTTCAGTGCTTTTTAGACATGAGCAGTGGCCCTAGGGCTCGGCCCCTGCCCCATCCTTCACCCTCCACAAGGCCCCTCATCCTCCCCAACCCAGGCCTTGTCTGCAGCCAGTCCTCCCTCCAGCCCCAGGACATCCAGGGGCTCTGGGGACTGCAAAATCATTCTAAGCTGGAGCCGAGCCAGCCCTATGGGGCCTGGTTCTGGGTCCTGCAGCCCCACAGTGAGGAGAGGTGAGGCCGGGCAGGAAGGGGGAGAGGGCAAAGTGGACTCTCCCTGGGGGCCATGGCTCCCTGGTCAGCACAGACTCTGGCGTATGCTGGCCCCTAGGGCACCCAGACTCCTGCTCCCGGGCAGGCTCCAGGAAGGAGACCAGAGTGTGGCTCCTGCTGGCTCAGACGTGTCACTTTGTCCTGTAGCTATAGCCTGTCCCACCAGCTGGACTTCCTCTCCTAGTCAGCCAGCAACGCCTTCAGGGCCAAGAACAGGCCATGATGAAGCTCAGGGGCCAGTGTGTGGCTGGGCAGGCAGGGGAGGGCTCGCTTTCGGCTCAGGGAGTCTCTGGCTGGGCTAGCGGGGCTTCTGGAGCGCTGGCCTTCCGGCTCCTCTGCTGAACAGCCCTGTGACTGGAGACATTTGCCTCCCCTCTCTGGGCCTCGCTCTTCTCCTCTGTGCAATGGCCTGATGCTGAATGATTGCTCCCATGGCAGGAACATGTGGGGTGCTGGTGATTGACCTACGCTGGGCACAGAGCCTGGATTACAGAGTGCAGAGGGGGATGGTGAGCGGTGTCGCCAGTGAGCACACCTCCCCCCAAAAGCAATTCAGTCTTTCCATGCAGCCGCCAGGCCCCTGGCTGGGAGCCCAGGAGCAGTGGCAGACCCCACTGCTGACATCTGTCCATGGGTGGCTCTTCCTCAGCAGTGGGACACAGTGGGGACCCCGGGGCATGGGGCCAGCTCCTCCATCTGTGGGAAGGAGAACAGGAAGACTTTCCTGGGGTCCCCCAAGGCCACGTATGAGGGGAGGAGGCTGCCCCCAAATAGTACATTGAAGTTCTGCTTCTGTTAGAACTTGAGCATTGTTGGGAGTTTGGTTCCTTCACTTGCTGGGCTGATGAGACACACATGCTCTCCATGACTCCTCCTCAAATGAAGAGCTCTTTTTTTTTTTTTTTTTTTTAAGATTTTATTTATTTATTTGCGAGAGAGAATGAGAGACAGAGAGCACGAGAGGGAGGAGGGTCAGAGGGAGAAGCAGACTCCTCGCCGAGCAGGGAGCCCAATGCGGGACTCGATCCCGGGACTCCAGGATCATGACCTGAGCCGAAGGCAGTCGCTTAACCGACTGAGCCACCCAGGCACCCCAAATGAAGAGCTCTTGCAGGGTCCCGGGCATCCTGGACCTGGGGAGGGGAGAGGGGCCAGTCCCCTCCCTGGCTCCTGGAGGTGACCTGTTCTCCCAAAGACAGGATGGTTTTCGGGTCATGATCCTGAGCCAGGGCTGGAGACAGCTCCTCACTGCTCCTGACTCTGGGGCTGAGGGGGCCTTTCTCAGGCACAGCAACACCCACTGAAGGCGGGGGCTTCAGGAAGAACACACGCCAGGACCCGGTCCTACCCCAGGACGGTGGCTGCCTTCCCCAGCTCCAGAGGAAGAGGGACATCCTCTGCTTCTCTGGGTGGTGGTCCTCTGACCCACGAGCAGGCACTGGAAGGTTTCTAGTCCTCCTCTGGAAGTGCACCAGCACTGAGTGGGCTGATCATTGTCCACACACGAACATGGACAACGTGCTAAGGAAGTGCGGGAGATGATCCTGTGCAAATGGTCTGCGGGTTGGTGGGGCTGGCTGTTTCAGTGCCCTCCAGGGGCCAAGGGCCCCCTTTCCCTGGATGGGAATCCTCCTGGAGTCTCATCTCCACTCTCAGGGTTCCCTTCCTGCTGGTTTCAGGACCAAGGGAGAGACTGTGGTGTGGCTTGGAAGGCTCCACCCCAGCCTCCTTCCTTCTGCACACATCCCTGCTCCCCAAGAAACAGGGGCTGCTGCTCCCACATGCCCCACACAAGGCTGGCCTAAGGTCCTCATTCCCTCCAAAGTGCAGTCGCTCTGGCTCCTCCACATACTTCGTGGCCACAGCTGCCTGGCTGGGCGATTAGTCCAGGAGAGCTCTCCTTTCCCGGCATCAGCGTTCCTATTCCTGGCCAGAGAAAGATGTCCCATCCGTCCTCTCCTAGAGAAGGTAAATTCCTGGGCCGGGTGGCCCTCAGGTGCCTGAGGACTTGGAGGCCCCCACAGGTCCCCTGGAGAGAAGGGTGTCAGGCACCCCTGTGGGGCAGAACAGTGAGCAGCACCCATCCCAGGCCGCAGGGGTACTCATCACCTGGCAGTGTTTGGCCTCAGACTCCCCCTGCAGAAACTCTGGCCCAGTTTTTCACAGATGTATTTTCAGGAGTGTTCAGCATGGTGGTGGTGGAAATAGCAGGGAATGCACCAATACTAATGCCCAGTGAGATGGATGGTGCCTCAGTCGGTTAAGCCACTGATCTTGATTTCAGCTCAGGATGTAATCTCCTGGTGTGGGATCCAGGCCCATGTAGGGTCTGTGTTCAGGGCAGCATGGGCTTACGATTCTCTCTTCCCCCTCCTGCCTCTCCCACCACTCTCGTGCCATGCTTTCTAACTCTAAAATAAATACATAAAATATTTATAAAAATGGAATCATACAGAATGTACTTTTACAAAACTGTAAAAAAAATCATAACATTGATTTTGCCATTTTAAACATTTTCAGTATGAAGTCCTGAGGTGTTAAGTATATTTACAGTGCTGTGAAATATATCTTGAGAACATTTCATCTTGTAGATCTGAAATTCTGCATCCATTATTTGTTTTTCATGCAGAAAGCATATTTATTTATTTATTTATTTATTATTATGTTCAGTTAGCCAACATAGTACATCATTAGTTTTTGACATAGTATTCAACGATTCATTAGTTGCGTATAACACCCAGTGCTCATCACAACACGTGCCCTCCTTAATACCCATCACCCATCTACCCCATCCTGCCACCCACCTCCCTTTCCAAACCCTCAGTTTGTTTCCCAGAGTCCAGAGCCTCTCATGGTTCATCTCTCCCTCTGATTTCTTCCCATTCAGTTTTCCCTCCCTTCCCCTATGGTCCTCCATGCTATTCCTTACTTTGCACATATGAGTGAAACCCTATGATGATTGTCTCTGTCTCCTTGACTTATTTCACTTAGCATAATCCCCTCCAGTTCCATCCATGTCGGTGCAAATGGTAGGTATTCATCCTTCCTGATGGCTGAGTAAGCTTCCATTGTGTATATGGACCACATCTTCTTTATCCATTCATCTGTTGAAGGGCATTTTGGCTCCCTTCCACAGTTTGGCTCTTGTTGACATTGCTGCTTATGAACACTGGGGGGCAGGTGCCCCTTTTCACTAAGTCTATATCTTTGGGGTAAATACCCAGGAGTGCAATTGCTGGGTGGAACCTCCATACCGTTTTTCAGAGTGGCTGTACCAGCTTGCATTCCCACCAACAGTGTAAGAGGGTTCCCCTTTCTCCACATCCTCATCAACATTTGTTGTTCCCTGCCTTGTTAATTTTAGTCATTCTAACTTGTGTAAGGTGATATCTCATTGTGGTTTTGATTTGAATTTCCCTGATGGCTTGTGATGTTGAACATTTTTTCATGTGTCTGTTAGCTGTTTGTATGTCTTCTTTGGAGAAGTGTCTGTTCATGTTTTCTGCCCATTTTTTGATTGTATTATTTGTTTTTGGGTGTTTTTTACAGAGAGAGATCACAAGTAGGCAGACAGGCAGGCAGAGGGAGAGGGAGAAGCTCCTGCTGAGCACAGAGCCCGATGTGGGGCTCGATCCCAGGACCCTGGGATCATGACCTGAGCCGAAGGCAGATGCTTAACCATCTGAGCCATGCAGGTGTCCCTTGGGTGTTGAGTTTGAGAAGTTCTTTCCAGATCTTGGATACTAGCCTTTATCTGTAGTGTCATTTGTAAATATCTTCTCCCATTCTGTGGGTTGCCTCTTTGTTTTGTTGACTGTTGCCTTTCCTGTGCAGAAGCTTTTTATCTTGATGAAGTCCCAAAAGTTCATTTTTGCTTTTGTTTCACTAGCTTTTGGAGATGTATCTTGAAAGACGTTGCTGTGGCCGATGTCAAAGAGGTTATTGCCTATGTTCTCCTCTAGGATTTTGATGGATTCCTGTGTCACATTGAGGTCTTTCATCCATTTTGAGTTTATCTTTGTGTATGGTATAAGAGAATGGTTGAGTTTCAGTCTTCTGCATGTGGCTGTCCAATTTTCCCAGCACCATTTATTGAAGAGATTGTATTTTTTCCATTGGATGTTCATTCCTGATTTGTCAAAGATTGGTTGACCATGGAGTTGAGGGTCCATTTCTGGGCTCTCTATTCTGTTCCATTGATTTATGTGTCTGTTTTTGTGCCAATTCCATGCTGTCACAGCTTCGTAATAGAGCTTGAAGTCAGGCATTGTGATGTCCCCAGCTTTGGTTTTCCTTTTCAACATTTCCCTGGCTATATGGGGTGTTTTCTGGTTCCACACATATTTTAGGACCGTTTGTTCTAGTTCTGTGAAAAATGCCAATGGTATTTTAATAGGGATGGTGTTGAAAGTGTACATTGCTCTGGGAAGCATAGACATTTTCACAATGTTTATTCTTCTGATCCATGAGCATGGAACGATTTTTCATCTTTTTGTGTCTTCTTCAATTTCTTTCATGCGTGTTCTGTAGTTTCTAAAGTATAGCTCCTTTATCTCTTTTGTTAGATTTATTCCTAGGTATCCTATGGGTTTTGGTGCTATTGTAAATGGAATTGATTCCCTAATTTCTCTTCCTACAGTTACATTGTTAGTGTATAGAAAAGCAAATGATTTCTGTGCATTGATTTTGTATCCTGCCACATTACTGAATTGCTGTATGAGTTCTAGGAATTTGGGGGTGGACTCTTTTGAGTTTTCCACAGAAAGTACCATATCATCTGTGAAGAGAGAGAATTTGCCTTTGTTGCCAATTTGAAGATCTTTTATTTCTTTTGTTGTCTGAGTCCTGATGCTAGGACCTCCGGTACTATGTTGAACAATAGTGGAGAGAGTGGGCATCCCTGTCGTGCTCCTGATCTTAAGAGAAAAGCTTTCAGCCTTTCCCCACCGAGAATGATATTTGCTGTGGGCTTGTCATAGATGATTTTTATGAAATTGAGGAATGTTCCCTCTATCCCTACACTCTGAAGAGTTTTAACCAGGAAAGGGTGCTGTATTTTGTCAAATGTTTTTCTGCATCCATTGAGAGGATCATATGGTTCTTGTCTCCTTTTATTAATGTGCTCTGTCACATTGATTGATTTGGGAATGTTGAACCACCCTTGCATCCCAGGAATAAATCCCACCTGGTCATGACGGATAATCCTTTTAATGTACTGTTTGGGATCCTACTGGCTAGGATTTTGTTGAGTATTTTTTTTTTTTTTTAAGATTTTATTTATTTGACAGAGAGATAGCGAGAGCAGGAACACAAGCAGGGGGAGTGGGAGAGGGAGAAGCGGGCTTCCTGCCAAGCAGGGAGCCCGATGTGGGACTCAATCCCAGGACCCTGGGATCATGACCTGAGCCGAAGGCAGACGCTTAGGGACTGAGCCACCCAGGCGCCCTCTTGTTGAGTATTTTGGCATCCGTGTTCATCGGGGATATTGATCGGTAATTCTCCTTTTTGATGGGGTCTTTGTCTGGTTTTGGGATCAAGGTAATGCTGGCCTCATAGAATGAGTTTGGAAGTTTTCCTTCTGTTTCTATTTTTTGAAACAGCCTCAAAAAATAGGCATTATTTCTTCTTTAAGTGTTTGGTAAAATTTCCCTGGGAATCCATCTGGCTCTGGACTCTGGTTTTTTGGGAGGTTTTTGATTACTGCTTCAATTTTGTTACTGGTTATTGGTCTATTCAGATTGTCTATTTCCTCCTGTTTAAGTCTTGGGAGTTTATAAGTTTCCAGGAAGGCATGCATTTCTTCCAGCTTAGTTAATTTACTGGCATATAGTTGCCGATAATAATTACTAATAATTGTTTCTATTTCCTCAGTGTTAGTCATGATCTCTCCCCTTTCATTCAGGATTTTATTAATCTGGGTCCTTTCTCTTTTCTTTCAGGTAAGTCTGGCCAGAGGTGTATCGATCTTATTAATTCTTTCAAAGAACCAGCTTCTAGTTTCGTTGATCTGCTCTACTGTCTTTCTGGTTTCTATTTCCTTGGTCTCTGCTCTAATCTTTATTATTTCTCTTCTGCTTGGCTTAGGTTTAATTTGCTGTTCTTTCTCCAGTTCCTTTAGGTGTAAGGTTAGTTTGTGCATTCAGGATTTTTCTACTTTTTTGAGTGAGGCTTGGATGACTATATATTTCCCTTTTAGGACCGCCTTTGCAGTATCCCATAGAGTTAGGACTGATGTGTTTTTGTTCTCATTGGTTTCAAACATTATTTAGCAGGATGGTCTTTAGCTTCCAAGTGTTTGAATTCCTTCCAAATTTTTTCTTGTGATCGAGTTCCTGTTTCACAGCATTGTGGTCTGAAAATATGCAGGGAATAATCTCAATCTTTTGGTATGGGTTGAGACCTGATTTGTGACCCAGTATGTGGTCTATTCTGGAGAAAGTTCATGTGCATTTGAGAAGAATGAGTGTTCTGTTGTTTTAGGGTGGAATGGTCTGTATATATCTATGAGGTCCATCTAGTTCAACGTGTCTTCAAAGCTCTTGTTTCTTTGTTGATCTTCCGCTTAGATGATCTGTCTATTGCTGAGAGTGGCGTGTTGAGGTCTCCTACTATTAATGTATTATGATCAATATGATTCTTCATTTTGGTGAACAGTTGGCTTATGTAGTGGGCTGCTCCCATGTTGGGGGCACAGATATTTACAATTGTTAGATCTTCTTGTTGGATAGACCCTTTAAGCATGATACAATGTCCCTCTGCATCTCTTACTACAGTCTTTAGCTTAAAATCTAATTTGTCTGATATAAGAATTGCTACCCCAGCTTTCTTTTGAGGTCTGTTGGCATGAGAAATGGTTCTGCATCCCCTCCCTTTCAGTCTGGATGTATCTTTAGGTTCAAAATGAGTCTCTTGTAGGCAAAATGGTTCTCTTGTAGAGTCAGCAGTCAGCAACCCTGTGCCATTTTATGGGAGCATTTAGGCCATTCACTTTGAGAGTGCCTATTGAAAGATAGGATTTTAGCACTATGATATTGCCTGTGAAGTTGTTTCTGAAGATTGTCTCTGTAAATTTCTGGTCTATATTCCTCTTGGGGTCTTTCTCCTTTTATAGAATCCCCCTGAATATTTCTTGCAGGGCCAGCTTGGTGGTCACATATTCTTTCAGTTTCTGATGGTCCTGGAAGGTCCTTGTCTCTCCATCCATTCTGAATGACAGCCTTGCTGGATAAAGTATCCTTGGCCGCATGTTCTTCTCAGTTAGTACCCTGAATATGTCTTTCCAGCCCTTTCTGGCTTGCCAGGTCTCTGTGGACACATCTGTCGTTATTCTGATGTTCCTCCCTCCATACGTAAGAAATCTCTTCCCCCTGGCTGTTTTCTGGATCGCTTCCTTGGTTCTAAGATTTGCGAGTTTGCCATTTTTAATTCTAACAGTGTTGTATTTATAGACTACTTTGGATTTTCTATGTACACCATCGTATTATCTGTGAATAGTCGTAATTATCCTCTCAATTCTTATTCTTTTTGTTTTTCTTGCCTTATAACACTTGGTAGATTCCCCAATGCAATGTTGACTAGAGTAGCATTGTTTGAAGATTTTAATATACCTTTCTCATAATCTGATAGAAAAAGCAGACAAAACATTGATAACAAATGTGACCTAACTGACATATATGGAACATTACATAGTTAGTGCAGAATACATTATTTTCAAGTGGTCCTAGAATATTTACCCAAATAGACAATATGTTGGGCCAGGAATCAAGGCTACACATTTTAAAAGCCTGAAATTAACTAGATTATATTCTTAGACCACAGGGGAATTGAGCCATAGTCATAATGAAAAGAAAAGCAGGAAGTTCCTCAATATTTAAAAATTAAATGTAACTTTGCTACATATCCTAAGGGTCAGAGAAGAAATCACGAAGGAAATTCTCAATCTTTCCTACAGCAGAGCTCACAGACAATAGCATTCTATCTGTGAAGAGCACTATAAGGTAGACAGGAGTTGAGCCTTATGTCTGAGTTCTGCTTGCCTCAGCCACACCTGGCAGCCTTGGCCTGTGGTGTTCCCCCCCCCCACCCCAGCTACCCTTTCTGGTGGCCCTGAGGTTAAGAGGGACAACATGGCCATATGGAAACGGGAAGCTCCACACTCCTAGTGACGATGGTGCTATTGTATTGTCCTCACCAGTCCAACAAGATTTCTGAAATATGACACAATAGCAGCTTCTTGACCTTCCTTAAGGTTTGAAAATCATCTTTTGAGTCATCTATTAGAAATATGCTTTCAACATGTGTTCTTTTTTCTGGAAAAGAAATAGACCCAAATAGTAATTGTGGCACCTGAGCACCTGCCCTTGAGCGCCATCACACTGGCTCTTTGTGGAATTCTCCCTCTTAAACTTCTAAACTATGATGTAGATATTATTAGTCACATTTTCTAGGTGGTTAGACAGGGGCTCAGAGATGATACAAGTCACAGAGGATTCTAGTGTCAGAAACCTAAGTGGGATCTCCAAACTGACTCCAAATCCCTTGGTATTCCATACATGGAACTTTCCCTCTTATCTCTGGTCTTCTCCATCTGGAAACATATCAAGTACCAGGATTTTCTTGTTGTGTGGCCAACTGGAATGAATTCAGCTGGCCTTTTAAACTATGCCCATCATGATCAGTGGAGGACCTTTGAGTAAGATACTCCAAGATCTCTAGGAATAGAGACATTATAATCTGTTTCTGATATTAAAGTTACTGAAAGAACTATCTTTTTTTAATTGATTTAGGCTCTGGTATGTTCAGAGTGTGCTGTAAGACAGGTCTGAAATAGTATTTAAAAACACTCAGCTCAGCCTTTTCTACAAAGTGAGACGGTGCTTATGAACATTGCTACAATATTCCCTTACCTACGATTATTTACTTCCCAACCATCGTAGTGTTTGTATGGTATGACTATGACTTACATTAGTCAACATCTGCAAGGAAAGGACTTAGTGTATCCAAGCTGTAGGGGCACTTCATGTTTAAATAGTGTTTTGACAAGGAGCTCCTCTGTTTTATTCTGTAGTCTAAGGGAATGGTGCCAGACATCTCTAAGATGTCTGGCAGTTCTAAAATTCTGACTTTAAATTATGTGTGCTTCAGAGATTTGGGCAGGAGAAGGGGGGGAGCCCAGCATCTGTGAACACCCCTGTTACATGTGTTAACCATGGAACAGGTAACCTTCCGTAGGATTCATTTTGATTTCTTGGTACTATTGTTAAAGGTACTTTTGTTTCAAGTTCCTCCCTTTAGGAGTAATTCTAATGATATTGGAAACTTCTGTCTTTTGCCATCCATGGCCCCGGATCCTGGGCTCCCAGGGAAGCTATCCTTTAACATTTTATCAAGCTCAAAATGACTGGGCAAAACCTCAGAGCAGGGGTCCAATTTCTGCCCCAAGCACATATTGTACATCTGCTCTGAGAAGAAAATGGTAACCCAACAATGCCATTGCAAACATAAAGATAAGAAAAACAAAAGAACCTCTCTGGCTGCCACATACTGAAAACATAAGAAAAAGTCTGCAACTTTCTGGAGTGTTCTTCCTCATGATGTTGTGTTACTCTGTATGTAAAACAATACAGAACAAGTATATAAACATGACCCAAATGTTCCTTCCCGGGAGCACTCCCTTCTTTGTGAAGATTGTGTCTCCCAGGCCGCTGTCCTGACTTGGGTTTGAATAAAACTCTTCCTTTCTCTCTGAAGTGTTTAAAAGGGTTTGTTCATTTAGTGTCGACAATAACAATATGTTTTCTTTTTAAGTGAAAAATAAATGTTCCTGGTTCACAACTCCAACGGCACAGAAGGGCGGCTCTTCTTCATCCTGGAGGCTTCCCTGCAGAACCAAGCATACGTATATACATTCCAGCACAAATGGGCTCACCCTAGAAGGATGCTTTGAAGGTCCAAGAAGCGCTATCACTCCATGGGTGAGAACAGAAGGTGAAGCTCTTCCCGCTTAGAGCATTCCTTTTTGGGTCTTAAAATTGCCTTGGAAATGTGGGGAACCGTTGCAATTCCTAAAGCCCAAGCCTTGGAAGGTCTGAGAGCAGCTGACCTTGCCGGGAGCCAGGAACACCCCTGCTGGCCCGGTTGGTGCGGAAAGGGAAGGGGCAGTCCTCTGGGGCTGGTCTGCAGCCAGAGGGGTCCGCAGAAAGGTCCAGTGTTGGGGGAGGGCTGGCCACAACCCCACCCATGCCTGTGCCGCCAAACCAGGTGTTGGGGCGAGGAGGCGCCTCTAGGACCAGTCGCAGGGAGGCGGGAGGGTGAGGGCGGGTTGCCTGGTACAGGCAGGCCCGGCATCCAATGGGCTCGGGGCACCACCCTCCCCGACCAATCACAGCGTGGGGGTGGAGCTACCTCTGTGGGAGGACTAGGAGCTGCCCCCGGATGCAGAGGTGGGGCAGGTGAAGAGAGAGTTTACCTGTGGAGTTCCTGGCCAGGTGAATCCACGCTGTGGGCTGCGGTGGGGGAATCCCAGGGGTACGATGCGCCCCAGGTGGGAGTTGGGGTCCTCGAAGGCCGCGGGGACCGAGCTAATCCCACGAACTCAGACAAGTTTTCTTTTTCCCTTGAAAGTCTCTTCTGCCCGATGTCCGTCAGCTGCCTGTACCCCGAGACCCGTGAACTCCAGCGCGCCCTGAGTTTTTGTGGGATGGGTTGTGGACATTTCAGGGTTTCTCGTGTTCCCCGAGAAGAGTGCACGTAAGGACCGCACACAGTCTCCAACTTCAGTGGGTGTCCCCTGTCCCCTGGCACAGACACTGCAGGTAATGGACCTTGAGCAGCACCCTGAGTTCAGCAGGGTGTCCCTGTTCCCCAGTGCACAGGTGTGGCAGTAACAAGCCTCAGAGCCATCCCCCACCTTCAGCATCGTGCGCCCTGTCCCCCGGGGATGGTGGTAATGGGCTGTCAGGATTGTGCAGGAGGGTCCTCCAGGTGGGGGCCTGGAGGCTGGAGTCAACCAGACCCCACTCAAGTTGCATGAGAAACAGATGAGTTGAGGTGTTCGCTTGGAAGACTAATTTTACTTTTCCAAAAATGACAACGGCATTGGTCTACTTGAAAATGAAGATAATTACTACTTATAAAAGTAGTATGTGTTTCCCCTTCTCCCAAAACCGAAGTAGGTGTGCAGGCCATAGGTCGGAGGGGCCTACTTACCCCCACCTGACAGCACTTCTCTGCTCTGGCTCCATGAGAACCAAAGTTTGGGACATCGGCATCTGAGTCAGTGATGCGCCTTGTCATAGGACGTCAGCATTCAGAGAAAGCAGCAGGTACATTTGGCACAATGTCATCTTCATGTGAGGACTGGAGGTGAAATTTCTCATTAACCCTAAGCCTCCTGGGCTTTCCTCTTTTCTCTAGTTGAGCCACGAAGGAAAACTTAAGTAGCTGTCAGCATTCTCCATTTGGTGCAAGTTACTTAATTTCCCTGCAGGTAGAACACTGCAGGGGATCCCATTTTCTCTGTTCATTTATTGCTTACAAGATACATTCTGATCATATGTTTCCTGGAAATACCTTTTATTAGAAAGGGAAGGTGAAATTTACTCTTTGTGTGTTTTTAACATATGATTTGTTCCTTAATCTAACAGCGTTTATTGAGTTGGGCCTAGGATATGGTTGAGTGGCCAGCATCTAGAGTTAGGTGGGGTTTTTTTGTCAGATACAGACTTGGATGATGTCTTGTCATTTGTCAAAGGTGATGTTTCATAATTGATTGGTCTTTTCATCAGAAGAGTTGCAATTAGGGTCGAGGGAAAATTCAAAATTATTCAAATCAGCCTTTTACTGTTTAAAAGTTGAGCTTGACTTTCTAGTTTTACTAAAGGTATCATGGTATCTTTTTATTAAAAAATTTTTTAAAGATTTTATTTATTTATTTGAGAGAGAAAGAGAGATAGAAACAGCATGAGAGGGGAGAAGGTAAGAGGGAGAAGCAGGCTCCCTGCTGAGCCGGGAGCCCGGTGTGGGACTCAATCCCAGGAGGCAGTTGCTTAACCAACTGAGCCACCCAGGTGCCCCTCATCTTGATATTTTGACATGCCGTATTTGCTCTGTAGTTTCTTTGGTGGTGGAGTCAGAAGGAGAGTCTTTGGGAATTCTGGATAGAGGCATGCTGGTGGTGATGAAGTTTTAGACTATAAGTGAGGTTCAATGGGGTGGAGTCCGGAGCTGACTCCTAAGAGAGAATTCTTGAGATGGCTTTGGTTCAAATAAGTGGTTTATTAAAGCACAGGGACAGGACCCGTGGGCAGAAAGAGCTGCTGCACCGGGGTTGTGGGGGGTGGCTGATTATATACTATGGGTTGGGGAAGGTAAGGAAAAGGGAGGTTTCAAAAGGATTTTTGTACGTTAAAGAAGACTCACAGGATACCAGAGGCCTTGCCATTGTCAAGTTAAGGTTGTTGACCCCTCTAGTAATGCATTAACATTAAGATCGTTGGGAACTTCCTGGAAGAATGTCCCACATGTCCCACCCAGGAGTGGGGGGTGGGGGGAGGTTGCAGGGTGGTGGCTTATGCTTTGTCTTCAGCCAGCCTTCTGTTCCCTCATCATTCCCCCCTGGACAATTTTGACCTTTTAATCCTTAAGGTTGTTGAAGGTGGAAGGTCTCATCTTCTGTAATGTCTTCCTGCTGAACAGGGGCGTAGAGATGTTCCTACCTATGGGTCGATATTGGTCAGTTGGGGAATGTTTAGAGGAGGTACAAAAGGGGGAGGCAGCTGAATCCAACACGGTCAACATATGTGAACCTCCTTGAGTAGAAAGGGTCATGTGTTAGCTGGAAGTTATGGCGGTGAAGGAGTCTTTTGACGCCAGGCACGGAGACACCAGAAATGACAACAAAATAAGGTTAATACTATAATGAGAAAGAGGAATCTGAATAAAAGATCTTTGATAGTTGACCTTTGATAATTTTCTTCCAGTCCAGGAGTTTAAAGCAATCACTAAAGGAAAGAGATGCTTTAAAGCACCCAGAAGTCTTTTGTGGTAACCTGGACTGTACACAGTATTCTGTCTTTATAGTAGCACAAGTTCCACCGTGTGCAGCAGTTACAACATCTAAGGCCATTCTGTTTTGTACAACTGCTTTATGCATTTGAGTCATTTCAGGATTTAGTAGAGGAATACTGTTTTGGGTATCATTTAGGGCTTTGACCATGTGTCAGACAACATTCTCCAGTCTCAAAGAGGTAACAAGGATGGATGCTAGGTGGTTATACCAGTGAGATACAGAACATGTCCACCATGGTTTTAGATTTTAAGGGTTAGCTGGGTCGGTAAAGGTTTTCATAATGCGTCCATGCATCTAGGCAAAACCCAGAGTACAGTGGCCTATCCAGCCTGGGGGAAGCCATGGCCACAGGTTAGAGCTGCATAGCCATTGGGTCCCATCCAGGAGCCAGCCATCTAATACTGGGCCTCCTTGAACTGCAGTCAGGACTTTAAGGGCTACTCGATTTTGGAGGGCCATTTTTTTGAGCATGCAATAATTTCAGGCCCATATTTGACTGGGGAGTTATGGCTTGATAATAATCCCCTTTTCTTTAAAGAAATCACTCCAAGGGCATATAAGACTAGAAAGATATATTTGAATCAGTATAAATATTTTTAAGGGTTTTGTCAATAGCAAGGCACAGGTGGGTGCTATCAATTCTGCTTTGGGGGCACACATGTTTCCTGACAGAGCTCTGGCCTCAACAGTCTGAGTTAGACTGACTATAGCATACCCAGCTTTTCTTACTCCTTTTCCTATGAAACTATTGTCATAAGTAAACCAGCTGTCCTTCACAATTTTAATAGGGGCATCTTAAATCTGGTCAACTCAAGAACCTCTGAACAGTTACACTGTATAGAAGTACAATGGTCAGGTCCAGGCATAAGGCAAGTTTGACAGGTTTTAAGTGCTATTTCAGGCATATCTATAAGCATTGCCTGGTGTTTAATAAGTCGGCTTCCCACATCCATTGGTGGCCTTTGGTGTCTAAGACATTCTGAACCTGATGTGGAAGTCATTCCAGTCAGGGACTGTCCCAAAGTGAGCTTGGAGGCTCCTTTTACCAGGAGCACTGTTGTATGCTTAACTAAAGCCTTTGTTTGCAATTGTACATCCATAGAGGTGGCTTCTAGGATAAACATGACTATGAGAGACAAAACCATTAAGAAGCCCTTTTTGTTTGAGGTAAAGCATTAATATCCTAATTACAAGGAATCACTTGCAAGTGGGAGAAGACTTCTCAAGATATAAGGGCATCCCCAGGTACCTTAGCCAATCCTATCATAAAGAAAGTGGGGTCATCCATTATCTCCACAAGTCTATAGTTAACCCTATGGAGTGGGATGTGCTCTGGCTTTTAGGGAATGATTTCATCATCCCAGCCACACAGAATTGGTCAAGGTGCTAGTGGAGTTATACAATTGTTGGGGAATCGATCCCATTTTCCAGTTGTTCAAATAATCATACACCCATGGGGTCCTGTATAACCCCTAGAATAAAAAGCACAAAGATTGTCTATATGAGCTATTGTGGCAATTTCTCTGAAGTTTACCTCAAGTTGTCTAACTTAAGCAAATATTTAAGGATAATCAAAACTAGGATTTAACATCTGCAAAGGTGGGTTATTGAAACATAATTTTTCTCTCTAAAATAACTCATTTCCAGAGATAGCCAAATCAGGACTAATTTGAAAAACAAGTCCAGTTTTAACAAACTTGGCCTAATCATTTGCATAAGCTCAGCAAGAATAGTGATTGATCATATAGATCTTTTTAGAATCTGCTTTGCTGGAACTTTTAGAAGGAATCTCTAGGTTGAACTTGCAGTAGCCTCTCCCGGCCAGAAGCCAAGCCAAGTACTCACCATCAGACATAGGCATGTCTGATGATTTACACATAGGCAATACCTGTAGATTTGGGCGAATTCCTCTTCACGGAGATCCCCAAAGTATCCTGAGGTTCCTGTACCTGCCAGGAAGTGACATTCTCTACTCACCTGGTGAGGCTTCTGGGAACCGTAAGCAAGGTCAAGGGCCTTTATGGCTCCAGGTCTGATAAAGTCAACCTTAGTTCTTTAAAGCTGTTTGGTCATATCTGAGTCTATGCATGTGTCTCTCAAACATGACATTCCAGTCAAAGCCTTGGTCAAATAACCAATGTTATCAATGGTGTCCTGTTACAAGGAGAACAGATTCTTACTGAACTTATGCAAATGACTATGATTGCCATGGAGGAAAGAATACTTACTGAGACCTTTGTAATTTTAGAGGGTTCAGGTAGAGAGAAAAGCTAAATGCTTCAGTTTGTTTACAAATGAGTATTTTATCACATTTCTGTAAGTCATTGATAAGAGAGTTTCCTTAGTCTGGAAGAGTAAACATTAGAGAACCAGCAACGTTTCAAGCAAGAGTCCCAAAACTATAATCATCTTTTTAATTCATTGAGTCCCATGTTACTATTTCTTAGTTTGAGTGCAGCTTTGGTTAGTTCTGGAAATTCTTACCCATTTTAGTTTTAGGATTTTAAAGATATTGAATACCTGTGTGTGTCCTGAAAGTCCTTTTTGTGAATCTCCTCTAAGATGAAACTCGCAAGAGAATAAGAACAAGTATACAACTCAGAATAGACATGATGAAAGATCTGATGAGATGCAAGTTTACAATAGAGATGGCAAGGAAATGAGGTCATTTCTGTGACATATAACACTTCAATAGCCAGAATATCAAGTAATAAAGACTTTATATTAAAACACTAAAATTTAGGAATTGCATATAAGCTCTAGAATATAGCATTTACCCAAATGTAACTTAAGGCTTCTCATTTGTTTAACAGTACTTCTGGAGTGATTTAGCATACCAAATAAAAGGCCTAATGAGTTAAAGGACTTCATTTACAATTTAAATCTTGGGAAGTTTGTTAAAACCTTAGGTATAGCACACGCCTGAATAGGCTTACAGATCATTGCAAAACAATTATTTTTATTTAACCAAGGTGGCAATAAGAGATTTGAAAGGCAAATATGTAGGGTTCTATAGTTGTTAGCAAAGCTTAGCTCCTTTAATATTGAGAAGGCTTAACCAAATGATTGAAGGCCTGATGACAAAACATAGAAACTGGTTTTCTGGACAGACGAGAAAAAACCTTTATTTACATTTTCTTCTACAGAGCAGATGAACAATTCAAGAAACCTTGTCTTTTGAACAGAAGAGAATTTCAGTCTTATGCCCGTGTACCTTTAAAATCCATTCATTTCAGTCTTAGTCCATCCTGACCACACCTAAAATTCCTTTCCATAGATATCCCATCCGTCTTAATGACATTTAGCAGAATTTTGCACTCTTAGAAACCTTAGTCTCCAGTGAAGACTAAGTAGAACCAATTGTGAACTGTTATACCAGAATTCTTTAGATGGCAAATTTGTCAGTTAAGCACAAAGCATGTTTACCAACAGGTTTAAATATCCTTAGTTTCTTTGCAATAAGAAGTGAAAAAGCACAACCCTATATCCAGTAATCAATGATTTAGCATTTTATCCTATTTGGAAAAGACCTAGATGTCCATTGAATTAATCCCATTTATTATCCAAGCAAACTTTAAAGTTTCAGGTTACCAAAGAGTTTGAAAGCTATCTTAACTTCTATGAAAACTTTGATGAGACAATTAACCATCATTTTAGTCATCTTTTTGCTAACAACTTGCAACAGAAATAATGTGAGCTTATTTGACCTTCAGTAGACCTCGATAGAATAAATTTCACATTTAGTGCTGATAACTTGAAAGACATGTCTATCTTAATTAAACCAACAAAGTTAACTTAGTTCAAATACTGAATTATGTTACACCTGGATCCTCCTCATTGTTAATTTTTACCTGAGATGCTGGTGGGGAAATCTGGAGTGGGTGGTGTTAGGTCCAGGGGTTGCTCTTCGTGCTCCTTGGCAGTGAAGGGAGGAGCCCTGGTGCCTGTGGTACGGAGGATGGTAGAGAAGCCAGTCATGCAGGCCGCCCCCAGGGTGGTGCGGAAACAGAAGGCGGAGGGGGAGACAGAAGAGGCAAAGTGCTGCCAGAAGGCAGAGAAAGAGCTCCCAGTTTTAGAGCTCATCATTTAGAGCGCAGATGCCATGTTTTCCCGCCAACAAGGGGGCAGGGGTTAGGCCGACTGTGTTGGGCCAGAGGAGACAGGGAATTTCCCCGAAACAAAAGGAGTTTGGGCAGCTGCTTGGGAATATTCCTTAACGTCCCCCTCCCAAGGGAGACTAACCACATTTGGCTCCAGTTACAGCCATTAACCCAGGAAACGAGTGAGGGAGAAGCCCCCACATCTATTAGGAGGAACAGAGAGCGAACCAGAGTCCCCTTCGCTAGGAATGGCCTGTTTTCTCTAGAAACCTGGGTGTGGTCGGAGGAGGCCTATTTAGATAATTATCATCCGATATGTCACAAGAGGGTTTACTAGCGGACTCACCGGGCAATCAGATTCTGCAAAAGGCCCTTAGGTCGGGGTCCTGGTGTAGAACAATGAAGGCCTAGGTACGAGCAATGAAGTTACCCTAGGTCCATGTGCCCTGTTTCCTGCAGAGGAGATCTAACCGATGGATCCCACTGAGGCCATGCTGTGTTACAGGAGCTTAGTGCTTTCCTAAGTTTTTTAACCCGAATTGTTTCTAGTGGGTTAAAAGGCACCCCGATGGGGCGCCTAGGTGGCTCAGTCGTTAAGCGTCTGCCTTCGGCTCAGGTCATGATCTCAGGGTCCTGGGATTGAGCCCCACATGGGGCTCTCTGCTCAGCAGGGAGCCTGCTTCTCCCTCTCTCACTCCCCCTGCTTGTGTTCCCTCTCCCACTGTGTCTCTCTCTGTCAAAAAAAAAAAAAAAAAAAAAACTTAAAAATAAATAAATAAATAAAAGACACCCCAAGGGAGAGTCCTTGGGAACCAAAGAAGCCTGCTAAGGCCATGCTCCCAGAAAAGTAAAAAAGGTCCATTACCAAAATACCCCCCCAACTCCCAGGTGGTGTCCCACGCAGGCTATGTCAGAGATTCCAGGCGTTAAAAGCGACTGGAGGCCACCCTCAAACAAAAATCACTATTGATCACCATTCTGCCTTCCTGTGAAGGCATTCCTGCCATAAAAGGCCCGTATGAGGGATGCTGGCATCCCTCCCCTTCCCCATCGCATCCTAGGCTGCCGATGGGTGCCTGGTGAATGGACCGAAACACTCGTACCATACTAATCTACGTCCTGAATGTTGTGTTACTGCCCTGCCAACTTAACCCATGGAAAATACTAGAAAAGTTTTACAAGAGGAAATTACCGAATTTTAATAGTTACTAGAGGACATTGATGGAAAACAGTAAAGATTGAAATCCATCATGGTCTAAGTGACATTCCAACACATGTAGTCTTTACAGCCAACTTCCCTAGGAAACAGTACCCGGTTGGGTTTTAATTCAATTGGATATTGGTTTCAGCTGGCTCTCAGTGGAGGTCCCGTGGCCAGAAGTGGCTAGACCAGGGATGTGAAGGGGATCACATTAGATAAATCAGGAGGAAACCTCACACGGGCGTCTTAAGATTGGCAGCTGTCCTGGTGACTTAGGTGGCTGTCCCGTGCCCAAGACAGACAACTCTGTATAAGGACAGGAATAAAGAGAGGGCATCAAGTTTTTGGATCTTATTACCATCCTGGCCAGGTACTAACTTCCAGCAAAAAGGCAGGCTTTCTCCTCCTCATAGAGTAGCCACAGGCTAGAGGATTGCAGTCTGAGCAATTGGCATGAATGTATTCCAGTAAGACCAGACCATACTCCTTGAAGAGCCCTGGAAATGAGTGTAAAGGAAGAGAGAAAGTACTCACCAATTTTGCACCAAAGCTCAGAGTCCAGATGTAAAGACTCAAAGCCCCACGTTCGGGCACCATATGATGAAGTTTTAGAATATAAGTGAGGTTCAGTGGGGTGGAGTTCAGAGCTGATGACTAAGAAAGAACTCTTGAGACGTCTTTGGAACAAAATGGTGGTTTATTAAAGCACAGGGACAGGACCCGTGGGCAGAAAGAGCTGCTGCACTGGGGTTGTGAGGGGTGGCTGATTATATACTATGGGTTGGGGAAGGTAAGGAAAAGGGAGGTTTCAAAAGGATTTTTGTACGTTAAAGAAGACTCACAGGATACCAGAGGCCTTGCCATTGTCAAGTTAAGGTTGTTGACCCCTCTAGTAATGCATTAACATTAAGATCGTTGGGAACTTCCTGGAAGAATGTCCCACATGTCCCACCCAGGAGTGGGAGGTGGGGAGAGGTTGCTGGGTGTTTGCTTATGCTTTGTCTTCAGCCAGCCTTCTCTTTCCTCATCAGTGGCTTCACGCAGCTTGGTGTCAGGAGCCCTGGGTTGAGTTTTGGAACTGCTTGCCTGACCCTGGCTGAGTCAGGTTATCCCACAGAGCTTCCGTTGACTCCTTCTGAAATTATTGGAAGGTAATATCTATGAAAAGGCTTTTTACACAGAAACAGTTCTGCCTAATGAAGAGCAACTAAAAATGAGGTGATTTGGGCTGCATTATTCTGTAAATAATAGTTTTTAAACCCCCTGTCATAGGATGTGGTATTTTATTGTAGAAGGAGTCCTCAGAAGGCTACAATGAAAGATTCATACCTCAGAGCATGTTTATGTTCCATTGATCTGTTACTTACAGTTTGCCCAGGTAGGAAGGTAAGTGGAGGGAAATACGACAGAAGAGGAAAATAGGTGTGAACCATTTCTTAGGTAGCTTTCTACCTTTCCCATGAAAGCCTTGGGCCAGTGTCATTTTGGAAGAAGAGGGGGAATCCTGGAGCTCTGCCGTAGATGGGTGAGTTCCAGGTCTGGGGAAAGCTGACAGGGATCCTGGAGGATAGCTGAGTGCATTCTGCAGGAGGGTGTGGGCAGGACGAGCTGCAGGGGTGGCTGTGGGTCTCCCATGTGAGAGTTGTGACAGGTGAGGGCTGTGAGCAGGTTCCTGGCTGAGGACAGGTGAGGCACAGGTGGAGAGCTGGCCGAGCACCTTCTTCTGTGCCACCAGCCTCACCCAAAACACACCACCTCATCATCTGTCCCTGTACTCCAGTTCAGACTCCTCAGAGTAGCCAGGCTGAGATGTTTCTTCGTGCTTCTTTCTTTGCATGTGTGTGAAATTGAAAACTTAGATGATGGAAATGATGGGTCATCAGAACATCTGTTACTCTTTTATTTCCTGCTCTTCTTTAAATCAGTGAAGTGAATCAGACCTGCTAGTTGAAGAGACTATCTGTGTGCTTTTATTTCCTGTTTTACTTAAACAATGGGAAAACAATCTTCTGAAATATTAAAAGAATCCTTTGTGGGTGTTCATGTTTTTCCCTTCTGTGAACCACATTCTGATATTAGAAATTATGTTTTAAAGTAAAACACAGCCTCAGAGCTGATACAGGGTGCGGTGGCCTTTGTGAGAGGGACACATGGAGGAGTGTAGGTTCTTCAGGAGCTCGGGGAGTGGCGCATCGTGCTCCCAAAGGAAATCGAGCCCCCTGTTAGCCTTCCCCACGGGGTCTGCTTACCTGGTGGCCCATCCTGGGCTCTGGAAGCTTGACCCAGTGAGTCACTTGTGACTTGAACTGGGGAATTTATGAAGAAAACAGAATGAATGCTGGAGGGTGCCTGCATCCTGTGTACTCGGACAACTCCATGTAGCAAAGGAATTCTTCAGCTCTGAGGCATGTCGGGATCCCTGAGGGTGTGGGCTTTGCTTCCTTGGCTGAGGTTGTGTCTTCATCCTTATCTGGACCAGAGCCATGTTTTGTGGCTGTGGAGATCCAGACCCTTATGTGACCATGTCATTATTATTATTATTATTATTTTAAGAAAGCAATATAGACATTGACTTTGAGATACAAATATCAAAAGGAAAAACACAACGTCAAATATATATATATAATGACTGAACTCATGGCATCTCTCATTAGTATGAGTAACGTAGGGCTGCCCATATGAGAAAGGCCAAGGAATTATATTTTGATAAGAAGTGTGCTGTGCACACGTAGTGTTTTATTCTGTCATTTGCCTTATTTCTCCGAAGGGAACCTAGAGTGGTAACTGGAGCTTGGTTTCCGACTTTAAGGATGGGAGACAAGTGAATTGAAAGCAGTGTTGACGTTGAAATGGTGCTCAGTGCCCAGTGAGTGAAGGTTTGAAGCTCGGACTTGGAAGTGTTGGTATTCAGGGAGGATGCTGTCCGAGTTTCTAGCACATGGAGTCACTTGGCTGGTGTGCCTAATTGGGCCAGTTCCTGCCTTCCTAAGGGCAGCTTGGAAGTAGCTTGAAACCCTAGGGCACTTGGGGAGTGGTCTGGATGGGACACCTGTGTGGGTCAGTGTAGACACAACCCAGGGAATTCCAGAGCTAATGATGAGTACATTTGTGAGGGTGGAGTTTGCTTGTCTGTGAGAAGCATTGAGCTGGAGTGGAAAGATGTCGCTGGGTCTTGTGTCTCACTGTGTGAGCAGGTCTAAGCCTGGCAGGGTAGTGGGATCAGATAGCTGGGAGGTTGTGATGCCGTGGTGGTGGACCGTTGCTCATGATGGGCAGGCCAGCTTGCTACAGGGACAGGGACTGGGCTCTACTCCCTGGCCAGCCCTCCTGCTGCAGATGTGATCAGAGAGTTGCTTCCTGTTTTGGTTCTCAAGCCCTCAGCTCAGCAGGGTGGTTGGTGGGAAGCAGCCCACAGGCAGCATTATCGATTCTTGCCCAGTGTGCCCCCTGCTTCCTCGGAGGAGGCACGGCAGATGTCCTCTGCATGGTGTCTGAATTCAGCCAGCAGAAGCACTTCTTCCAGAGCCACACCCCTGAGAAACCATCTCTCCATGTTCCTGTGCTGCGGGGAAGAGGTCACTTTTCATTGGGAACTGAAATCTCAGCTCCTCTGTTCAGATCTGAGGCCACACAAGACACCAGTCTCCATGAAGGTCTAGTTCCAAGTGGAACCTGATGTGTGAGACTGAGGCGGAGCCTGGGCGGCCTGCTGACCCAGCTGCAGGCTCCTTCCTGAAAACCGTGCAGCACAGCCTGGTTTGTGATGACGTCACAGGAAAGAGTGCCAGATTCACCACTCTGCTTGACCACAGGAGGATTCTGGACTTCAGTCACAGGTGGTTGGTGCAGGGAGGAGAGATGTCTGTTTCCCAGGACCTTGGCCAGAGGGAGATTTGGACCCTGGGATGGGTCTCTGCTCAGCTTTCTCAGATGAGCGCCTCGGGCAAGGAGAGGAAGTATGTGTGTTCACCTGTAAATGAGGAAGGTGTCTGGTTTCAGGTTGCATGGGCAGGTGGATTCCTCGTATGGCTCATTTTCCTGATGGTGTTCAGGGTACAGTAGGTGTTCTCCCTTGTCCCAGGCACCCTAGCTGTGCAAGAACCCTGGGGCACCTTTTCCTCCAGGGCTTTGGACCAGGAAATGGGAGGGAGTCAGTGGTGAAACCATCAGTGTGGGCCTCTGGTTGTGCCCTGCCGAGATGGACTGGTGACTGGGATAACTGCTATGGAAATACAGAGCAGGAGACAGGGTTGGGGTGCTGAAGGGGAGGTAAGGGTGGTGCTTGCTATTCACATAGGAGCCAGGAGGCTCTTCACTAGGAAGATGATACTTGAGTCAAGATCTAAAGAAGGTGAAGATGGGACTGGAGATTATGCTAAGTGAAATGAGTCAAGCAGAGAAGTCAATTATCATATGGTTTCACTTATTTGTGGAACATAAGGAATAACATGGAGGACATTAGGAGAAGGAAGGGAAAAATGGGGGGCGGGAATTAGAGGGAGAGATGAACCATGAGAGACTATGGACTCTGAGAAACAAACAGGATTTTAGAGGGGAGGGGGGAGGGGGGATTGGTTAGCCCAGTGATGGGTATTAAGGAGGGCACGTACTGCATAGAGCACTGGGTATTATACGAAAACAATGGATCGTGGATCACCACATCAAAAACCAATGATGTATGGTGACTAACATAATAAAATTAAAAAAAAAAAAATCTAAAGAAGGTGAGCCATATCAAGTCAAGAGCATTCTAAATGGAAGGGAAAGCATGTGCAAAGGCGCTGGGGCAGGAGCATAGCACATATGTGCAGGAGCAGCAAGAAGGCCCTGTGGCCACAGGAGACAGCTTAGGACATGACCTCAGGGAGGTGACAGAGGGAGACAGAAAGCCATGGCAGGGCTGTGACCACATGGGGCCCTGTTTCACTGGGCCATCCTGGCTACAGTGTTGAGAACCGATGACAGAGGGTTGAGGATAGGCAAGGGAGGTCCATGATGAAGCTTTCCATGGAACTTGGGCAAGAGATGGGCTCCAGTGTGGAGCAGACAGGTGGCCTTGGAAGAAGTGGTTAGTCCTATCCTGGGTACGCATTGAAGATGGAGCTCACAGGATTTGCTGATGGGTTAGACATGGGGAAGGGGAGAAAGGAGGAATTGGGGTAACTCCCAGCTGTGGTTGGTTGTCCTGACCTGAGTGAGAGGAAGGAGGAGGTTTTTGGGGGTAGGAGGTAGTCCGTGTTCCACATGCTGAGGAAGGTGCCTTTCACGGTGGATCTGCTGATGTTTGTGTCCCGGAGAACATTTAACATCTACTCCCTCAGTAACTTTCACGTACAAGTATCCCCCAATTTTTAAAAGTTCACGTTAAGACGCTTGGCTATTTTGAAAGATCTATGTCATTACCCAGCTTCAGTAAGAAACCTGAAGAGGATTTCCCTCTTATGGAAAAAGTCAAAAAGTGAGCATTGCGTTCAGGATCTGTTTTGCGGGGAGCCACTGCAGAGGTGGCGTGCACCCCAACCAGCTTCTTCCTGGGAACCGCTCTCCGCGTCCAGCCCCCAGTGCTTTGAATTGTGTCCATGAGCATCTTCTGTGATTCTATATGAATTTTGGGACGGTCTTCTATTTCTTTGAATAATGTCATTGGAATTCAGGTAGGGATTTCATCACATCTGTAGATTGCTTTGGTTTTGATGAGCATGTTAACATTATTAACTCTTCCAGTTAACGAGCATGGCATATGCTTCCATTTATTTATGTCATCTTCCGTTTCTTTTACTCATAAAACCCCCCCTCAACATACACGTTTTTCCTTCCTTTTCGACCACGTGTTCATTGTACCAGGTCTTTCTCATTCCTGGTTACTTTTATTCCTAGATTTTTTTCTTGATGCAATTGTAAATGACATTGCTTTCTTATTTTCTCTTTGTGAATGTTTGTCATCAGCATACAGAAATGCAACAAGTTGGGGCACCTGGGTGGCTCTGTCAGTTAAGCATCTGTCTTTGGCTCAGGTCATGATCCCGGGGTCCTGGGATCGAGACCCACACTGGGCTCCCTGCTCAGTGGGGAGTCTGCTTCTCCTTCTCCGTCTGCTGCTCACCCTGCTTTTGCTCTCTCTCTCTCTGTCAAATAAATAAATGAAATCTTAAAAAAAAGAAATGCAACAGGTCTCTGTATATTGACTTTGTATCTTGCAGCTTTACTTAACTTGTTTATTCTAACTTTTTTTTTTGGTGGAATAATTAGGGATTTCTATATGTGGTACCATGTCATTTGCAAATAGTGACAGTTTTCCTATTTGGGTTCATCTTTTCTTTCTTTTTCTTCCTTCTTTCTTTCTTCCTTTTTTCCTTTCCTTTCCTTTCCTTTTTCCTTCCTTTCTTTCTTCCTTCCTTTTCCTTTTCCTCTTCCTTTCTTTTTTCTGAATGCTCTGGCTAGGGCTTTCAATACTATGTTGAATGAAAGTGATGAGATTGGGTATCTTTGTCTTGTCCTTGATCTCACTGGAAAAGTTTTCAGCTTTTCACTCTTAAGTATGTTAGCTGTGAGCTTTTCATATATGGCCTTTGTTGTGTTGAGGTAGGTTCCCTCTATACCCAGATGGTTTATTGTTTTTATCATAAATGCATATTGAATCTTGTCAAGTGTTCTTTCTCCATCTATTGTAACAATCATATGATTTTTATCTTTTATTTTGTAAAGATGGTTTATCCCATTGTTTGATGTGCAGATGTGGAATCGTCCTTGAATCCCTGGAATAAATCCCACTTGATCATGTTGTGTGATTCTCCTGATGTCTTGTTGAATTCATTTGCTGATAATTTGTTGAGGATTTTACATCTATGTTTATGAAGGATATTGGCCTTTCCTTTTCTTGTAGCATCCTTGTGTTTTGGTAGCAGGATAATGCTGGCTTCATAAAATGAGTTTGGACGTGGGCCCTCCTCTCCTATTTTTAAAAGAGTTTGAGAAGGGTTGGTATTAATTCTACTGTTTGGTTGAACTCCTCAGTAAAGCTGTCTGATCTTGGACATTTGTTTATATGTTGGGAGGCTTTTGATTATCAAATCAATCTTTTTACTAATTATCAGTCTGTTCAGGTATTTTTCCTTCACAGTTCAGTCTTTCTAGGTTGTTGGTAGGAACTTACCTATTTCTTCTAGGTTGTCCAGTGTATTGGCCTCTACTTGCTCACAGTACTCTCTTAGGATCCTTTGTATTTTTGTGGTATTCATTGTCATGGCTCATCATTCTTCCTCTTTTTTTTTTTTAGATTTTTTTTAAAGATTTATTATTAAAGATCTTTTTTAAAGATTTATTTGACAGAGAGAAACACAGCGAAAGAGGGAACACAAGCAGGGGGAGTGTGAGAGGGAGAAGCAGGCTTCCCGCCGAGCAGAGAGCCGGATGCGGGGCTCGATCCCAGGACGCTGGGATCATGACCTGAGCTGAAGGCAGACGCTTAACGACTGAGCCACCCAGGCGCCCCTCTTCCTCTTTTTTTAAAAAATTTTTTCACATTTCTTTAAAATTTAAATTCAATTAATCAAGATATAGTACTTTAGTTTTTGATGTAATGTTCAATGACTCATTAGTTGAGTATAACACCCAATGCTCATCACCACACATGCCCTCTTTAATGCCCATAACCCAGTTACCCCATTCTCCCACCCACCTCCCTTCCTACAACCCTCAGTTTGTTTCCCAGAGTCAAGAGTCTCAGATGGTTTTTCTCCCTCTCTGATTTCTTCCCATTCAGGTTTCCCTCCCTGTCCCTATGTTCCTCTCTGCTACTCCTTATATTCCACAAATGAGTGAAACCATACAATAATTATCTTTCTCTGCTTGACTTATTTCACCCAGCATTAATACCCTCCAGTTCCATTCATGTCGATGCAAATGGTAGATATTCATCTTTTCCGGTAGCTGAGTAATAACCCTTTGTATATATGAACCACATCTTCTTTACCGATTCATCTGCTGAAGGACATGTCGGCTTCCACAGTTTGGCTATTTGGACATTGCTGCTATGAACATTGGGGTGCATATGGCCCTTCTTTTCACTACCTCTGTGTCTATGGGGTAAATACCAGTAGTGCAATTGCTGGGTCATAGGGTAGCTCTATTTTTAACATCTTGAGGAAATTCCATACTGTTTTCCAGAGTGGCTGCACCAGCTTACATTTCCACAAACAGTGTAAGAGGGTTCCCCTTTCTCCACATCCTCGCCAACATTTATCATTTCCTGCCTTGTTAATTTTAGCCATTCTAACCGGTGTAAGATGGTATCTCAGTGTGGTTTTGATTTGTATTTCCCTGATGGCAAGTGATGGGGAGCACTTATTCATGTGTCTGTTAGCCATTTGTATGTCTTCTTTGGAGAAATGTCTGTTCATGTCTTCTGCCCATTTCTTGACTGGATTATTTGTTTTTTGGGTGGTGAGTTTGCTAAGTTCTATATAGATTTTGGATATCAGCCCTTTATCCGAAATGTTATTTGCAGATATCTTCTCCCATTCTGTTGTTTGTCTTTTGGTTTTGTTGACTGTTTCCTTTGCTGTTCAGTAGCTTTGTATCTTGATGGCATACCGGAAGTTCATTTTTGCTTTTGTTTCCCTTGCTTTTAGAGACATGTCTTGCAAGGAGTTGCTGTCGCCAAGGTCAAAGAAGTTGCTGCCTGTGTTCTCCTCTAGGATTTTGATGTGAGACAGGAATCCATCATCTTTCTTTCCTGATTGTATTCAAACCCTCCCTCTTTCTTGGTGAGTCTAGCTAAAAGTTCCTCAGTTTTGTTTATTTTTCCACAAAAAGGCAGCTCTAATTTTCATTGATCTTTTGTCTTTTTAGTCTCCATTGGATTTATTTCCACATTCCTTTTTGTTATTTCCTTATTTCTACTAATTTGGGGCTTTGCTTGTTTTTTCTTTTTTTTTCCTACTTCTTTTCCCATGTAAAATTATGTTGTTTATTGGAGAGCTTTCTTGTGGATAGAGGAAGACCTGACTTTCTATGAATTCCCCCTTAGAGCTACTTTTGCTTCATCCTAGGTTCTCTTTTTCATTTGTCCCAAAGTACTTTTATTTTATTTTATTTTATTTATTTATTTGACAGAGAGACAGCAAGAGAGGGAACACATGCCAGGGGAATGGGAGAGGGAGAAGCAGCCTTCCCATTGAACAGGGACTCGATCCCAGTACCCTGGGATCAGGACCTGGGCCGAAGGCAGACGCTTAACCAACTGAGCCACCCAGGCGCCCCAACTTCTATTTTTTTAATTTAATTTAATTTTATTATGTTAGTCATCATACAATACATCATTTGTTTTTGATGTAGTGATCCACGATTCTTTGTTTTTGTTCAACACCCAGTGCTCCATGCAGTACGTCCCCTCCTTAGTACCCATCACCGGGCTAACCCATCCCCCCAACCCCCTCCACTCTAAAACCTTCAGTTTGTTTCTCAGAGTCCATAGTCTCATGGTTCGTCTCTCCCTCCGATTTGCCCCCCATCATTTTTTCCTTCCTTCTCCTAATGTCCTCCATGCTATTCCTTATGTTTCACAAATAAGTGAAACCATGTGATAATTGACTTTCTCTGCTTGACTTATTTCACTTAGCATGATCTCCTCTACTCCCATCCATGATGATGTAAAAGTTGGGTATTCATCCTTTCTGATGGCTGAGTAATATTCCATTGTATATATGGACCACATCTTCTGTTGAAGGGCATCTCGGCTCTTTCCACAGTTTGGCTATTCTGTACATTGCTGCTATGAACATTGGGGTGCATATGGCTCTTCTTTTCACTACATCTGTGTCTTTGGGGTAAATACCCAGTAGTGCAATTGCTGGATCATAGGGTAGCTCTATTTTTAATTTTTTTTTTTTTGAGGCACCTCCACATTGTTTTAAAAAGTGGCTGTACCAACTTGCATTCCCACCAACAGTGTAAGAGGGTTCCCCTTTCTGCACAACCCCTCCAACATTTGTTGTTTCTTGCCTTGTCAATTTTTGCCATTCTAATTGGTGTAAGGTGGTATCTCAATGTGGTTTTGATTTGAATTTCCCTGACAGCTAATGATGATGAACATTTTTTCATGTGTCTTTTTGCCATTTGTATGTCTTCTTTGGAGAAGTGTCTGTTCATGTCTTCTGTCCATTTTTGACTTGAATATTGGTTTTTTGGGTGTTGAGTTTGAGAAGTTCTTTATAGATCTTGGATACCAGCCCTTTATCTGTAGTGTCATTTGCAAATATCTTCTCCCATTCTGTGGGTTGCCTCTTTGTTTTGTGGACTGTTGCCTTTGCTTTGCAGAAGGTTTTTTTCTTGATGAAGTCCCAAAAGTTCATTTTTGCTTTTGTTTCACTAGCTTTTGGAGATGTATCTTGAAAGAAGTTGCTGTGGGTGATGTCAAAGAGGTTACTGCCTAAGTTGTACTCTAGGATTTTGATGGATTCCTGTGTCACATTGAGGTCTTTCATCCATTTTGAGTTTATCTTTGTGTATGTTGTTAGAGAATGGTTGAGTTTCATTCTTCTGTATATAGCTGTCCAATTTTCCCAGCACCATTTATTGAAGAGACTGTCTTTTTTCCATTGCATATTTTTTCCTGCTTTGTCGAAGATTATTTAGCCATAGAGTTGAGCGTCCATATCTGGGCTCTCTATTCTGTTCCATTGGTCTATATGTCTGTTTTTGTGCCAGTACCATGCTGTCTTGGTGATCACTGCTTTGTAATATAGCTTGAAATCAGGCAACGTGATGCCCCCAGCTTTGTTTTTCTTTTTCAACATTTGCTTGGCGATTCAGGGTCTTCTCTGATTCCATACAGATTTTAGGATTGTTTGTTCCAGCACTTTGAAAAATGTCATTGGAATTTTGATCAGGATGGCATTGAAGGTATAGATGGCTCTGGGTAGCATAGACATTTTAACAACGTTTATTCTTCCGATCCATGAGCATGGAATGTTTTTCCATCTTTTTGTGTCTTCAAATTTGTTCATAAGTGTTCTGTAGTTCCTAGAGTATAGATCCTTTACCTCTTTGGTTAGGTTTACTCCGAGGTATCTTATGGTTTTTGGTGCTATTGTAAATGGAATCGTTTCTCTAATTTCTTTTTCTACAGTTGCATTGTTGGTGTATAAGAAAGCAACTGATTTCTGTGCATTGATTTTGTATCCTGCCACATTACTGAATTGCTGTATGAGTTCTAGTAATTTGGGGGTGGAGTCTTTTGGGTTTTCCACATAAAGTATCATGTCATCTGTGAAAAGAGAGAGTTTGACTTCTTTGGCAGTCTGGATACTTTTTATTTCTTTTTGTTGTCTGATTGCTGTTGTTAGGACTTCTAGTACTATGTTGAACAATAGTGGTGAGAGTGGGCATCCTTGTCATGTTCCTGATCTTAAAAGAAAGGTTCTTAGCTTTTCCCCATAGAGGATGATATTCACTGTGGGTTTTTCATAGATGGATTTTATGAACTTTGGGAATGTTCCCTCTATCGCTATACTCTGAAGAGTTTTAGTCAGGAAAGAATGCTGTATTTTGTCAAATGATTTTCCTCATCTATTGAGAGGACCATATGGTTCTTCTCTCTCCTCTTAAGGTGTTCTTTCACATTGATTGATTTGCGCTTGTTGAACCACCCTTGCATCCCGGGGATAAATCCCACTTGGTCATGGTGGATGATCCTTTTAATGTATTTTTGGCTCCTATTAGCTAGGATTGTGTTGAGAATTTTGGAATCCATATTCATCAGGGATATCGGGCTGAAATTCTCCTTTTTGATGGGGTCTTTGCCTGGTTTGGGGATTAAGGTACTTTTAAAATTTCTTTTGATTTCTTCTTTGACCATTGGTTGTTTAGTAGCATGTTGTTCAATCTCCACATATTTTTGAGTGTCCCATTTTCTTCTTGTGATTGATTTCTGGTTTCATATCATTGTGATTGGACAAGATTTGAACCAGAAGATGAAGGGAGCATTCAGATTAAAGGTTTGCTTCCCGGGGGGTTTTCTGAGGGCAGACCATGAGTTCCATGGGGACAGACGAAGGTTCTGTGAGGGGGGGTACAACCCTTGTTAGAATTACTGACTACTACCATGCAGGCTGTGAACCACTGTTCACACCATAGTCCTGATGGACTGGTACTTCATTAGAAACATTTTCTAGGAAGTGGAGGGGTGGCCTTCTCTAAAAGAAAGGTACCACGTGGGATCAGGGCATGGCCCCGGATCAGACTCAGGCTTTCTGTTGGAAGTGACAGAAATAGGGCATGGTGAGCTTCATGACAATAGCTGCGGTCCCGAGTGACCCACTGAGTGTTGGCGGTGGGTGGTGTAGTAGGGTCTGTGGATCAGTCTCATCAGATCCTGTGGAAAACAGGGACACCCTCCTGTCTGTTGAGCTGTGTGGAGAAAGGCAGACAGCAGTCTCTGGCCGAGCATGAGGATCGCACTGGAGCGCCACCAGGGGGGGCAGTGTATAGTGTGAGCCACTGATTGGGCTCCGTGAAGACTGACTGGAGTCTTTGACTGTGATTCCCAGCAGCTTCTTGGGGAGAGGAGGGCAGTGGTGGTGCACACTTCCTAGGGTTGTGGTCAGGACTATTCTGGAGCCCACTGAAGTCAGCCACGCCTGGCACAGAAGGCTCCCGGTCACTGTAGCTGTGGGCACTGTACATGGCACTTTTGTGCTGGCCGGCCCCCATGTGGCCACCTCCTATTTTCATCATCTACATGGTCTTGAGCCTCTGCCTTTGCGCCATGGACTCCAGGGTATTGCCTCTCCTCCATCGAGCCCTCCTCCTCTGCCCTGTGCAACCCGATGCCAGGGTAGCCTTCTCGAAAGGCAGCTCTGGCCCCGTCAGTCCCCTAATAGACACTTCTGTAGATCCCCTGTGAGGCGAGGTTGATGCCCGGCGCTGGACGTGGGTTGCAGGTCCCCAATCAGGAGAACCACGTCTCCCTTTTCATCCTGGCCTGCCATCCCCTCAGTCTTCCTCGGGGAACCTCTCCCCACTCTCTGAGCTGACAGCTCTGAACTTAAAAGCCAATATTGTTTTATATTTCTCAGAGCCTGAGTTCATCCATGGCATGTCTTTCAAAACTGTTACTGGGTTTTCAGCAGTCCCAGAAGTCTGTCTGCTCAAGGAAGGGATGACCTGGAGGGGCAGTCTTCCCTCCAACCTCCCTCACCATGGACGCATTATGAAAACCTTTACTGACCCAGCTAACCCTTAAAATCTAAAACCATGGTGGACATGTTCTGTATCTCATTGGTATAACCACCTAGCATCCATCCTTGTTACCTCTTTGAGACTGGAGAATGTTGTCTGACACATGGTCAAAGCCCTAAATGATACCCAAAACAGTATTCCTCTACTAAATCCTGAAATGACTCAAATGCATAAAGCAGTTGTACAAAACAGAATGGCCTTAGATGTTGTAACTGCTGCACACGGTGGAACTTGTGCTACTATAAAGACAGAATACTGTGTACAGTCCAGGTTACCACAAAAGACTTCTGGGTGCTTTAAAGCATCTCTTTTCTTTAGTGATTGCCTTAAACTCCTGGACTGGAAGAAAATTATCAAAGGTCAACTATCAAAGATCTTTTATTCAGATTCCTCTTTCTCATTATAGTATTAACCTTATTTTGTTGTCATTTCTGGTGTCTCCGTGCCTGGCGTCAAAAGACTCCTTCACCGCCATAACTTCCAGCTAACACATGACCCTTTCTACTCAAGGAGGTTCACATATGTTGACCGTGTTGGATTCAGCTGCCTCCCCCTTTTGTACCTCCTCTAAACATTCCCCAACTGACCAATATCGACCCATAGGTAGGAACATCTCTACGCCCCTGTTCAGCAGGAAGACATTACAGAAGATGAGACCTTCCACCTTCAACAACCTTAAGGATTAAAAGGTCAAAATTGTCCAGGGGGGAATGATGAGGGAACAGAAGGCTGGCTGAAGACAAAGCATAAGCCACCACCCTGCAACCTCCCCCCACCCCCCACTCCTGGGTGGGACATGTGGGACATTCTTCCAGGAAGTTCCCAACGATCTTAATGTTAATGCATTACTAGAGGGGTCAACAACCTTAACTTGACAATGGCAAGGCCTCTGGTATCCTGTGAGTCTTCTTTAACGTACAAAAATCCTTTTGAAACCTCCCTTTTCCTTACCTTCCCCAACCCATAGTATATAATCAGCCACCCCCCACAACCCCGGTGCAGCAGCTCTTTCTGCCCACGGGTCCTGTCCCTGTGCTTTAATAAACCACTTATTTGAACCAAAGCCATCTCAAGAATTCTCTCTTAGGAGTCAGCTCCGGACTCCACCCCATTGAACCTCACTTATAGTCTAAAACTTCATCACCACCAGCATGCCTCTATCCAGAATTCCCAAAGACTCTCCTTCTGACTCCACCACCAAAGAAACTACAGAGCAAATACGGCATGTCAAAATATCAAGATGAGGGGCACCTGGGTGGCTCAGTTGGTTAAGCAACTGCCTCCTGGGATTGAGTCCCACACCGGGCTCCCGGTTCAGCAGGGAGCCTGCTTCTCCCTCTTACCTTCTCCCCTCTCATGCTGTTTCTATCTCTCTCAAATAAATAAATAAAATCTTTAAAAATTTTTTTAATAAAAAGATACCATGATACCTTTAGTAAAACTAGAAAGTCAAGCTCAACTTTTAAACAGTAAACGGCTGCTTTGAATAATTTTGAATTTTCCCTCAACCCTAATTGTAACTCTTCTGATGAAAATCCACCAAGTTGAAATTAGGTCAAGGGAAACAGGAGACAACAGAAAGTGCCACAGCAGGAATAAATTTATCAACCAAACACCCTACTGCTGGAGTAAAACCAACGCCTAAAATAACTACCCAGGTGTTCACACTGGTAAAAATAACTTATTACATAGATTTTTTTTTTTTTTTTTTTTTTGGTACTGAGTAGAAAACAATGCACAAGAATTCCAAATGCTTGATGGAGACACTCAACCACCCATCCCAGAAGTGGGGCTAAATCCACAAAACATCTGACCATTCCTCCTCAACACTGTCAAGGTCACTGAAACAAGGGAAATCTCAGAAACTGTCAGAGCCAAGAAGAGCCTGAAGAGACGTGATGACCACCTGTGATCATGTGATGCCCTACTTGGGACCCTAGAGCCCCAAAGGCAGAACAGAGGGAAACTGGACACAATATGAACTTCAGTGAATAATAAGATATCAATATTGGCTCATTAACTGTGACAATTCTGGGAAAAAAAGAGAAACAGAATAGACATTAAAAGTCAAATAAGAGAGGGGCGCCTGGATGGTTCAACTGGTTAAGCGTCTGACTCGATCTCAGCTAAGGTCTTGATCTGAGGTTCGTGAGTTTAAGCCCTGCATTGCCAATTGTACTTAAAATAAAAGTTTAAAAAAAATTTTAAATCAAATAAGAGAACACTGGAAGCGCAGAGGAAATGGGTAATTTCCAAGTAAAAATGCACATTAGCAAAATGGACCCTGATATAGTGAAAATAGAAACAGACCAATGAGCATGAAAGGTCACAGTAAGGCTTAGAAATCTCCCATCAGGGGCGCCTGGGTGGCTCAGTTGGTTAGGCGACTGTCTTTGGCTCAGGTCATGATCCTGGAGTCCCAGGATCAGTCCTGCAACGGGCTCCCTGCTCAGCGGGGAGTCTGCTTCTCCCTCTGACCCTCCCCCTTCTCGTGCTCTCTCTCTCATTCTCTGTCTCAAATACATAAATAAAATCTTTTAAAAAAAAAGAGAAATCTCCCATTGGAAAACTCCCCAGAAACAGATGGGTTCATAGTAAACACCTGAGTGTTCTATCAAAGCCTGCTATATTTATATAGTTCATCTAATGTAGGATTCCTGTGATTCCAAAATAAACATTATTTTATGTACCATCGCAAATGTGCTGCCAATTAAACTGTGACTTTCTCAACAAAAGAAAAAAAAAATGGTTGACGAGTTTACTTCCATTAAAACCAGAAAAGTTAATTTTTAAGAAATTCAGGTTTGGTATAACTAATATATTTAAGCTTAAATAACATTGGGATTTTTATCACACCTACTTCTCAATATGCATCCAACTGTCAACACCAGAACAGAGAGGACCTCGAGTGGAGCCCAGGGTGGCCTGGCCGCTGGTCCCACATGAACCTGCTCCAGCCCCACACACACTTGCAGCCAGTTGCTCTCGGTGCTTCTCGTCTCCAAGAAGCAGAATATGTGAAAAGTACTATGGTATGGCATGGTTATGAAGGCCAAAGCCCTGATGAAGGGACAATTCTGTAAGATACATCCTGCTGAAATGCTACAGGAGAAAGTAAAAATAAACGTGTGAGAAAGTAGGACACCCAGGGTTCTGGGCTCGCCTCGGATGACACATCTCTGGGGAACCTGCCATGGATCTCCCTCCTGTGCCCCGAGGACCATCTCTCTACTTTGTCCTCACAACCCCAAATTGTCTGGAAGCTGCAGACACCACCCACTCACAGTTTAGCTGTAGCCAGTTCACCCGCTCAGGAAAGGTCTGGGGAATCTCTGAAATTTAGAGTTCTGAGTATCTAGTGTCATAATTTGGAAATTCCAACCGAAATAGAGCCCACTGTTCCTGTCCCTTGGTAAGAAAATGTAAAGATGACAAAGAGCAAACTAGAAGGTAAATGTACAAAAGTCAATTGATATCAGGACTATGGTGTGGAAGTTTGTGGTCCCCCGAATCCATGTGTTGGAATCCTCATGAAAAATGTGATGGTGTTGGGCGCCTGGGTGGCTCAGTTGGTTGGGCGACTGCCTTCGGCTCAGGTCATGATCCTGGAGTCCCGGGATCGAGTCCCGCATCGGGCTCCCTGCTTGGCGGGGAGCCTGCTTCTCCCTCTGACCTTCCCCCCTCTCATGCTGTTTCTCTTCTCTCTCTCTCTCAAATAAATAAATAAATAAAATCTTAAAAAAAAAAATGTGATGGTGTTAGAACAGGTTAGGGTGCCAGGGCCTTCCCTCCAAGTGAGGATAGAACAAGAAGTCTGCCATCAGAAACCCCCTCATCTCAGACATGCACCCTCCAGAACGGTGAGAAATCACTTTCTATTGTTTATGAGCCACTGGTCTGTGATATTTTTTTTTTTTTTAAAGATTTTATTTATTTATTTGAGAGAGAGAGAATGAGACAGAGAGCACGAGAGGGAAGAGGGTCAGAGGGAGAAGCAGACTCCCCGCCGAGCAGGGAGCCCGACGTGGGACTCGATCCCGGGGCTCCAGGATCATGACCCGAGCCGAAGGCAGTTGCCCAACCAACTGAGCCACCCAGGCGCCTGGTCTGTGATATTTTGATAGCAGCCTAGATCGACTGAGGTGATCAGCAATGATGTATAGGACAAATTGGGATGTGAAATGAAAAAAAAAATTACATACGAAAATTAAGGTTCTTGAGTATAAATCTAACAATATACATAAAAATATTCTCAAAACATTAAAACACAGATGAAGGAAATCAAACAACACATAAATAAATGTGCCTTGTGCCTCGGTGCATCCGAGAGAGCAGGATGGGACACCAGCAGCATGGAGCCATCCGAGGAAATTTGGCCAGGGTTCCCTTCTTCCACCTCTGCTCAAATCCACGCCGTCTGATCCGGAAATACGGCCTCAATAGGTGCTGCCCTTGTTTCTGTCGGTTCGCCAAGGGCACTGGCTTCAGTAAGTTGGATTACGTGAACCTCCTTGAATGGGTCATCCAGGATACCTGCCTCAACTGCAGATATCCAAGATACCCACTTAATGCCAATTCACTGTACATAAAATAAAAATACTTCAATTATGAAAAAAACATAGATAAATGGCAAAGATATTCCTTGTTCAGGAGCAATGCACTCAATATTGTTAAGCTGGCAATTTTTTCGAACTTGTTCTACAGATTCAATGGAATCCCAACCAAATTCCCATCAAAGATATTGACAAACTATTTCTAAACCAAGACTAGCCGACATAAGACTCAAGACCTCATATGTGGATCCAAAGACATAGCATAGGGCACCTGGGTGGCTCCGTCGGTGAAGCGTCTGCCTTCAGCTGGGGTCATGACCCCCGGGTCCTGGGATCAAGTCTGGCATCGGGCTCCCTGCTCCGCGGGAAGCCTGCTTCTCCCTCTCCCACTCCCCCTGCTCATGCTCGCTCGCTCTCTCTCAATCTCTCACAAAAATAAATTTTAAAAATCCTTTAAAAAAAACAAAGACAGCATAAAGTTGCAATAATGAAGAGAATGTGGTCATGCTGAAGGAACAGATGAACAAAAATGAGCTGTGCCAACAGAGTCACCTACTTTGTCAGAGGGACAAGCACCCCAATAATGAAAGGGAAGTCTGTTGCACAAATGATGATAGAACAATGAGAAAACACAGGGAGAAAAAAGGGCTGTGAACACAGACCTTAAAATTACACAAAAATTTACTCCAAATGGTCCACACACATACATTTTTTGAATGCAAAGCTGTGAAAATTATAGCTCTACGTAACCTCGGGAGGGGCGCTTGGGCAGCTCAGTCGGTTAAGTGTCCGACTCTTGATCTCAGCTCAGGTCTCGATCTCAGGGCTGTGAGTTCAAGCCCCTCGCTGGGCTCCACGCTGGGCATGAAGCCTACGTAAAAATAAAAGAAAAACTAAAATAAAAAATAAAACATACATGACCTTGGGTTTGGTGACGAGTTTTAAAACACCAAAGCCAGTCAATGAAAGAAAAAAAATGGTGATGTTTTACTTTAGTACAATGTAAACTATCTACTCTGTGAAAGATCCACTAAAGAAAAGCCACAGATGGGGAGAAAATGTTTGGAAAACACATCTAAAAAAAGGACTTCAGTGCAAAATATACAAACAAACTCCAAGAGTGAAAAAGAGGACCAACAACCCAATTAAATATGGGTAAAGATCTGAACACACACCTCACCAAATAAGATATACAGATGACAAATAAGCATACAGAATAATGCTCCACATCATGTGTCATGAGGGAAAAGCAAATTAAAACGATGAGCTAGCACTGCATATCTAGAGAATATCTTCAGAAAAACAAACAGCGATAGCAACAGGAACTTGCATTCATTGCTGGTGGAATGTATAATGCTGCGGCCATTTGGGAAGACACTTTAGCAGTTCTTTCCAAAACTACACATGGTCTCACCATGTAAGGCAATAATCACATTCCTGGGTATTTAGACAACAGCTCTAAAAACATATATCCAAGCAAAAACCAGCCTGCAGTTATGTACAGCATCTCTCTTCAAAATGGCCAAATACTTTCCAACAAATCAGGATCTCCTTCAACAGGTGAGTGAATAACCAAGTGAGATCCATGCATGTGTGCAATGGAACACTATTCATCAACAGAAAGGAATGATCTACGAGCCACGCCAAGACATGGATGAGTCTCACATGCATATTAGTGACAGAAGACAATCTGAATAAACTACATGCTGTACGATCCCATGTGTATGACATTTGGGAAGGAAAAATTATAGAGATGGTAAAGAGCAGTGATTGAGAGTGGTTTGTGGGGTGAGTTGACCAGGAGAATAGGGTGCTGAAAGGAGGTGCTGATGGGCCAGGGGGAAGTGGTCGCTTCTGCTGGGGGAGATCTGCTAGGTGTGTGTGCATAAGTCTGGTCTGAAGTAGCAGTGTCCATGAGAAAAGTCCTTCTCACTCTAGGGGACAAGGGTCTTCCTCCATCACATGTGTCACTATTTCAGGACCAGTTCTTAGGGAGATTGTTTTGAGGGAGTGAGAACATACACATAACATTAAATTTTCTTTTCGTTAATTTTTATTTTTAAAATTATGGTAAAATATACATAACATAAAATTTACCATTTTCACCAGTTTTTAAAAAGATTTTATTTACTTATTTGACAGAGCGAGAGAGCACAAGCAGGAGAAACAGTAGAGGGAGAGGCAGGCTCCGATGCAGGGCTTGATCCCAAGACCCTGGGATCATGACCTGAGCCGAAGGCAGATGCTTAACCATCTGAGCCACCCAGGCGCCCCATTTTCACCATTTTTAAGTGAATAAAACTAGCTTCCATTTTTTAGAGAGCAGCCATTTTCATGGGTGTGAAGTGGCATCTCATTGTGGTCTTCATTTTCATTTCCCTGATGTCTAAGGATCTTTTCATGTGTTTGTTGGGGTTGGGTTAGGCAGTGATCTATTATGTAGGACACCAAATAACATGCAGAATTTAAGAAAATATTTGGGAATGGAATATCTGCTATGAGTTTAGTATCCAGAATATATAAAGAGCTCTTACAACTCAACAATACAAGGACAAGCAACCCAATTAAGAAATAGGACAAGCAACCCAATTAAGAACAGGCTTGTCTCCAAAGAAGATACAGGAGTAGCACATGAAAAGATGCTCAACATCACCAACCATCAGGGAAATGCAAGTCAAAATCACACTAAGGTACCACTTTATACCAGTCAGAATGGCGATTTAAGGGGCCAGTCAGAAGAGCACATGACTTTTTTTTTCTTTTAATGTATTTACTTATTTTAGAGAGAAAGAGAGAACAAGTGGGAGGGGCAGAAGGAGAGGGAGAGAGAATCCCAAGCAGACCACGACAAGTGCGGAGTCTGACATGGCGCTCGATCGCACGACCCCAAGATCATGACCTGCGCCAAAACCAAGATCAGACACTTAACCGACTGCGCCACCCAGGCACCCAGGCATGGGACTCTTGATCTCAGGGTCGTGAGTTCAAGCCCCACTTTGGGTGTAGAGATTACTTAAAGAAAGAAACTTAAAAAACAAAACAAATTTAAAAAAAAAGGACACTAACAATAGTTGGTGAGGATGTGGAGAAATTAGAACGCGAGTACATTACTGATAGAAAATGTTGAAGTCACTGTGGAGAACAGTTTGGCAGTTGTTCAAAAATTCTAAACATGGAGTTACCATATGATCTAGCAATTCCACTCCTAGGAATATACACAAAAATATAGAAAACAGGTATTGAAACAAAAACTTTTACATGAATATTCCCAGCAGCATTTCTCACAACAGAGAAAAAGTGGAAACAACCCAAATGTCCAACAGAAGGGTGAATAAACTAAATGTGGTCCATCCACACAATGGAATAACATTTAGCCACAATAAGGATTGGGGTGCCGATACTGCAAAGTGGGTGAACCTCAGAAACACTACGCTGAGGGAGAAGGCTGTGCAGAAGGTCACATATGTATGACTGCATTTATACAAAATGTTCAGAAGCGGTGAATCCACAGAGAAAGGAGGTAGGCAAGGGGCTATATAGGATAGGTCACATGGAGAGCCCAGTGGGGAGTGACTGCTTAACAGGAAGGGGATTTCCTTTGGGAGTGAGGACGGTTGGACCATATTATGCATGTACTAAATGTCACTGAATTATACACTTCAAGAGTTATGGTTAAATTATGTGGATTTCACCACATTGAAAAACAAAGAGGGGCTGGCTCAATCAGTGGAGCATGGGATTCTTGATCTTGGGGCTGTGGGTTCAAGCCCAACACTGGGTGTAGAGATTACTTAAAAATAAAAAAATATTTAAAAAAAAAAAAGAAAGAAAGAGAAACCATTGCACATCCTCCCTTGCCCAGGAGAGTTCCCTCCCCTCACAGGCCTCAGTCTGACCTTCCAGGCCCTCCACAGTCCAGCCAGCCACGTTTTGGACACTTGAGCTCCAGCCTCGCCATGCCCCCAACTCCTCGAAACACTAGCCACATCAGGATTTCAGTTCCCAGTCACCTGCTCTCTGACCCCTTCAGTGCCCAGGGCTCAGCAACTTCCTCATCCCAAGGTCTTCAAACCTTGCTCTGCTGCACACTGGATCTCGGCACACGGTGTCCAAGGGTCGTCTCATCTCAAAAGGGGGACGCTAGCATTTCCTGGGCACGGAGGTGTGCAGGTGACTTGCTCAGGTGAACTCACAGCAACACAAGGAGGTATTGCTCGTCCTGAAGGGGCAGGCGTGGCTCACCTACCGTCACACAACCTCCAAGGGGCTGCAGGCTCACGCTCCGGCCCAAAGCCAGGTCTCTGGGTGCCACAGACAGAAAATATGTGACTCACAGGAACAACGTCTCTGGCCACACAGAAGAGGCGTCCCCGCTGTGGGGGTCACTTGTCACATGCGGGTGGCCTAGGTTCCCTGGGAACCCACAGGAGCCACACAGATGCTGCTATAATACCCCAGCCCAGGGCTCCCCAGGGGTCGGCCCCAGGAAGTGGATTCACGCTATTTTTTTTTTATCCTCGGTTAGAACTGAAGATGTCTGCACCTCATTTCCGTCTACACCCTTCCCGTTCTCTACCTGCTAAAAATACATTCTGGGTCCTGCCTCACCCCTGCTGACCACCATCTGGCTCCGCTGAGGCTCCCCACAAAACCCCGGGGGCTCCACAGGCACGCAGAGGGGAGGGGATGCCTGTCTGACGCAGAGGGGGCCTTTGCCTGGGGAGCCTGGGGCCACAGGTGCTTTTTTCTGTGCAGACCGCAGGGGTCACCAGAGCCCCACGGGGAGATGCCCTCTCTATCTGGGCACCCAGAGAGGGACCGGCCTCCATTTGATCCTCCCTTTCCAACATCAGCACCTCCCACCCCAGAAAGCCCAAGAGCAGACAGAGCCCATCCCCCTGCACCTCCTCTGGGCCCCTCTCCCGTCCAGCAGCCAGTTCTTGTCATCTCAGTAGGAGAGGTACCTCAGGAGGGCACGGAAAGAGGTCATAGCACCACCTCATCTGTGTCTGCTGGGAGCAAGCTGGCCCTTTAAGGGGGTGAGGGCAGAACAGGTGTGGGGCTAACACTCCCTGCTCAGAGGGGCTTTGATGGAGCCAGAGGGCAGGGAGGGAAGTGGTGGGCCCGGAGTGGGGGCTGGGTAGCAGGCTGCTGAGGGGAGGGGAGGGAGGAGGGGTCATCTGCCTGCCTGCCTCCATCCGGACAGGATGTCTGTGCAGGGGCTCCATTCTCAGAGAAACTTTAGTCCATTTTCCACAAAATGGACTTTATGCAGCTGGCCCAAGTCGGGGTCCCAGGTCAAACCCAGTAGGAGTGAAGAAAAGGCCCTGCGGTCCTCACGGGACGCATGCAGCGGGGTCTTGCCTCTCGCTGTGACCGACCCCCCAGGACTACTTCCTCACCAGGCGTCCAGATTCTGCTGGTCACAGGAAAGGCCACAGGCCGAGGCCGGGCTGGGCCCCGAGCTCTGGGTGTTTCCTGGGAAGGTGGAGGGGTGGCAGTCCCCAGAGCAGCCCAGGGCCCAGTAGCCGCCACTGCTGCCCTCTGGCTGTGGGGAAGCTGGCCTGCTGGGGATCGAGGGGGCCCAGTCCTCCTGTGGCAGGTAGGCAGGAGGCTGCCCTCTCTGTTCCACATGCCCAGCTAGCAGCACCGCCTCAGGGAGGCCGGCGCCAGGGCCCTCCTCCTCTTCCTCCAGGGCCACTGACTGCCAGGGATCCGCCGGGTCGTAGGTCAGCCACGCAATGACCTCCTGGACACCAGGCTCCAAGACTCCTCGTGGGGAACCGACACAGTCCTGGCTCGGCAGCAGACCGGTTCTGTGGGCCCCTATCCAGGTCTACAACAGAGAGCGTGGAGGGGGGGGGGAAGGGCTCAAGCAGCCTGTTTGGGACTCTCCCTGGAAGCAGCCTCCCCTCCTCCTCCAGAAAGGTCTCCTGACGTCCTCACCCAGAGTCCAAGCAACAACTATGCTTGGAACATTCTATCTTGCCTGCCATGTGCCCGCCCACCCTCAGCCCGGGACCCCGAGTCCCTTCAGGACCCTCAGCAATCCTCCACCTCCCTGCCTGGTGCTCACAGCAGCCTGACACAGGGTACAGGTGGTGACAGGTGCTGAGGACAGAGAAAAGCCCTGGTTGCTGCTCCAGGCACTCCCACGAGCTACAGACGCTGGGCACCCTCTCCTGGACCCCCCGCCCCCCCAACACACACACGGGGAGACGCTGTGGGAACAGCACCTTTGGGCTGAGGGCAGCAGACCTGGATCCCTCCGTGGAGCCACAGGAGGCCCCCACCTCCCAAAGGAAAGTATTTCCTAGGTGGGACCAGGAACCCCCACCAAATGGACCACACATACCTCACCCTCTGTCTGCCCTGATCCCTGAGAGCCGACCCGTGGCTACAGCCCACCACCTGAGGGGTCTAAGTAGCCTGGCAGGTGACATGGGTCTACAGAGGAGGTTTTGTGGGGAGCCCAGCGGAGCCAGATGGTGGTCAGCAGGGGTGAGGCAGGACCCAGCTGCATGCAGCCCAGATGACACATTCCAGGACGATCACCTCAGGGGTCTTGACAGTGACGGCCCCTGTCTGGGAGAAGGAGGTGGCCTCCACCAAGGACAAAATGCTCAGCTTTAAGCTTTGAGTTATACTTTTGGACAACAATCTTGAAACCTGGGCTCCCTTTTTAAATTTTTTTCCTGGGCTCCCTTTTGAGAGACACAAGGGGGAGGCAGGGGGATGGGGAAGGACCCCAGGAAGCATATCATCCCATCCTCTGCCCACAGTGGGGAACCCGGGACCACTTGGGGGAGCTTCTCCCCGCCCCCTCCCACCCAAGGGGCAGGGGCCACCAGGCCAGTGGGAAGGGCAGGGGTCTGATGTCCCACAAAGGGGGAGATGGGGGGTGTGCCAGCATGCTACCCGTGGGGACCAGGAGGGGCCAGGCACTCCCCAGTGACCCCCAGAGCAGGAGCCCACAGACCACTGAGGGCCCCAGGGACAGCACGAGCACCAGGCCCTCCCCACAGACGTCTTCAGAGGAGAAGCCGGGACGGGCGGTAGTTTGCACTAAAACAGGACCATGTACCTCCCAGGGGCTGCTACCCCAAGACAAAAAGAAACCCGCAAGAGAGAATAAAGCTAATTGTTCTGATGCATTTGAGACACAGTGTGTAAATTTAAACCCACTACGTATACCAAAAAAGCTCAAAGCACTGACAAAGGCCCCATACTAGCCCCCAACTCTCACCCGAAGCCCACATCCTGGGCAGGCCAGACACGTGGGCGACCCCAGCCCCTCCCCCAACCCCTGCCGTGGGCTGTGCACGCACCTGGAAGTCCCCATTGTGCACACTGTAGAGGGACTGGAAGAAGGCCCCTGGAGAGGGCACGTTGCGGTAGAAGCTTCTCTTCACCCTGAGGCCAAGAGAGGACAGCTGGAGGCCTCTGCACGCCCAAGGAGGGGTCCTCGGAGGCCCAGCTCCAGGAGGCGTGAGGCCCCCGTGGGAGCTTCACCCCCTTCCCGCCGCCCTGCCTCATCCGTGCTGATGCCTCTCTGGCCTCTCATTGGGTCCAAACCTGTTCTTGGGGCAAAACCCAACACGTGCCCCTGTGGCCTCCCAGGCTAATGACCCCGTACAACAGACTTACACCAAGACACGCGTCCTTTCCGGGGTGAGTAGTGATGGTGGGTTTAAGGCCACAGGGTGACTGTTGTGTCCTCATCCCACCTGACTCCTCCCTGAGCAACAGAGCCACGGGCCCTCCCACAAGGAGGTAGCCCAGGCCTCCAACACAACAGGTCCAAATCAGCCTCACCAGCTTCCCAGGGGAGGAAGCGGCCCCTCCAGGTCCCCACCTCGCAGATCACCGGTCCTAGCTCATCTGCCCCCTCAGCTTCTCTTCCTAAGGCCTGGTGGCTCCCTCCACTTTGTTCCCTCTCTGCTTCTCCTGCCCTCTCCAGCCAAATTGCCGCCCCCTGGCCACCACCACTGGCCTCCCGGTGGGTCCTCCCCATCTCCCTGTACCCCCAAACTCTATCCTCAAAATACAAAGCAGATCTTGTCGCACACCGTTTCCCATGCTTAAAGAGCTTTCCTCTGCTCCCAGGTCACATCTGGCCAGCATCAACACCCACACCCCCCAACACCCACACCCCCCCAACACCCCCACCCTCGGCCCTCACCACCCCCACCCCCACCCCCCCCCACCACCCACCCCGCTCCCTTAGGCCAACTTCCTCTCACCCTTTCTGCTGCCAGTCCGCACCTGGTTGGTCTCCTACGGGCCCCCTCCTATAACCTGACATGAGTGATTTACTCCAAATGGGCCCTGGGTCTGTTTTGTACTCTGGGGCGTTCACCAGGGTCCTGAGCACAGGACTATGTTTTCATAGGAGGCGTTTAAAAATCAGCAAACCACAGAGCACCTCCAGAGGCAGGAGATGAGGACCTTGGGTGACTTCGCCCCAGTGAATCTGGGTCCCTCTGAGCCTCTTCGGGGCCCTACTGCCCCCAACACACCTGACAAGTGGGGAACTCTCCACAGGTCCAGGGCAGAGGCTTAAAAACCCCCACCCCGTCCAGGACCAGATGGAGGGGAGGGATGGCTGGTTTGGCCCAAGATGCCCCACCTACCACACACGCACACGTGCACACAGTAACACATTCACACACACGCACACGCACACCTTGGCTACTGACCTGGGTGAAAGCTTGAACACGAGGTAGGTCAGGCTGGTCAGCAGCAGAAAGACGGGTATAGCAACAAGGGCACTGCTGTTGGGTTGCCCCCGAAGTGAGAACAGGGGGCCTGTGGGCAGGAAGGGCCAGGCTTGTGAGCCTCCCTGGCCCCAGGACGTTCCTTCAAATCCACACGGCAAAGCCCCCATAGGAGTGCTCTGGGCCACAGTGGAAATTTTCTCATAGGCCACAGGAGTTGTGTCATGCCTGCTCATGAATCACCCAACCCTGGGCCTCACCTCCTCCATCTGCAAGGTCATCAGGGCCAGTCACCCTCCCTAGCAGGTCACAAGGGTCAGCCCAGCCCTCCCGAGGAAGGTGAGACCATGTCCAGGCTCCAGAGACGGAAGCAGAGGCCCGGCGTGCCACCCTGGGCCACACTCCCAGGGACAGACAATAGCTACAGGTTCCAAGAAGCCCAACGCTTGGCAGGTGTTTGTTTCCTCCTTAAAAATCTCAGATCTCCAGGGGAGAGTGGTCATCCAGGGCAGGACCGCCTCAGGGAGGGGGCTCTGGGAGGGTGGAAGGGGGGACACTATGACGCATGAGGGAGCAGAGGCCCTCTGGGAGGGAGACCCCCACCTCGGGCAGGGCTCTGGGGAGAGGGGAAGCACACAGGCTGGCTCCATTCGCTCCACTGGCCCGCATAGCACTGCTCCTCCACCGTTTCATCCTCCAGGGTGGCCATCTGGACCCGCAGGCGGGCCTCATAGCTGGAACCGGGGTCCAGCTCGGCACCTTCGAGGGTGAGCCAGGTCACCCCGGCAATGTGAGCCCTGTGCCGGGCCTGCTGTGGGGTAGAGGACAGTTAGCAGGTGCGGAGGGTGGGACAGGGCCATCGGCCCTCAAGAACACACAGGCACACGTACACACGACCGCGCCCAGGCACGTGGGCACATGCACCCATGCACGCCACGCAGGCCCGTAGGCACACACACTCCCGACCCCCGTGCATACTGACGCACGTGCACGAACAGGCTCACTACACTCCCACCCCTATACATAGGCACAGCCTATGCACACTCACCTCACATACAAACACACGTGTGCAGTCACGCTCCTAGCTCTGATCACCCCCCTCCTCATTAGTCCAAGTTGACGCCCTCCTAAGTGCGGGGGGCGGGTGGCCCCGAGCTGCCGCTCCCAGGAGGGAGGCCCCTGGAGTAGCCGGCCCAGCTCTACCTCCCAGGCCTCTTCCTGCTTCTTGAAGGCCAGCTCGTAGCTGAGGAGGGAGGTCAGGGGCTCTAAGGCAGGACTGACGCTCCAGGTCAGGACACAGTAGTCAGAGCTGACGTTGCTCCGTAAGTCAGAGGGAGGGTCCAACTTCACTGAAACAGAGTGAGGGGACATGTGGCTGTGGCTGTCAGCATGCCCAGGACTGCGGGGTCTGAAGGGTGCCGGGGGCCTCACTAGCGGGCAGGTCTCTGTCTCCCAGTGAGGCCCCGGGTGGGACAAGAGCCCCTGCAGCCAGACAGGGTGATTTTCAAATCTTGCCTGTCTCTTCCTTCATAAGCTCCTGCTGGAAATGCTCCCCAGTGTCTTACTGGAGTCCTTCCTGCTGTGACTAAAGTGCATTTCAACCCCATCTCTCCAGCCAGCAGTGGGCCCTCCCCTCCCAGGGGCCCAGGCTGCTCCCAGCCCTGGGGTGTCTCTTAGTCGGGACGCAGAACTTTCACCGGGCCGTGGAGGTTAAGGGCAATGGGACCTTGCCCCCCCAATCCCCATGAAGCCAGGATGTTCCCGTCAAGGCACCCAGACCAGGCCTCACCATGTCTCCGGGGCAGGTACTGTGGGTCCACCAGGCTGACCTGCTCCCTCCCAGAGACGTAACGGTGGAAAGTGATGGTGAAGTTGTCGGAAGGCACGAGCACCTCCTCGGGCGGCAGCACCACGGTGCACTCACCGGCCCGGAAGACACATCTATGCTCGCTGCCCAGCGCGTGGTTGCTGGAAAGGGTGTAAGTCGGCACCAAGGGGCCACCGCACCAGCCCGGCCCTTGCTGCTGCTCCCGTGGGGCTCCCACCCTCATGGTCCTCCTGAAGCCTGGCCCTCCAACCTTACCTGGTGAAGAGAAGCCAGGGACTGGGGCCCTGACCCAGCTCTGGGGCAGACCAGTGGCAGTCAATCCTTAAGATGTTGTTGCTGAGGCAGGTGAAAGATCCAGCCCCGAGCCCTGGGAACAGTGAGGGTGTGGAGCCCACAGTGGCTGCTTCAGGGCAGGATTAGGACCTGCAGCTGACACTCTGACAGGGCAGTCCCCCAAGAATGATCCCAGCAGAAGGCATCAAGGGCAGGGCTGGGAGCTGATGGGCTCTGACCCATGAGGCATGGGTGGGAATGAAGTCCAGGCTGGTCCCTGGAGAACAGGCCCCAGCACGGTTCCAGCCAAACCCTTCCCTGTGGAGTGAGACAGATGACAGCCCTGCCCCCCAAGCTCTCCACCAACCCACCTCACAAGACACTACTGCCCAGCCCTCACCTCCTCCTTCTCCTTGGACGGAGTCTCCCAAGCCGACCCAAGTGCCGAAGCAGGTGCAGATCAGGAGCCAAGTGCTCAACTCTCGCATCAGGGCCTCACTCTCCAAGGTCCATCCTGCAAGGGACTGGGCTGAGGGCACCCCCCATGAGATCCTCCCCAGGAGGGCTGCTCCCTGTGGGGCATGCTC